>NC_134369.1:12727333-13035500 GCF_035582795.1 Mycteria americana
TGTATTAAAAGTATTTCACTTCCAGTATTGTGAATGGAACTACTTAAATAATTCTTCAGTTTCAGAAGACAGTAGAGTTCAACATAGAATAACTCAATGCTGGCTTAACTGTAAGTCAAAGGATACATGTTGGCTAGTGGCATGATACAGGAATGACACTTGCTTCTAGTTTTTCCAATAAAATAGGTGTACTTGGTCCATAGTTAAACACTGGGATAATTATTCATAAAAAAGCGAGTTACAGAGCATAATGTGGGTTTAGCTGCTAATTACTTCTGTTTATATTATTGTTAATAATTTAAAATAAATTTTACCTTTTTTCTTTTTAAGAATGATCAAAACCAGAAATTTCCTCTGTTACCTCAGTACATAGCTAGGTTGGGCCTTTATGGTGTGTGAACTTACAGCAGTAACACTTGGCATCATGGGTGGTGCGAGGTTACCTGCAGTAGTTTGCACTTAAGGAAAGTAAAGCTGGTTGTCTTGAATGATCTGGCAATTGGCCCTTCAGAGAGGGGTTAGGTGCTTGAATTCTTTGGCTCTTACCATGATGGAGGAGATTGTATAGAACTGTAAATAATTTAGGTTGGAGTGGACCTCTGAAAGTCAAAAGGTCCAATCCCATACTTAAAGTGGGCCCACTTTAGAGTTAGATCAGGTTGGTCATATAGACGTGGACTTGTGGAACAACTGATGCATGTTAATGTTTGGGAGTCTGAGTATTTCTTCAGGCTGTGGGCAAAAATATGTGAGAAGCTCTTAGTTTAATGTCTGTAAACATAATATTTTGGCACATGGCTTAATCTTTAACAGTCCACTTTGATATACAGCTCAGCCCGTTCTTGTTCAGCTCTATCAAAAGACTCCGGAGTCTACAGCAATTTTCCTTTTTCAGCCTAGTGTTTTGCTGAACAGGAGTATCCATGGCTACCTATTAAAGTCTCTTTGACTTCACTTTTTATAGTGACAGTTGTTATTTTATAGATTCGCACTCTCATCTGATATGATATACTTCAAATAGTTCCTAAGGCAGATGGATCTTATATGGAACCATGTCAGGAAAACAATAGGAAGTAGAGCCAGAACTTGCTACTTCTGTGATTAAGATTTTTTACGTAATATTTGACATTTTATACTTTAAAAAAAACAACTAATGACTCTTTTTAAATAGAGTTGTCATTTCCATATAACTTTCCTATAAATTTTCTAAGATTATATAATAATATTAAAATATAATTAATTTTATCATTATTATTAGAAAATATCTATCCAGTCAAAAAGGGAAAAATTGAATTATGATGTTCCTCAAATTAGCTAACTTTTGTGATAGCTAAGTTTTAAATTGACAATACTTGTAGGACATGCTATGCTTTATGTTTGTATTCTGAATGAAAGTAAAAGTAGTTCTACTGCTTAAAAAGTGTAGCCTCCTTTAGAAAACATAAATTCCAAAATAACCCAAAATCTGAAAGGAATATTTAAATCGTTGGTCATATTATTGCTTATATTGGCTTTTAAAGGCTGCTTTTTGAACGTTAGGTTTTTCTGCTGTATTTTATCCTTTTATTTTGCTCCATGTCGTAGACCATATGTGTTATCATTTGCTACTTTTTACATCAATATTGTTCAGAGAGAGGAGTTGTGGGTACACCTGCTTAAGCTACAGAAAATGGTGAGCATCGATAACAAACTAATATAAAAAGGTCATGAATCAGTTAAGGCTGGAAGATAAAAGATGATTTCTAACCATAGGAGGAGGAAAATTCTGAAAAACCTTCTGTTGTGACTAGTAATGACAAGCAGTATCACTACATTTAAGATGAAGCTTGATCAATTTGGGATTGTCTGATATAGTCATGATGGTAAAAGGCTGGACTCTTTCATTATTTATAGACCCTTCAGTCCCATATTTCTACATCTAGGATATATTAAAATACGCAGAATTTTTGCTCTTGACTACATTTGTTGATGCTTTGAGGAATGTTTTCTGTAATGTAATAGTTTCTCATTATTTTAATTGTGGTTTAGGGGAGATATTCTGTTCAGCCTCTCATGTAGTGTACTTTATGCCAACAGATGACTATATTGAATTACTGTATAAATGGGAAAAGACATTCCTGATAAATATATATGTGTATTTGTATGGCTGGGAGACATTATGAAAGGGTCACTGCACAGTCAGCACGTGAGCTGGCTTCAACTTGTTGACTAAGAAAATCCTAGTGTCTTCAACATAGAGCAAGAATTGTTTATATTTTAATACTTCATTATGTTCAGAAATAATGTAAGAGCAGCTAAGCAATGAGAGATTTAATCTGCACAATGTATGAAGTGACCAAATCCAGCATTTTCAGTACAGTAATACCTATAACTGGGAGATGCACTAAGATCAGAGCATCGATGCGGGGCCCTTTCCACATCTCATGTTTGTTATGAGACTTCACTGGTATGAACCAGAACTTTTTTTGTCTCTGTCAGGCTGTTTACAGACTTCTTACCCAGCTCACTCAATTTTTTTTCTTTCTATGAGAAGTCATATATCGTGTGATGGGAACATATATATCCTTTGTTGGAATTTAACAGCATGTATGATTAAATTAAATTAAGACAGTTTTATTGAAGTATATAATCAAGAAACTCCTAATCAGTCTTTGATCTTAATAAATTGTATACTGTCCAGCCTATGGAACCTGGCACCACATGTTGCATGAGTGGATGCTGCTGGCTTATGTTGTAGTTTCAGTTTAAATCCCAATGGCCAGTGAGCTGCAATTAGCTCTATAACCCAGCAAAACAGAATTTGCCATTCAAGCTTTCCAAGTAGATTTGTGTAGCCTGTCAAAGAACCAATAGATTACCAAGGGATTTGATGTGGCATTTACTGCTAATGGGCCCTTACTGCTGCAACAGCAGAACAAAAAGAAAGTGTTCTCTTAGATATTGTTGGAAATAAAGGGATATTGTGATAGTGAATTTTGTACGGGGACTCTTGTGCACTCCAAAGTAACTGCACTTTGTGGTCAGTCACTGAGGCTTCATTTCCCCAGCAGCATAAACTGTCAGGCAGCCGATCCCATTTGTGAATGTTCATTTCCAGTTGCACAGTCCTGCCCCATCCCCTGTACTAACATGGTATTTGGCTCACCCATGCTGAGCTATTTTATCTCACCAAGTGAACAGAAAATGTTTGGAGGGTGGAAGGAGGGAAAGTCATGTCTGTTTCCTGTCAGCAGTCTCAGGTTGTGGTTTGATGCTGTGGTTGTCAGTCTAATAGCAAAATGCTGCCATGAGAACAGATCCATACCTCTTCCAGCTTGAAGTAGCTCACCTTGGAGTCTTGTGAGCTTTAATGCAGGTGTGAAGAAAGCAGCAGCAGCATGTGGGTGGGATAAGACCGTCCCTTTCAATGATAGCCATTAGAGCAGCTTACAGTCAGGTAATGTCAAACTATTCCTTCAGTACATGCTGCTCAGTTTTTTTACATTTGTTTGTCTCATGTGGATACACTGAAAGCTCTGCCATTACCAGTATGATGCTGGTACTGAGATGCCAGCCATCAGGAGACAGGATTCTGCAATGTGTTGGGAGGCAGTGACCAATATTTCTTGTAGTGTTCACTGTTCTGCAGAACAACGAAGCACATGAAATGAGATGCTTGCTAACTTTTTATCCAGTCCAAACTTGTATTACTAATGCCTCTTTTAATGTGACAAAATATGCAGTAGTTCATTTTAAGCAAATTATAAATCTCGGAAGGAAAAGTCATCTGACATAAGTAAATACTACTGTTAAATTAAAGAAACTTGAAGCTGTGTATTTGATAAAGTGCTGTATTTAATGAGCCGGTTTTTAAAATGAAGCTTTTCAAATAAGATGAAAAATAATAAAATTATATATAACTGTTTGCTTTATAACAATGAGGTGAAAATTTTTTAAAAGGTTAAGTGAAAGTTTCTTTTGAGATATTTGAGAAGAGAGTAATTTTCTATTTATAGTAGGACTTCAGAAAACAACTCTCAGAAGAGTGAAAACAAATAATTTTTTTCCAGAGATGAGAAAAATGTAAACTCCAAAAAGCAAATGTCTAATAAATAAACAAACAAATTTAGAAAAGGCAAAAGAGGCTTACCTCTGCTTATAGAAAATACTGAAACAGATCCTACTTGGAACAGATTACTTTTCTTTCTACTTTTGCTGGTAGGAATGCAGAAATAGCTTTTCTTATTATTCCAAAGCAAACTTGATAGCAGTTAAATCATAAGACCTTGCAAAACTTTAAATTTCAAAAGCGTTAATACTTGTGCTGAAGAGGAAAGAAATAACAGTTCTATAGAAATTTCATTCCACTTGTTCTTGTAAAATCATGTTTAAATTATTGCTATTTGGTTACAATGTGGGCTGAGTTATCAGTATCTCAGGAAAATCTCAGACTGTTTCACAAAGAATTTTTGAAGATCACTAAGCATTTTGCAGAGAATCCAATTATGATCTTTTAAGAAAATAAAGTGACTTTTTTTCAGTTTTCATGTTTATGGTGTTTTGCAGTTTCCTTAATTGAATATCTGTAGTTTTATGCTCCATGAATATCAACCAACAGTGGTGGCTGAAGGTAGGTCTAACAGAATATCCTAATCAGCCACCTCTGCTCTTCTTGTCTTTGCATTTGTTTGATTCCATTAATATAATGCTTCAGTAGTTATGTCCCTTGAGAAAGACTTTGTAGTCCTTTAGGCAGGAAACAGATATGTTTGCAATTTCTTGTGTATCCTTGACCATTTTTCCTGTGTACAGTTCAAGAATGACAATACTCTTCTCATTCTTGGATATTTTCTTTCTAAGGATCGCAATGGTATTACTCTCGCTCTGCATTGTTTTGTTTTTTTTTTAAAGGACATTTTGTTAAAGGACATTTTTCTGCTTTAAATTAATCCAGTCAAACTATGGGTATCCATTCGCTCCATCAGGATTTAATTTATAGTATTTCTACTAAGAATATTTTACAATCCATTACACATGGCAGTCTTTCCCATTTTCTTTATACTGTTCTTTTTCATATTGCAGCTACTCATAATCTTGTGAGTTTAATTCTCTATTTTGCCTATCTGTCGGCTTTATTCTTAGCTATGAGTGAAATGCTTTTAAAATTTTATGTAAATAAAGCCATGTATTTATCTGGAATTAGTCATTGTAGTTTGATTCAAATCACTCGAGACCTGCTGTTTTATATGTAGCTGTAAAGACAACAAAAATATCCATCATCAAGGTAAAAAGTCATTAAGTGTTTTCATATGCTTCTTGTGTTGGTGAAAGTGAAATGTATCAATTTCATATCTTTAGCATATACCTTTGTATTTTCAGAAATTCTGGTTTGCATGTTGTGCCTATGAGTAAATAAAGATTAAGGTTTCAAGATCAGGGTCTGTGATATGCTGGTATCTGTAAGTAGACGTCACCATACCAGTTTTCCGATGCTACCTAGCTAACATGGCTAAGTCCCATAAAAAGGGTGTCATTAACATGTAGAAGTTGTTCAGGCTTTAATCTCAAACATTTCTTGAATTGTTGAGATTGACAATGAGGGGATAAATATAGTAATTTCATTTCAATGTGCAGCTTCCCTGTTGGGTAATGTACTTTGCTAATTGGCTTAGATGCAGAGTAATTTCCAATAGTCTCTAAAAAGTCATGGTTATAACTTTGCTTTCTATTCATCCTGCTGTGGCTTTGATTCTGTGGTCAGAAAAGTTAATATTGCTTGTAGTAATTTCCCTGATTTCTAACATGAAATTTTAAAAACAAATTGGGTTGTCTGAAAAATTGGGTTGTCAGCTTCCCAAGGGAAGCTGAGGGATGACGTGCCACGGTTAGAGGGAGCGGGTGCCAGCGAGGGCACTCGACCTGTGTCTCCGAGATGTGCGGGGTACGCTGGGGCACAGCCGAAGTCGAGCGGAGTTGAGCTAGGGGATACTGAGGCAACAGGAGCCAAGAGGGAAATGCCAGTGAAACGCCTCAAAGCACACAAGGGATGTTCTCCTATGAAGGAGACGCGGACGACAGCCCAGCTGAAGTGCCTCTACACCAATGCACGCAGCATGGGCAACAAGCAGGAGGAGTTGGAAGCCATTGTACATCAGGAAAACTAGGATATGCTTGCCATCACGGAAACGTGGTGGGATGACTTGCACAACTGGAGTGCGGCGATGGATGGCTGTAAACTCTTCAGGAGGGATAGGCGAGGCAGGAGAGGTGGTGGGGTAGCCCTGTACGTCAGGGAGTGTCTGGATAGTTTAGAGCTCGATGATGGTGATGATAGGGTGGAGTGTCTATGAGTAAGAATCAGGGGGAAGGCCAACGAGGCAGATATTGTGGTGGGAGTCTGTTACAGACCCCCCAACCAGGATGAGGAGACTGACGAACTATTCTATAAGCAGCTGGGAGAAGCATCACGATCGCTAGCCCTTGTTCTTGTGGGGGACTTCAACCTACCGGATGTCTGCTGGAAATACAATACAGCAGAGAGGAAACAGTCGAGGAGGTTCCTGGAGTGTGTGGCAGATAACTTCCTGACACAGCTGGTGAGCGAGATGACTAGGGAAGGTGCCCCGCTGGACCTCTTGTTCATGAACAGAGAAGGACTTGTGAGCCATGTGATGGTTGGAGGCCGTCTTGGGCAGAGTGATCACGAAATGATAGAGTTTTTGATTCTTGGAGAAGTGGCGAGGGGGGTCAGCAAAACTGCCACCTTGGATTTCCGGAGGGCAGACTTTGGCCTGTTTAGGAGACTGGTCGACAGAGTCCCCTGGGAGGCAGGCCTAAAGGGCAAAGGAGTCCAGGAAGGCTGGACATTCTTTAAGGAGGAAGTCCTAAAGGCACAAGAGCAGGCTGTCCCCAGGTGCCGAAAGACGAGCCGGCGGGGAAGAAGACCGGCCTGGCTGACTAGAGAGCTCTGGCTCGAACTCAGGAAAAAGAGGAGAGTCTATGACCTCTGGAAGAAGGGGCAGGCAACTCAGGAGGACTACAGAGGTGTAGCAAGGCTGTGCAGGGAGAAAATTAGAAGGGCCAAAGCTGAGCTAGAGCTCAATCTGGCTGCTGCTGTAAAAGACAACAAAAAATACTTCTTCAAATACATTAGCAGCAAAAGGAGAGCTAAGGAGAATCTCCAGCCCCTAGTAGACAGGGGAGGGAACACAGTGACCAAGGATGAGGAAAAGGCTGAGGTACTCAATGCCTTCTTTGCCTCAGTCTTTAATAGCAGGGCCAATTGTTCTCTGGGTACCCAGCCCCTGGAGTTGGAAGATAGGGATGGGGACCAGAATGGAGCCCCCATAATCCAGGGGGAAATGGTGAGTGACCTGCTGCACCACTTAGACACTCACAAGTCTATGGGGCCTGATGAGATCCACCCGAGAGTACTGAAGGAGCTGGCAGATGTGCTCACCAAGCCCCTTTCCATCATTTACCAGTAGTCCTGGCTAACTGGGGAGGTCCCTGCTGACTGGAGATTAGCAAATGTGACACCCATCTTCAAAAAGGGCCGGAAGGAGGACCCGGGGAACTACAGGCCTGTCAGCCTGACCTCGGTGCCGGGGAAGCTGATGGAGCAGATCATCCTGAGTGCTATCACACAGCATGTAGAGGATAACCAAGGGATCAAGCCCAGCCAGCATGGGTTCAGGAAAGGCAGGTCCTGCTTGACCAACCTGATCTCCTTCTACGACAAGGTGACCTGCCTAGTGGATGAGGGAAAGGCTGTGGATGTTGTCTATCTAGACTTCAGTAAAGCCCTTGACATGGTTTCCCACAGCATTCTCCTGGAGAAACTGGCTGCTCCTGGCTTGTACGGGTGTACTCTTCACTGGGTAAAAAACTGGCTGGACGACCGGGCCCAAAGAGTGGTGGTGAATGGAGTTTACTCCAGTTGGCGGCCGGTCACAAGCGGTGTTCCCCAGGGCTCTGTGTTGGGGCCAGTTCTGTTTAACATCTTTATCAATGATCTGGATGAAGGGATTGAGTGCACCCTCAGTAAGTTTGCAGATGACACCAAGTTGTGAGGGAGTGTTGATCTGCTTGAGGGTAGGAAGGCTCTGCAGAGGGACCTGGACAGGCTGGATTGATGGACCGAGGTCAATTGTATGAGGTTCAACAAGGCCAAGTGCAAGGTCCTGCACTTGGGCCACAGCAACCCCATGCAACGCTACAGGCTTGGGGAAGAGTGGCTGGAAAGCTGCCTGGCAGAAAAGGACCTGGGGGTGCTGGTTGACAGCCGGCTGAACATGAGCCGGCAGTGTGCCCAGGTGGCCAAGAAAGCCAATGGCATCCTGGCTTGTATCAGAAATAGTGTGGCCAGCAGGACCAGGGAAGTGATCGTGCCCCTGTACTCGGCACTGGTGAGGCCGCACCTCGAATACTGTGTTCAGTTTTGGGCCCCCCACTACAAGAGAGACATTGAGGTGCTGGAGCGTGTCCAGAGAAGGGCAGCGAAGCTGGTGAAGGGTCTGGAGCACAAGTCTTATGAGGAGCTGCTGAGGGAACTGGGGTTGTTTAGCCTGGAGAAAAGGAGGCTGAGGGGAGACCTTATCGCTCTCTACAACTGCCTGAAAGGAGGTTGTAGCGAGGTGGGGGTCGGTCTCTTCTCCCAGGTAACAAGTGGTAGGACAAGAGGAAATGGCCTCAAGTTGCGCCAGGGGAGGTTTAGACTGGATATGAGGAAATTTTACTTCACTGAAAGGGTTATCAAGCATTGGAACAGGCTGCCCAGGGAAGTGGTTGAGTTGCCATCCCTGGAGGTATTTAAAGGACGTTTGGATGAGGTGCTTAGGGACATGGTGTAGTGGTGGTCTTGGTAGTGTTAGGTTTACAGTTGGACTCGATGATCTTAAAGATCTTTTCCAACCTATATGATTCTGTGATTCTGTGAAAAATTTTTAATGCTCTTTCTGACATTTAAAATGTCTGTTGGTGGCTGAACAGAAATCCTCCTTTACTTACAGAGACTTTACCATATATGAATCAATTTGGAGAGCTGGTAAATTGCAGTAACTATTTTTGATTACTTAAATAAATCAGCAGTTGCGAATAATTTCTCCTTCACATCAAATTATGATTTTAGATTTGCTATCAGAATAAAGAAAGATAATTTTGGCTAATTTAACTGCTATAAATAATTTTTATAGCACGTGCTTACTTTTCCAATGTATCTTTTGAAGTATGTGAGAGAGAAGGTTTCACAAAATATTTGGTACAAACAATAAATTCATGTTTCTTAAAATGGCAGTTCTAAAGAAGGGAAGTCACCTATAAAAATTTCTAAAAATGTGGGAACATTTCAGTAGCACTCTCCCACCTCTACTTGGGGAAATCGGGCAGCATTTCAGTTCATTAGTATGTATCCGTTATCCCAGTGCACTCAAATTCTTTTACAAAATTCTTTCATTGAATTTTGATTAGTGTGGGCCTGTGAAGGTTATACAGAAATTCTGTACGCTGATATTAGTTTTGTACAGGATTACTGTTTATCTCTACTTAATGACTTTCTCGGGGCTGGAATACTAGATATTGGTGGGATAAACATCCAAAGCAAATAGCTTCCTATTTTAGGTATCTCACTAGATAACTAAATAACTAAGCAGAAGATGAGATATGAAATGAGATATGAAAATAAATCTTATTTCAGCAGAACAGGCTATTACTCAAATGTTAATGCCTGCATGCATATAGAGACAGACAGTAAGAGAACAAAACCTTCCATTTTAACCTGATAGTTAACAGTTCAATATTGAGAAATATTGCTTGCTACCCTCCCTGTAGGAGAAAAAAAATTAATCTCATATTTGATTTACGTGAAGACTATCTTCCCCTTAACAGCTCTGAATTTAGTTTTATATGCAAACCTACTTTGGCTGACATTGTCTTGGCATTTATTCTTTACTAGAATTTGGATTTGATGTGTGTTCAGTAAAAATAAGAAAATATACAAAACCAACATTTAAAATAAAGTTACTAAATCTATTTTTAGTAGCACCTATCAAGCCTTGTCTGTGTGAGCCAGACGTACAATCAGTTGCAAACCTTCAATTGGGAATGCAGCTTATGTTGGTATAATTAAAAGTTATTGCTTTCATGTAAATTTGGCATTTACCTCCCTGCCATGTGAGTACTTTCTATAAATGAAACCATTATTTGTCTGTTTTACCCTCCGTTGTCTTTTCTGCTTTATTGAGAAAACTCACTAAACACACTCATATAAATCTTGAGTCTATCAGTCTCACTTTGGATATGTATAGCTTTAAAACTGTGCACATTAAATGGTTTTGCACTTCTCTCTTTCAGGGATGAAGATCTTATTACCTAAATATTTTATTATTAATTATCTTTAGCTGTTTCATTGTCTCTGGAAAAAAAAAAATTGCTGATCATGTTCACTTAGTGTATTGGCAGACTTGTATTTGAAGGCTCAAGAAATCCAGAGGGCTTTTGCTGCTCCTTTAAGTAGGGCTGCAGAGGGATTTAATGAAATTGGTAATAATGAAGTGATATCAATGTGCAAATGACAGACATCACTGTGTGTCTTCCGAAGTAGATCATATACTGTGCTTAATCCCTGTTTCCTTGTGCCTGTGTAATTTCGGGTTTGGATGACAACCATCTGCTTGAGTCAGTGTTGACAGAACACAGTTGATATTGCTAGACTTTGGGGGAGCAACAGTGGTAGGGATATTTATTCATCAGCTGAAGAGATCTTTTTTATATACATACTCATTTTCACAGTCTCTTTGATATGCTGTTTAATGATCAGTTGGCTTTTGTGGCATTTATACCAGGATCTTTCTGTGTGGTCCTCCTGTTCCTTACCTCTTCCCACCCTCCCCAAAGGCTGGTTTGTGGAGAAGCCTTTGTTCTGCCCTGGTTCTTACAAAAAACACACAACATTCATGGTTCAGATACTGAATTGCCTTCACTTCAGTTCCAAAATCAAAAGTTTATCTCTAAAAATGTGATTTGATTTCAGTACTGCATGTCACACCCATGTTTGCTTCTATGTGCTCAGAAATTAGTACGAACACTTTATTCATGAAATGTTTGATTCTTTGAGAGAGTCTTAGCTGAAGGCTCTGTGCTTTAGAGACTGCTTCTCTTCCTCCTTAGTCTGACAAAGACCAAATAAGTTAATCTCTTGGGGTACTTGTCTGAGTCATGTTTTCTGTTGCCCAGCCAGAAAGCAGGATAAATTAACCCTCACAAAACTGTCTGCTGGCACAGCTAGATTGCTCCCCATTTGTGAGCAAGTTTGGCTATGATTTAATCATGTAGTGTGCAGTGTAGTCCTACCCTAATAACAGAACTGCATACTTTTCTAAATGTGAATTGATCCTGAACTGAGTGACATAGCAATTTTGGGGGTTTGTTTTAACTGCGGGTAGTTGATTGGGAGACCATGTAATTTTTGGCTTGACGAGTGCAATTTGGCAAGGATTACCTATATGAGTACTGACTACAATTGGTGCCTCTCATTTATTAGTAAAGCTTGTATTTTGTTCGTTAGCAGTGCTATGCAGCTAGATCTAGAAATAAAAATGAAAAGAGTTTTGTTTTTCTCTACTTTTTTCCCAGTTATCTTTAGAGCTTGACACTGCCTGGCACAGAACTTGTACTATGCACTCTCCAGTGGCCTTTCAGAGAGGCTTTTCAGTCTTTGTTGACCCATTTCCTGGATTAGTCTGGCTAAGTTATGGATTATTTTGTCTATTAAGCTTTTTCTTGTGTCCAGTAGTTCAAGAATGGCATATTGGCATAATAATGTATTCAACCAGTTGAGTTTCCAAATCTCATGTTTATAACTCTTTACAAAAGTCTGAAGAAGTTAGTGAAAATATTTTGGATTCATGCAATATAGAGGACAGTTGTTAATTTGTCGAGTACACTTTGTGTTTGGGTTTTTTTTAATCATGCTTAAATAAATACTTAAATTCTAGAACAACAGGAAGCAGGCAGAATGATACATTTGTTGATGTAGGATGTCAGATAATTTAGTACAAATTACAGATTCTTTAAATACTTGAAAACAGTGAAGGTCAGGAAGCCTCCATTCAAATTTTTCCAGCATATGTATAATATTTTACAGGATGTCTGTCTGTAGACTGCAAAAGAGTAATCTGTAAAAATCAACTTGTTTGTTGTTTTTCATGTTGTCTATTTATGCCCTGACAAATTAGCATCGGATGTAGTGTGGAGTCTGAAGACCAGTATACAGTTCAAGGTTACAGACAGACACGATTGTGTCTTGTAGCATGAGGAAACTGGGCTCGGGCTGCTATTTGGAACTGTTTATTTTCAGTAAACAACATGCAAGGCTTGAAACAACACCTTGGTGGCTTGGTCAAATAATTTAATCCGTGGTTTAAATTGTTTAAAAAAGGAAAGTAATCAAAAGCCTTACTATTTATAATTTGTTTGATTCTATCCGATGAAAATTTCCTTCACAGTCATTATATTGCTCATATTCCTGAAAAAATATATTTCAAAGTATGTGTGAAGCAATAATTTTGTATTGAGTTAGTGGCTATCATCTTCAAAATAAGAAAATTCCAGATCAGATGTCTATATTGTACACTTGATTTTATTTATTTTATATACTTCTGTATTGTATACAGAGTATTTAAAAAAGAAAAAAAAAGAAGAGAGGGAAGGAAAACAACTGGTACCAAAAAAGCTGTCTGGGCTGTACAAGTTTTTCAGTCAGTGGAAGTGGTTAGCCTGTGTTTCACTGTCCAAGTGCATTTCCAAACTGAGTAGCCTGTTTTCAAGAAGCTGGTCGATATTGGTGATGAGCTTATCAATGGAAGAGCACTTCTATTACGCAAAAAAAAAACCCAACACAAAACCCCCCAAAACTTCAGAACCTCCTTAGGTATAAATTTAATATTTCTTAGGCTGTGAAGCTTTCATTCAGGAAAGAAAAGGGTAAGTGCCAGTGAAGTTCTCACTTTAAACTGGCTTTTGTGAAAGATAGCTAAAGAAATGACCTTGGTTATTTCTTGGCTTTTTTTTTTGTATTGTATTGTTATTTCTTGTAAGTTATTTATGTATTTTTTATATGAACTCTGATTATACATAGGACAAGTCAAATACTCTCATTGTGCTATTTTCATTTGTATTGTAGGTACCTTGCAGAAATGAAAATAATTTTATTTTCAAATGCAAGCACACAAGATTCCTAGTCTCTTTTTTAGTGTTTCTGCTGAAATGTGGCCAGTTTTGGTGAGGTGACTTTCTGCTTTTTATGCATTCAGAACGCAGAAAATGGCCAAGAGAATTCAGAAATAACTTTTAGATGGAGATTCAATCCATTGAAAATTCCAGGTTCGGCTTGAAGTTAAGAACATCTATAAAGTTATGTTGGTTACATTAGGTAGCTATTTCCCTAATTTCCCTAGTGAAACAACTAATTTCCCTAGTGAAACATGAAAGGCTCACAAACTGTATCATCACTGCCTAACAGTTTAAATAATAATAATTAAAAAAGCATTGGTTTCTTTCTTCTTTTTTTCCCTTCTTTTTATTCCAGTAAGTGTTGCCTTTTGAGTATAGTCCCTTTGTCCTCCAATAAAACCTTGGGAGGAAGGTAGAACTTGTGAACTCCAGGCTTACTGTAGTTGAGTTCAGGTGACAAACTTGTTGTTGTTGTTGTACTTTTTTTTTGTTCCTGAGTTTTACACAAACGAAGACCTTATTTTTCTCGTTACAAAGATCATACTCTATTAGGTAGAGAAGTTGAACTTCAGTGGAACTTCAGCACTGAGTTTTGACCTGTCTTCTAACAGTCTACAAGAACTTGGGTTCTTAAAAGAAACTGTCAAGAAAAGTCAGCAAGAAAAAAAAATTTACACTGACTAGACATTCAAAACTTTCTGTAAATTGAAGACACTTACCAAAACCCATTTCTCACAGTGGTGAAGATAAAAATCTAACAGACATACAAGTTAACGCTATATATGAACATGAAGATTACCTATATTAGCTATACAATAGTATATCATTTTAGTAGTCCCTAGGAGACTGCATGACCTTGTGCTGTACAGCCAATGTGTTCTCAGTTTTTTTAATAGAACAAAAATAATCAATGTAACCATAATATTTTGTTTTGGCTTCATAGACAGGTATCAACACTAGAAAATCAGAATGTCTTGTGTACATCTTCTTTTTAGAAGGCCAGTGTTCAAATAATATGAAGTACTTGCAGGTGTCCTCCGTATACATAAACAAATAATTTTGGTTTCCACTTCATTCATGTATTTTTTTAGTAAAAATTTAGCATCTTTTAAGTGCTTATTAATTACGTACTATTGAGAATTGTGTATTGTTTTGATATCTTATGAGGAAGCCTATATTCAGAAGAGATTTCAAGTGAAAAATGCTGATAGTGGATAAGTTTCAGGACTTTTAAAGGTATTAGAATTAAGATATTCCTTCTAGACTCTTGAATCATCATAGTCCTCTGCAAGAGAATGTCATATAGCTAGAAAAAAGGTTGGTTTTTTTACACAACGTGATTTCAGTTGAATACTTTCTGTAAAAGCATGTTTTCATTCTTTGTAAAACACAATTTATAGTCAATAACGTCCAGAAAATATTTTATATCTGTTACCTCTCAGCCTAGGTTGCAATTCTAAGACATGCAGAATGGACAACCATTTTTTTCAAGAATTTTTAGTTATAGATATTTTGATCACAAAAGGGTTGTTGTTTTGGTTTTGTTTTTTGGTTGGTTGGTTTGGTTTGGTTTTTTTAGAGAATTTAGTTGTACCAAATGTTGTGAATATTTGTGAGTTTTGTAGGGATTATTTTCCTCAGTAATACCTGCCAGAACATTCAAGTTTTATAGAGGATTATTTGAGAATTTCTGTATGTCATTATGGGGAAAAAAGTGTCATATCTGTAAAAAAATACGTATTCCTAAGTGTCTTAGTAAGATATTTGATGTGGAATGAAATGGTGTAAAAAACCCACTTAGCTTGAAAACAACAACTTAGTTTAAAACAAAAGTATACTCCAAAGCAATCTTAAAAATCTTTTGGGAAAGGAACAAGGGCAGTTTTGCATAAAAAGGGCAGTCAAGTTTTTAATTTCCTACAGAGATTTTTTTTAAACAGGCAGCAGTTTCGAACTTTGTGTTCAAATATATACATACCCTTGTACATACATACACAAGCAAGGACACTATTTCAAGTTAGCTTCTAACGATTCACTGATGAGTGGTATTTCATTCACATAAGGAAACTAGATTGTTTTTTCTTTAACACTATCCTTACATTGTGTATTATAAAGCAGCTTGTTTTATACTAACACAGTATTAATTATGCCACTGAAAACAATAGCAAATATTTGCAACAGTAATTCACTCAGCCTTATAACAAAGCCTTCTGTCCTTGAGTCCTCTCAAGTCTCTGCCTTTGATTTCATGAGTCTGTCCTTAGGATTCTTGGAAAATGGACTTTGAAAGCATAAGCTATTATGTTATTGACTTGTTCATCATAAGAATTAAGTCATTTTCTCAAAAACCCTCTCCAAATCCTTGTCCCTTCATATTTATGAACCAAGCTCCACTCCAGTGAAGCAAATTTTCATACAACATCATAGAAAAAAAAAGATTTGTCAAAACATGTGATGAAAATTACTAAAGCAAAACAAAGTGTTAATTATCATATGAATATAGTGGCTCTCAGTAGTCACACTTCTTATTGGGAAGGTTATCGCAAGATAAGCAGTAGCTTTGTAAAGGTAATACAGGCTGTCTTACTGATAACACAAGCTATGTCCTCAGGGAAACATCATACATTCCAGCATATTTCAGGAAATTTCATAAATTTCAGCGTATCTCACATATCTCAGACATGTCTGCTTCTCAGGATGGGACTTTGTTTTAAAGGAAATATATTTTTGGTCTTCCCTGAAAGCACGTGGCTTTGCCTCCTAGGTAAATTGTATTGTCTTAAAAAAAAGTCATCTAATTCATGAGTCTTACCCTAAATCTAGTGGGGCTTGTTTAAACAGTCAGCTTTTCTTTAACATACCCTTCTAATGACATGTATGTTCTTACTGCCCTTTTTTAACCTTGTGACTCCTAGAATGCTCTCCATGGATAAAGCATGAATGTATTTACTAGGAAGTCTTTGTCATTTTCTTTTGGGCTCGGCAGTATGATCCCCCCCCGAGATACATAAAGATTAAGCCTGGATCAGTGACCAGAATTGAATTCTAGATACATAGAAGGCTATGAAGAAGATACACATAGTACTGTTTGAAGTCATTATTAAGCATTGCTGGGGTTTGTGCTGAGAAGAGGAAATCCTTAAAAGTGGTATTGAAAGGGACATATAATACAATATATTTCAAATATGGCAATACATTCAGATAGTATTTTAGCAACCTGAAAAATAGAAAGGAAGCTGCACTAGTTAAATAAAAGGTAGAAGAACTTGGGGTTTGGCAATTTATGCATTTATCATATGCTTTTTGAAAATTCCTCCAGAAAATGGTACATTATAATGTAATTTTGATTCTTCTTTTGGCACGTTGTTACAGTTCTTTATTTTCTTCTCTCTCTCTCTCTCTGTCTCTCTTTCTTTTTTTTTTTTTTTTTTTTTAAAGGAATCCAAAATGTACTCAGCTTATTCTGTGCCGTGCTTACAGAAAATAAAGTTCTCTTTCACTCCGCAAGTTTTCAGAGGCTCAGTGATGCCTGTAGGGCTCTGGAGTCTTTGATGTTTCCCCTCAAATATAGGTGAGTTGAGTGATCTTTGAACTCTTTGACTAGTTTTATAGCTCATTTTATAACTTATATTCCATTGTCCTTAACAAAAGATTTGTCTATGTTT
The DNA here is from genome assembly GCF_035582795.1 of Mycteria americana. Taxonomy (NCBI): domain Eukaryota; kingdom Metazoa; phylum Chordata; class Aves; order Ciconiiformes; family Ciconiidae; genus Mycteria; species Mycteria americana. Next base: position 12,744,208 of record NC_134369.1, read on the forward strand.
GTTCAAATAAGCAAAGGTTCTCATGATCATATATACAAGTTCTAGTCTGTACACATCATTAATAAAAATCTGATTGCATCATGACAGTGGAAACAATTAAAGGAGAAACATCCAACCTACAAATACAATAGAAACCCTACTCACAACATCAGTTGGATCGTAAAACTTGACAGTGATGATCCATGAGTAAATGCATGGAGAAGATATGGGCGAAACCTAATAACAGCCTGCAACAAGTAAGAGGAGGTGCATGACAGGAGAACAAGAGATTGGGTTCATAAACCAAAACAGGGGAGAGGGAGGTTTCTCACTGGATGCAGGGAAAACATGTTTTATTATGAGGATAACTAAGCAGTGGAACAGAGAGCCTGTGGTGCTTCCACCCCTGTAGGTTTTCAGGACCCAACTGGACAGAGCCCAGGGCAACTTGATCTGGATTCAGTCTTGACCCTGCTTAGAGCAAAAGGTTAGACTAAGTGATCTCCTGAGGCCCTTTACAACCCAAAAGATTCTGTGGTTCTAAGATAGTATCTACATTAGCTTGTATCACAGTTTTAAGTCACTGGCAAATGTCCACCAGAGAATGAATTTAAATGAACAAATTGATTCTCTCTAAAAAGCCACATCTGAATCCAGTGTTTTGAAATGGAAAACTTAATGTCAAGCTATTTGGCTTTTTTAGGAAGACGACATCTAATTCTGACTCATCTGTTTTAAAATATGCTTGTATTTTAGTAGCACATTTTAATTTAAAATATTTCAGAGATGGGCTTCATTTTAATATAGAATAGGAAGGAAAAAAATTGAAAGCGAGTTTTGGAATATCTTAATGCTAAAATAGTCATGAATGCAATTTTCTAATAAATATAAATTAGGTGTTGAAATGCTTTGATCAATTTAGATACAGATTTTCATGTTGCTCTGATGAAAACACTAAATTTTTTTAAATTGTCAAATCAAGTAATATCTGAAATATAGAATTCTATACATAATGTTTAGTTGTCATTTGCATTTAAAGATTTCTTACTAATGATATTTTACAAAAGGCTGAATTGTAGGTGTCTGGCCAAAAACTAGCCATCTTTTTAAAATGGAAGTATTATGCATAACTTTAATGTCCCTAGTTACCTAAAAGTTGCAGACAAATATAATGTCCATATAACATAAATGTAACAGATATGGATAGTCTTTTCTTATTTTGCAAAATACTCTTGCTTACAATAAATTGTAGACCCTATAATATAATAATTTCTGGAGTTTACATGACAGATGTTCTTTTAACAGCATGGCACTTTATAAAGAAGTATGTAATAAATACTTTCATCTTTTGTATTTTTAAAATACAGGTATTTATAGTAACTTTAATATGTAACAGGAAGATTTTCATTTATTTATTTATTTATTCTTAAGGAAAAAAAACCCGGCCCTATAGGATAGTTGGGAGCTTTTATTTTATTTTATTTATTCTTTTCACAGTTATCCCTATATTCCAATTCTTCCTGCACAGCTATTGGAAGTCCTCAGCTCACCAACACCGTTTATAATTGGTGTACATTCTGTCTTTCGTAATGACATTCATGAGCTTGTAAGTATGTCTACCCACCATATTCATAGTCACAATGTCATTTGTGACGTTTAGTTGCAGAGATTTTCTGTGCTTTGGAAATGTTTATATGAAGAATACATATACTTTTAAAATATTACTGTAGAAGGCAAGACAATCAGGAGGAGAAAAAAGAAAAAGCATCAATTATTTGTAAATACATTGAGACTATAAAGTAGAGGAGGGAAACAATTTTATTCTAGTGCAGGATGGGAAGGAATGGATCCATTTCCAGCTTTGTCATGTATTTGTCCTGAGTTTGAACAATTCACAATTTTCAAATGTATCCTCAATTATTTTATTTTATCCTTACTTTGTAAGCACGTGCTTGGAGAAACTGAACCAGGGTTACAGAGGTACCTAGAAACATGTAATTTTACTTACGGTTGTCCTCACTGTGTCCTTTTGCAAACAGCCTATTAGATCACTGAACACAGACCTGGAACATCCAGAAACGGAAGTCGCTTTTGAAAGTTTGGCCCAATTTCACTTTCTTTGGTCTATATTCATTTTTCACAGCTAGATTCAGTAATATGAAGTATTGGGAGTATTTCATTTATCAAAAGCCTTCTATACATTAAAGTTAATACTGTTTTAATTTGTTTATTTTAACTTATGTGCAGATAATGAAATTTGAACTGTTGTGTTTTTAAACTACGCTCACAGTATACACTACCAATAATATTTTTGTTTGTTCCTTACAGTTAGATGTAATCATAGCAGACCTGGATGGAGGCACAATTAAAATTCCTGAATGTATTCATCTTTCTCAGCTGCCAGAGCCACTGTTGCATCAGACTCAAATGGCTCTTTCTCTAGTATGTTTTGATACAAACCTCATTTTCTATCCTCTCACCTATTTTTAAAGAATGAAAAATGAATTTCAGTATTAAATCGCTTTCAAACACACTGGCAATATGAGATTTAAAGCTATGATCCCTGCCAACATTGCTGTTTTTAGAAGAATTGATTATCTGAAGTTAGAGTTAATATCATCAGTAATTTACTACTAAAATGTTTTTTTACTGTTCAAGAGGAAGTTAGTGATTTTTCCTTCCTAATAATGATTTTTAATAAGAGTTCAACCTCAGTGTTTGAGCAGCATTGTTACTATTCATTTTAGCTTCTTTTCTGTTTTCATAAATTCATTTCAACTGTACATTGCCTTGAAGTTTAACAAATGAATAACCAATTGGTCTTAAAGTTTATTTGTATGATGCCCCTGTATCAATATTCAGGAATGATTGATTCTACATCAGGGAATCACAAAAAAAATTAGTTCCATTTGTCTTTTTACTGTCATCGTCATAAGTTAGAAAACACCTTATTGGGAGGCTTCTAAACAAATCTTCTTATCTTAAAGAGAAGAATTTTCTGTCTGTTAATCTGTTTCAGATGAATCAACTCTAAAATCCCTAACTATATTGATTAGCTTCATTGACTGTAATAGTTTTTGCTAACTAGCTCACTTACAGAAACCTGAAGCTGAGAAATTAATCCCACCTTTATTTCCATACAGTCTTCATAATTTAATTCAAGCTGTTATTTGAGGTACTTAATATCAGTGAATTTTAATTTGAGAAAGAAGAAAAAAATAATTTGTCCTTTCTTCAGCAAAATGAGGGGAAAAAAATTTTGTTTAAAAAATTCTCTAGGTTTTGCATCCTGATTTGGAAACAGCAGATTATGCATTCCCTCCCCCACGAACAGCTTTATCACACTCAAAAATGCTGGTAAGATTTCTGTGTTATGTCTGACTTTCTTAAGTAGAAAACTGTTGAAATTTTAGTCTAACTTTCTTTTTAGAATTTCTATTTTGTGTTTTCTTTTCCATATCCTTTATAGTATTATTGGTGGAGCAAAGAAATGTCATTGGACTTTGCATTCTACCCTCTAATAGCATTCTAATGGGTTAGAAGATTTTATAAAACTATTTGTATTAATATGAAAGCACCTTATTTTCTTTTTGCTGTCTATTGAGTTAAATCTGTGCCTTCTCAGTTTTGTACACCAGTAAAGCTGCAGAATTTTACATGAGTGGACAAACTAGTCTTTTTGTGCGTGTAAATGTTAAAATTAAGTTCCCTTATAGACACCTCACCCCACCCCACCCCCTCCATCCCTCCCCCAAGAAAACAAAGTTCGGAAACATTAAAAATGTCATTAAAGATCTAGATTTTAGAGTAAATATGAGTAAAGATAGAAGTGGTAACTGTGTCAGCAAAACATAAGTCACTGGTTTTACAACAATAATGATAATTATTATGCATTGTATGCTTGGACATATTGGGAAAGGAGTTGTATGTTTTAGCATTGGATTTGGCTTTAATGAATCTCAGCCTGAATGAAACAATATGTAATTGTCTCTGCTAAAAACAGTTTTTAGAAAGTTTTCTACTAAAACCTAGTTAATTTAAAGTAGTTGTAAAGCCATGGTAACTTAACAACTTGGTAAAGCTGCTGGTTTTAGCTTGTAGGAGTGTCTAGAATTGAATGTGAGTTGGTACTCCAAACTAAAATCCAAAAGCCAAAATAGTTTAAGAACTCACCTTGGGTTTTTTGTGTAGGTGTATTCAAAAATGTGAAACTCTGAAGTAGTACAATATATTTGTTGTTCTTATTTCTTGCTTTAAGATTGGTTTTTTTCATTGCTGAAGACAGATAATGTCATCCAGAGTTCATTTAAACTAATGACAAAATTCAGCTAAGATGTCACTTTGAATGGTGAAGATATAAATTCATATAATTTTGTATCAAAATAAGAATTTTGATAAATCTGAAAGAAATGACCATGTTTTCAAGTGGTCCAAAAAGTCAGGATACAAATTTACCCATTAAAATCCTAGAGAGCAGCCTGGACACAATGGAAATGAGAATATCTCTCAGTAAAGTGAGCCCTTACAAAATTAAGTAAGGAACCGATCATGTTCTAGAGAAGAAGAAACAGACATCTAGAAAAATATTCCAGTAGGACAGCTGTATAGAATCTTGTATATACCTAAACTCATTTCTTTAAAAAATCATTACAATCTTTAACTTATTTAGGTTGTGTTTGTTTGTTGATTGTCTGATCGGCTGTTTACCTGATTCATTAATCTAATATTCTTTGCTGCTTGTAACTTTTAAAGTTAGATTTTGTTTTAAAAGTCCTTTGAGACACCATAAAAACCCGAGGTCATAACACAATTTTTAGGACCTCTGGTTTTAAACGTGGCAGCAGTCTGAGTAGGTACCTGAGCTAAGATAAAATAACGTGGGCAGCAGAGGATCTGATCACAGCCTTTAGTTGCATCTGGGCCAGCTGAAGATGTCACTGCCCCAAGTCTGCCCCCAACTGTTCACATAATTTCCATTAACCCGTGGATGTTCATCTAAGCACTCCCTTACTCATTTAAATCCAAATAAACCAGGACTTTAAAGATCTACTATGCTAAACTTTTTAAACTAACCCTTGCTTATTTTTGCTGCAGTAGATTGGCAAGTGAAGACGTGGGTTGGAAGAGTCCTAGACAAGTAGCTGAGCAAACTTAGAGCAGTCTTCTCAGCTGGCAGAGCCACAGCAGATGACTATGGTGATGCTCTGAGCCAGGTTCCCCCAGCAGCAGCGATGCCAGCTTAGGCTGCTGTGGTTCCCTGCTGCCCCTGCCCACTCCAATGGCACTGCTTGTGTAGTGCTGCAGAGCCACATTTATTTTAGGGAATAAATCCAGGCTAAAATACCCTCTTTCCTTTATTTAGCATCGGTTTTCTCTCATGGCAGTTCCTTCATGTGGTTCATCACATGACCCCCCAACAGTTATAGTTGCATTGCCCAGAGGCTTCTGTGCAGGCATAGAAAAGAGCAGTAGGACTAAAGCAGTGGATACGTGCTAAATCTATCATTGCCATCTGAGGACAAGTCAGTGAAACTGTAGCCTCATATAAGATAACTTCATACGTGTACAAGTATCTACACTTCGTATGCTACGCTGCTGCATTGTCTGGTGAATTTGTAGGCGTTTCTCAGATAGCTTTATACAAAGTGTGGAAAAGTTTAGAATATGAAAATGTTTTGACAGCGTATTGAATTACTGCTTACAGGATAAAGAAGTGCGAGCAATCTTCCTTAGGCTATTTGCACAACTTTTCCAAGGATACCGGTCATGTCTTCAGCTGATCAGAATTCACGCTGAACCAGTAATTCATTTCCATAAGGTAAAAGAGAAGCAGTTACGTATATTAAGTTAGTATTCATTTGCATCACATTATTCCCATGAGCTTGCCTTTTGAACAAGTGTTAAAGTTTTTTTTTTAAAAAAATAAATCTACATGTGATAAGCATATCATTTTGACATAGCACTATATCAATGCATTTTAGTGGGACTAATTGCAGGGACAGTGATGAAATGTGAAACGGTTAACATTAAAATTTAATACAAAGAAACGTTTGAGGAATCATTAAGGAATTTTTAAAACATATGTGTGTAATTAGAAAACAATACTTGAAAGTACTAGTTTTCTATTATTGCCTGTGAGATTGATAAAATGTGTGCATCAAACTTCCTGTGGCATCACTCCTGAATTTAGGTATGAAAAGATACTAAGTAACATAAAAGATTTAATTAGAAAGTACCACATATTACTATAAGCTGGTGAAAATGTTTAACTGCTAGTACGTAAATGGTTGTAGTTTTGATACTGATAAAATAAATGCATTTTTTTCTATCTTTATTGCAGGCAGCCTTCTTGGGGCAGCGAGGCTTAATTGAGAATGACTTTCTAACCAAAGTTCTCAATGGAATGGCATTTGCTGGTTTTGTGTCAGAGAGGGGTCCTCCTTTCAGAGCCTGTGATCTTTTTGATGAGGTGAAAACTGTTTCTATATTCCTAAGGAAATTAAAATGTACCTATGATATTTCAGCATGTGCAAAACTATTGAAATGCTTCTGAATCCTCCCTGTTTATTATACAAACTTCATACTAAACTTCTCAGTTCTCATTTTCTACTAAGCATACATTTCTAGCTTACTTCCATAAAATTATGCCCTGCTCATATGTATGAACTTAAACAGTTGTATAAATCATGGTAATGCTGTTCCTATTGTCAGGTTTGGAACTTCATAATGCATCACATGTGCTAGTACAGAATTATTTTGAGTAATTTAATTATATTCTTAGAAACATTGAAAAAGTAATTGAGAAATATTAAATTAAATACATACCCAACAGTATAAACTGGGACAAACATTTTTTTTCTTTTAAAAAGTAATGCCATATTTTTACTGTGATCGCTTTTATTTGAATGTAGAGTACAAATGGAATTTGGTATTAATTCTGCGTAGTAGTATATATGAGAAATACGGATTGTGGTATTAGAAATGTTAAAGGAATGTATAAGGTACGTAGGACTTTCTGAGTTAGGTAGGACTATAAAATCTGGTAACAGGAGCTCTATAAGAAAGTTAAAATGTCTCATGTTCCAGAGCAACGTGACATTGCACGTTTTTCAGTGTTCAGTTTTCTTTGCTGAATTTCAATTTAAGATTAACATTTCATAACTTAAATAGGAAAGAAATTACTTTTAGTTGCATTATCAACATTGTTATTCTTTTGTTGTTGTTGTTGTTTTAAAGTTGGTAGCCTTTGAAGTCGAAAGAATTAAAGCTGAGGAAGGTAATCCACCAAAAATGATAAAACATGTTAGAGAACTTGCAGAACAGCTCTTCAAAAATGTAAGTTTACTATACCTGCTGCACTTCTACAGTTGAGATAGTAACGTTAAAATTCTTATTTCTGAGATTGATCCAGTATCTGAAAATGGAAATGACTGCTTGTGGTACGTCATCATCTGCATTATGACAAAAGACTTTGGATCTGTAGATGTCACCAATTTTTTACATGTGAAGGAAGTTCAATATAGTAATATTGATTTATTAATGCTAATATTGATTTACGTATAGCTACTGCTACTTAGCATTCTATTTTCTTAGTGTGTATTCACATAATCTATATAAACTGTTATTTTCTCTGCTGCAACCTGTCCATGCCAAATACATCTCTTTTCTTGCCTCTCAACACTTTTCCATATGAAAACTGTACATCCAGTCTGGCATAATGTATACTTTCAGCAGATCTTTCCTGCTGTGCAACCCTGTCCCCAATATTTGTGTGCTCAGAAAGCACTCTATTTAATTTCTCACAGCCTGTTTCTTGGACTCTTTAGGTTTCCTGGAATACCATTTCCAGTTTCATTCTTGCTTTCCTATCATGCCTTTATGTTACATGGTGCTTTTCTAAAATCTCTTACCATTCCATTAGCTCAGGTTTTTTGTTGTTGTTTATTTCTTTCTTTTTTGGCATCAGCTAATCTCCCTCCCCCTCAACACTTCCTGTCGTGGTTCAGACTCCACAGAGCAAGATCTGTTACGCAGTCAGTTAACACCTTTATCACCCTTTCTCTTCTATATCCCACTTCCCCAAAACTATGATTTACATGTACACTTCTATTAAAAAATCACAAGAATTACTATGTACTGCTAAGTTCCAGGGTGTTTCAGGGATGGGGAAGGGCCTTGGGTTGTGTGTGTCTTTTTTTTCCAAAATGAGTTGCCTTTAAGCAGTTTGTCAGTGTCAATGCAATCTTTGTTTGGGGTAAAATTAGTATCATTTCCATAGGAAATCCAAATCTTTACAACCAGTGCATTCAGCAATCTTTTGTGTCAGTAGATTCTGGATGGAAAAATACATCTATATATTTCAAGTAAATGGAATGTGTGCGTAGTAAGGGGTGTGAAATGAGGTTAGTCTGGCTTTAATATTGTTCTTCGTTGCAGAATTTGTGCGTCTGAAGAGACACACTTATTCACCGACTCGCTCCATCTCTCTTTTCCTCTGAAATTGCCAAATGACTGTTACACTTTTTTTTTTTGAAGGAAAGAATTTATGCACATTTTAATCTACCTTGGTGAATTCAAATTTGGGGAAGATATAGCAGAAAAATTGAGCAGTATTGCACTAAAGTTTATTTAAAATCAATCTGTCTTTTAAAAGTTTTGATTTCCCCAAGAGCTAGGGCTGTAATGTTATAAGCATATTATTATTGTGCTACTATCCCATAAATATGGGAAATTGCTGCGAACAATATAATTGTTATTATCGTAGAATCATTTAGGTTGGAAAAGACCTTTAAGATCACAGAGTCCAACCGTAAACCTAACATTGCCAAGTCCACCACTAAACCATGTCCCGAAGCGCCACATCTGCACATCTTTTAAATACCTCCAGGGATGGTGACTGAACCACTTCCCTGGGCAGCCTGTTCTAGTGCTTTACAACCCTATTAAAGACTGAGGCAAAGAAGGCATTAAGTATCTCAGCCTTTTCCTCATCCTTTGTCACTATGTTCCCCCAACATCCAATAAAGGATGGAGATTCTCCTTAGCCCTCCTTTTGTTGCTAATGTAGTTATAGAAACATTTTTTTATTGTCTTTTACAGCAGTAGCCAGCTTAAGTTCTAGCTGGGCTTTGGCCCTTCTAATTTACTCCCTACATAACCTCACGACATCCTTGTGGTCCTCCTGAGTGGCCTACCACTTCTTCCAAAGGTCATAAACTGGTGTTTTTTTGGTGGGTTTTTTTTGGTTTTTTGGTGGTTTTTTTGGTTTTTTTTTTGTTTTTTTTTTTGTGTTTTTTTTTTGTTTTTTTTTTTCCCTGAGTTCCAGCCAAAGCTTTCTGTTCAGCCAGGCTGGTCTTATTCCCCACCAGCTCGTCTTTCAGCGCATGGGGATGGCCTGCTCTTGTGCCTTCAAGATTTCCTTCTTGAACACTGTCCAGCCTTCCTGGACTCCTTTGCCCTTCAGGACTGCCTCCCAAAGGACTCTGTCGACCAGTCTCCTAAACAGGCCAAAGTCTGCCCTCCAGAAGTCCAAAGTGGCAGTTTTGCTGACCCCCGTCCTTACTTCTCTGAGAATCAAAAACTATCATTTCGTGATCGCTATGCCCAAGATGGCCTCCAACCATCACATCACATCACATCAGTGTTATGGTACTAAATTACTCCAAAGAAGATGGTGAACATTTGTATTTGTTTTCTAGTGGGTATAGATCCTTTTTAGAATGAAAGAGCCTATAAATGAATGTGTACATGTGCAACTTTTCAGTTACATTATTTCTTAAAAGCAGTGTCAAAACTAATTCATTTTAGTCTTTCTTATGATGAGACTTATTTATGGCATTGTGATTGACCTGCTACTTCACTACCACTAAGTCAATGACTTAATGTATTTAAAAGTCAGATTTTTAGTAGTTATGCATACAGCTATCTTTGAATAAAGCACTGTGATAAGTAACATTGCGTCTATAAGGTATGCCTAGAGCTGCCTGATTTTAAACTCACTGCATGACATATTGTGACATCTTCTTCCACAGTTTATATAGTCATCATATTGTAGCCATGCCAGGCTAGATACGTATGAGAAACAAGGTTTGTTAGGGAGAGATAATGTTTGTGTTAGTCTAGCTGGTACAAGTGGATAATATAGACAAGTTTTTGGCACATACTGTTTCAGTAGTTGAAGACACTAGACCTACGTTCCTAGTAGCATACACAGCTGAGATTAGGTTTGTGATGGCCAAGATTAAAGTAACTCTTTCTGTATCTTTCCTCTGGATCTGTCTTCTCCATGAAATGGAATGTGGAATAGTTATTCTCCCTTTCTGGCTTTTTCTGTTATATGTCATCTGTTAGCCCCTGCTGAGATTGTGTTCCCTTTCCCTGCCTTGCTGCTTCTGGCATCTGCTGCTTTTATCCCCCTAGCTAGGTTATTCGCTTGTTTCATTAAACTTTCTTCTGCAGAGAATTTGTATGGCTAAGTAGCTGGTTTGTTTTGACTGCTGTTTCTCAAGTTGATGCATTTCATCTCCTTGTTGCCTTTTGCTCCTGTAAATGAAAGTATCAAGCTAGCTCCTGTTTACAAGTTTTATTACAAGCTAGTTGTGCTTGTACAACAGAAACCTAACTGATTGAGTAGCACTCTTTGGCAGTGGTACATAGCCAGTAATAAGTAACAGCATAGAGTCAAATTGGATAACAGTAAATTCAAAACATGATTAATGATAACCCCTGGTATATGAATGAAGAGATTAAAATATCCTGTTTTGTTTGATTGATTGTTACACTCCTCAAGACATGAGATGTGATCCTGTGAATGGTGGTAGAATCCTTGTGGAACATGTAGATCTCAGCTGTATTTTGGAAAAGGTACAACCCAAAGCTAAAAAAAACCCAATCAGGAAAGATGATCAACCATTTGAGGAAAAAATTAAAAGAAATAGTGAATTTTCATACCTCACTCTCTTCAGGATATCTTTCTGGAAAGTGTATTTTAGACAAGCTGAAATCAATGTGGATGCAGTTGAGTGAAACTTAGCGGTTTGTGATGTACGTGGTCTGTCCAGTTGCTGAACACCAGAGGCAGAAGATGCATGTCCGCATACAGGAACACACATTGCACTGATACTGCATCTGGTATTGACAAATGCCAACAGAGCTTATCTACATAGAGCAAGTCTTCAAACATCCCACATACAGTCACATCTCCGTTGTATGGTACAGGGCGTATTTTGTTAATGTCTTCAGTATTGCAGTATTGCATGATAATGTCGAGATCAAGACAAACATAATAATTACATAGTAGCAGATGCAGCAATTATTTTGGTAAAACAAGTCAGTGTTCTTCAATGTGAAACTGATTTTTAAATTTTTTTTTAATACTGAAGACCTCTGCAAGAAAACCCAAAAGCAAGGATAAAAGCTTTCTTTGGGGCTGCTTATTACATTTTCTTTTAAAGAAAAAGAAAACAAAGACCATAAGAGTGAGTGAAAAATCATGTAGGCAAACATTTATTTTCACAGTGGAAATTCTTATAGTTTTGCAACAATAGAAGTCTTTTCTATCCTTTGAGAACCCCCCCAAAATCTGATGTGACAGCTTTTTTACTTTCCTTGTAGTTTAGGCCTGTCATTTACTCTCTGATCACCTGTACTACCTTTTTTCACTTTTTTTTAGTGCAAACAGTGAGCTGTGTGACATATTTTTATGGGACATACAGAAGATAGAAAATTGGTCCCTAATGAGGGACGGCCATAGTTTGATACAACATGGTATAAAAATGGATTTTCACTTCGTAGTCTTGATCAAGATGAGAATATTTCTCAGTATGTGGTGAAGAGATTATATGTTTTAATATTCTTCAACCCTCTCTAATGAAGAGGTTGACTGTCAAACTTTCTATTCAACTCCTAAATATTTGTTAAGCTGCATAAAATCAACTTAAGCAGTGATTTTGTTTTTCTCTCTTTCTTTTTGAATTTTGCATGTTGACAGAAATAATTTTGTAAAAGCCTTTAACAAAGTTGGAAGTATTACAGATAATTAATCAAGGGTGATATGAATATGAAACATTATATTAGTTGGCTGCATTAGATACTGGGCTTCTTAATCTTTCAGGTATGACAGATACACAAAACAGCAGTAAAATTGGATGAGACAGATGGTAGCACTACGTAATACATTTGTGTATAACCTTTTGCTTGTGACCTGCAGGAGAATCCCAATCCCCACATAGCATTCCAGAAAGTGCCGCGGCCCACGGAGGGCTCCCACTTACGGGTTCACATCCTCCCCTTCCCCCGGATCAATGAGGGCCGGGTGCAGGAGCTCCTCCAGGAAGGCCTTGCAAGGAGTCAGGGTGCCCCCACTGCCACCCGGGGGGACAAGAAGTGTGTCGTTCCAGCGGGTCCCCCTGTTGGTATGTTTACTTGTTCCCCAACTTACCTATTTGTCATCCTATCTCATGAGTTGAATGTATAATTAGCATGGCTGCAATGCGTTGCTCCCAATTTCATGTTAATAAAGTATTTTTAGTGACCGTAGTAAACTTCAGTACATAGACTTGCCTGCTTGCCTTTGCAATTTTAAAAGCCCTTTTGCACCAGCCTTTACTAAGAAGTCAAACATCCAGAGTGTGAGTGACTTAATTACTAACAACAAAAAAAGATTTGATCTGAGTTAGATTGAACTATTAAATTAGATACTGTCTACTCATCTAGGTCTGATGAATATCACCAAAGGTTACTTGTAGGACTGGCTGAACCAAGCTTTGAACTGTTAGGGTTTCTCCTTTGACACTAGTGGAAGACATGTAAATTACTGGAAAAAGGCAAGGAGCAAACATAGCATCTGTCTCAAAATAAATATACCTATATTTAAATATAAAGAACAGATGTAGACATTGTAGGCCTGTCAATTTCATTTTAATGCCAGAAAAATTCTGTTAGTCATAGTCATATTCATCAATGTGAATGATGGCGTAAACAAGTATGTTTAGTAAACTTGCAGGACTCACGAAGCTGGCAGAGCTGGCAAAACTTTTTAAGGAAGGGATTAGAATTCAAATCAATCTTGAAAAATTGGAGATCTAGTCTCTGTTGAATTTTGTCCTTCTATACTGTTTTTCTTCAAATACGGTATTGCACTTGCATAGGCATGATCAGCTGACTAGGCAACAGTTCTTCAGAAATTAATTTGGGGATTATAATGATCATAGAGCAAACATGACCCAACTATATCAAGCTATTGCAAAAAAGACAAACATCTTAGTAGGATGTATAAACAGGAGTACAATCAGTGAACCGCATGGAGAAATCCTTTCGTTGTACTCGGTAAGACCTCAGCTGGACTGTTTGTATCCATTTTTGGACACTGGAAGACTGTCTCCGTTTTTGGTTCTGTTGGAGGGAGTCCAGAAGAAAGCAACAAGAATGACCAGCGGTCTGGAGAATGTGACCTACAAGGAAGGATGGAGAGTTGTTTAGACTGAAAAACAGAAGACTGAGGGAACACATAATAGAAGTCTTCAATTACATAAGAGGCTTTTAAAAAAAGAAAGGGAATAATCTGTAGTGATAAGAAATAATGGGTTTAATTGCAGCACAAGAGTAGAGTTATTTGTCAGGAAAAACTTGGTAAAATGAGGATTGTGAGGCACTTGAATGGATTTCTTGTGAAGCCATGGAGTCTCTGTTATCACAGAACTTTGGGAACATACTAGACAAACATGAGAAATAACATAAATACAGTTTATCCTGTCTAGGGACAGCAGGATGAACTAGATGGCCTCTTGAGGCCCCTTCCAGGCCTGTTTCTCTTTGGGTTTATGTAAGAAGATAAACTCTATTCACCTGCCTTTACTGACTATATCATTGAATCTGTTACTTACAGAAAATTTAAAAAGTATGTGCTTGTGTTCTGTTGTCTTTCTTTAAAATGCTACATGCAAGAGGTTTTCTTTCTTAATAAGTTAATTTTTATTTCTAAGGGGTTTTTTTGTTTGTTTTTGTTTTTTTTTTTCAAGGAACAGCTTTCACACATACTCCCTGCTGTCCTGTGTGTCAAAATCCTTGGATATTAGGAGCTTATTATTATCTACAAGAAGGGCATATTCTGCATTTATATGCTATTTACTTGATGATAAAGACAAAAAGGGAATGTTAGTTCTTCCATTTTGAATTTTCTTGAAAATTCGAAGTGAAACACCGCATTAAGAAAACAATGTTTAGACCTCAGCAAATTGGAATCTAGATAAGAGAACAGGTTTGTCAGGTTTATTCCATGTCACAAAATTCTTAGCATGGCCGATGCATTCTTTAGGGAAAAATAGTTATCTACTGCTACAAAATATGCAAGGCTTCAAAGTTCACTGCAGGACACACACACACACACACACACATATTTTTTATTAATTTGTATTTATTTATATATATCATTAGTATACTAGAGGTTGGAATCTCTTTGTGCCTGTACGAGACAAATAGAACAAGTAGTAAAGAGAAGCAACTGCTCTAGTTAAAATTCAGAGCACTCTCTTCTTCAGCTAGTAGAGGAGAACCAAAGATTTAGGATCTTATGTTACTATCTGTATATGGTACTAATGGTATTTGCTTAACAGAACAAAATGGAGGGCACATTCAATTTTTTTTTTTTTTTAAAGAACTTTCTAGTATTCTTTGTGGCTCTTGCAGAAGACATTTCACAGATGTCTATTCTTCTTTTTCTTTGTTAGTTTCCATAATGGAAAAAGGAAGCACAGTTTTCAACAGTGCACAAAGGCTGGAAGTTGTTAGAAACTGCATCTCGTTCATTTTTGAAAACAAATTTTTGGAGACTGAAAAGGTAGTAAAATGAAATTTTAACTTTCTTAAACAAGCCTTCATTCTGTTAATGAACAAATAGAGACTGACCTTGTCACAAAGGGCATTTTGAAGTCTTGTTTCAAGTACTAATGATTATTTTAACCATTTAAATGAATTAAGTAAGCAATAAAACTGATCATCTAAATGCAGTACTGTGTGTAATATGAAACTAATGGATTTGAAAACCTGTTTGTAATACGTCGTGGGTGTGTTGACGCCCATTTTGCTAATTTATATTACCATTATAAATAGTATTGTCCGCATGATTTTTTTAAAAAAAGGGATATATATTGGTCTAGCAGTATGGATTAGGAGGAATGTAAACAAAAGGCATACATATATGTTTCAGTGTTTGTCAAGCAATGCTCTTTTGAAATTTTCAGTACAGTAAATTTTACTGGTTTTAAAAATCAATAATTTGATAGAACTCAGAGATGAATGTAAATATTTGGCATGTCTGTCTTCACTAAAATGTACTAGTGAGTTGTCATCCTTGACATTCTTATTTTTTCACATGGCAACTTTCAAAAGAAGTTACCACATTTTATAGATACTATCCATAGAGTTTTCAGTTATTGTTTCTAGAACAATCACTCAAACTTACTCTTAAATAATTCTATGTATGAAAATTACAGTAAAATTATTTTAAGAAATTTTTTTTATTTCTCAAACAAGTAAACACCTATATCTCTGAGGCTGTGCAGCTCAAGATAAGAAATGAGCGTTTCTTGATTTACAAGTTATGTTATGGAAATGCAGATGGGAAAAATCCTAATAAAATGTGTAGCTCTTTTTAAAGAGTTTTGATGCATGTGTAACACAGTAGTTTTTTATCTCTTTCAATTTCCAGGCACTTGGAAAATTTCAGTAGTTTTTTGTCCCCCTACATGGTAAATTTGTCCTCAGGCAATAGGCTGCCTTTTCTTATTTATCTGTTACCACCCATTAAATCTACTCTAAAGGGCCACAGTTGATAATCACTGATGTAGCATTTGCTGCGTCTTTAAAACATTGGCATAAATATTATATTGGCACTGTTTTAGGGTAAACCGCGTAACAGTCTTGTGGCCTCATTGCTATGAGAGGTATGCCACTTCTAAAGCCATTTGTCATTCACTGCTTATCAAAAAGCATGCTGGTTGGCCTTGATATGCTAACTCGAGACCCGGCCTGGCTGGTACAGAATACAGCACTTGCTTTCATGCACAGTAATCCATTTCTGATTTCACATCCATTCAATGCCTGCCCGTATTCAATCATTTCTATTTACAGTTGTAGGTGAGAAATGCTGTTCAATGCATTTGAAAACAACATGGGAAAAATTTAATACGTAATGACTCAAGCTAAACCAACCATTATGTGAAAGTTTGCTATTCAAGCTAATAAGTCATTTCCAAAGTTATTCTTTACTATACTGTCACTTGCAGTTTCTTAATAAAGAAAGAATGGTATTCAGTTTGAATAGTGCCATTTAATTTCATTTTCATAAAGTTAGATTTTCTTGTCTCCAGACTCTGCCTGCAGCTCTGAGAGCCCTAAAAGGAAAGGCAGCTCGGCACTGCCTGACACAGGAATTAGGCCTGCATGTTAAACAAAATCGAGCAATACTGGACCATCAGCAGTTTGACTACATTGTGCGAATGATGAACTGTGCTTTGCAGGTACAGTATGTGAAGATTTTGTTGTTGGGTTGTCTTTGTTGTTATGATAAGCAAAAAATTGTTTAGAGTGATGTGGAGAAGCAAAATAATTAAATTGTGGGACCATGTACTACAATGATGTAGCAGATAGTACTTGACAGTGGATTTAAGATATTTTGTTGTTGAAAGGATAAAGGACAAAACGCTCTAGTCTATACAGATCTGCCTGATACAAAAAACAAAGAAAACTGTCCACATTATTAATAATTTAATTATAATTTAGTTTTGTTAAGTATTGAAGTGACTTATCTTAACGGCTTTAAGTACTTTTTTAATGAATGGGTGTCAGCTTTTCCAAGTAATTTTCAACTCTGAGCTCCTAAAATGTGTATTACCCACTGCTTAGTTAAAAAAAAAATGTTTGTCCTCTTTGTCATCACAAATGCGAACATACTTCAAGAAGAAAGCATACTTTCTGCTTCCATGGTTCATGGTGGTAGTTCTACTTGTCATGGTGACATCTTAGTTGGTCAGAGACTCACTGAAGGTGTTTTCGGTTCATCTACTAAGTTATTCTACTGTTAAATTAAATAATTTTGTGATGAATAAAAATCAACATACGGTGGCAGCTACCTATAAGAGTAAAATATGTGGATGACTTCTTTTGACTTTCATTTGAATAATGGTTCTGGTTTAGCTTTTCTTGTTGGCAGTTCATTGTCAGAAATATTTTATAGACATCAGTGTTTTCAGTCTGATATCTGAGAATGTAATAGTATTTTTTTTAATTTGTAATGTGATCACATTTGGTTATAATTTACCTCTTGTTGCCCCTAAGTTATTTTATCAAATTAGGGATTTGATTGAGACATTGGTATTTTAACCCCACTCTTCTCTAACCTAAAAACCATTGACATTATTTTGCAGCAGTTTGTTGACCCATATTTTTTAAAAAGTGAGTGCTAAATACAGCTTTCACTTAAGTATAGAAATAAATTAACATTGAATGAACAAATGCAACTCAGGTGACCATCAAATGTAAGTTTTGTTGTCTGTTGTATTTCTTGTTTGTTCACAATAGATATTTTTCTACTGTTTGGAACAAAATTCAACTTTGCCTGAGCAGTGGTCTTTGGAGTAAAATTACCTGCAGTTAGCAGATGAAAACTGAAGTCGATTGGCTAAAATTGCACAGCATATACTAGAATGTGCAGTTTTGGTGCAGGCATTGGCCTTTTCCAAGTTCTAAGTTTAGCCTCAGAATTGGAAGAAAAATTGAAGTTATCTGTGAAGCTGTATTTCTCTGCCCAAAATCATGACCAATGGAATACTGCACCTGCTGTGTACTTCCAGAGTGACAAATTTTCTTTCAAACCAGAAAACAGAATTGTCTGGATGTGCCACAGATTTTGCTTCTACTTTTTTGATTGTTCCTGGGATAAAAAAAATTGAGATTTTTTTAGACAATAGGAACGAAATACAAATCCTCTTTATTTGATATATCTTAGTACACAACAGATGGCAGAAGAAAATGGGGACTTGAGGAAATTTCCTTTGCTGAAGAAAGAAATACTGACATCACCTTTTAATAAAGCAATAAAATCCAATTTTTCTCTAGGAGAAAAATGTTAGTTTTCTTCCTAGTGATTTGAAGACCCAAGAAGGACCTTAATGTTCCTAGAAATGAATGTGTGAAGTCTTACTGAAGTTAAAATAGAATGGGTTTTTTTCTCAATAAAGCTAGAAAACATAAGTCAAATCATGCAGAGGAAACAGATAGATTGAGTAAGGAGGCACAGTTTTTATGCCTTTTTTTTTTCCCCCAATAGTATTTTAATATCTTTGAAAATACAAACTTTTCTCAGGATTAAGCTTGGCCAATATGAAAACATTTGAACTTCTGACACTGGGCAGCTAATTAGAAGCGAGTATTTAGTACATCTACTTTTACGACGCATTAAATTATTTATTAAGATAAAAGCATGATTTATAATTTGTCTGTGCACTTTGTTGAACTGTATTATTTGGAACAATGTGTAAATTGTGACATTTTGGAGCTTTCCTGTATCGGTTCAAGAAAAAAATACGTTATCGAGAACTTACTTAAGTTTGGTTTTGCTGCACTGGGACTCAGCAAGTCAGCATTTTGCTGTAGAGACATGAATTCTGTTAGCTGCAGGTCATTAGACCAAGTAATTTAAACAGCGTCTGTTAAAAAGATACAAAGATCTAATTTAAGAAATGTGGGCTTAACCGTAGATGTATTCAAGCTTTACGGAAATACCACATTAATTACGATGGAATTTTTGGGGGAGAGTTAAATTGCAGTATTGCTTTAAGACCTCACTGAACTATTGGAATTGTAGGAACTATCTCAGTCATACCACCAAACATCTTGTCACAGATTTTTTCTGTTAACAATATTGCAAGTTCCCACTGGCTTCTGTATGATACAAACGAAAATATTGCTGTGGGCAGGAGGCATATAGCAGCTGATACAAAAGCTGAGAAGAAGGGAAGGCCCTTCTGGGCATAGTCGATAGGTTGGGCAGAGCCCTGGCTCTCTACTGTTCATGCTGAGTTGAGCTGGGATGTGTGTGCTGCAAGCCCCAGCCTGATGGTTTTCCCTGGGAAATACCAGTCTCTGCTGGCTCGCTTGCTCATGCAGACAGGAAATCTGATGCTCCCCAGCCACCAAACTTCTGCTACTGATAATGGGGATTGTTGCAAACCGTGTGTATTTCAAGAGGTACAGGTTGGCTGTTTCTGAAAGTGTCTTTTGAACGAGAAACTCTATTATTGGCATGTACTGAATTCTTTGTCTTACTGGGAACAGTGCCACATATTACGAAACCAGGAATATTGCTTTCTGCAAGTTTATTACAGATCCCTCCGTTACTATTCAAGCTTTTCCTGGTTGTTTAGTGTCAGGTTTTTTCTTTTAATAGAATGTATTCTCTTGTTTTACTGGAGTCCATAAAAATAAAGGTCAGATGCTGTTTTCAGAGCTTCTGTATACTCATTTTGTAGATGAAGAGCAGTATGTTAAAAAAATGCTAGCAATAATCCCACCATGTATATTGTTGCCAGTCTCATTATATCTGGTGTGATGTCTGCTACCACAGTGCTTGAGAATAGATTAAGGAAGAGGAATAAAATATTCATACCATTGCTTCAAGTTAATAGCTGTTTTATTTTAGTGAAAAATTACTTAGGCTGTATTTCCCCCAGTATCCGATCTCTAGCCATTTTGCAACGGGGAGGAATGGGGGGTGGTATTTTACTGATTTCTCTAGAGATGGCAAAACTTGGGCCTGCCAGATCTCTGGTGTTTGTCAGCTTGAATCTCTCAGTCCAAGAGTGGCATTCTTTTGAACTATTCTTCTTTAGACTATTTACAGTCTGGGGGTACTGGACAGGACCTCACTGCAAATTTTTAATAGGCCTATGATCTATGGAATAGTACAATAGAATTTCAGATTAATCTGCCCTATTTAGCAGGTAGGCAGCTGTACGTCAAGCGAGTGGTAGACTTTAGGTGGCTTTACAAATACAGTTAAGGTAAGTCATGATGCAGTAAGTCAACACTGAAGTGTTAAAACCATGCTTTACTGTGTCTTTTTCTGTCTGGGAAGTATTGACAATCTACTGGTGCTGAAATGAAAATGAAAGAAGTATTTCTGATTGTTCTTAGTAGTAGGAAGATCAAAATGACATGGAGATTGTATTGCTTATTGATTAAAGCGGATATCTTCTGGCAATTAAATTCCCAGTTACTTGCTTTTATCTCTTCTAGGAGTTGTCATTGGCCACTTGCTAAAAACTTTATTGTCATGCCCTCAATAAGAATTTTTCCCCTGACAAGTCATATACTCTGACAAGCATTTAAATCAGCCTGTATTACAGCAGTGATTAGTATCTGTGATAGCGAAGCAGAAGCATTATGTTCTGTTCCATATGTTATATAACTAAATTACTCTTAAAACCATCTGCAGTGTTGTGAAAGCTTAATATATTGATGGACAATTCATTCATACAGTTAGCAGTGTAATGAGAAAAATGTGAAATTATTTCTCTAGAAACTATTGCTGTCGTGTTTGCTATCTGCTGCTGTGGTTACCTCAGAATAATTTCAATTACACACAAATTCCTATTTTAAAAGTTTTTTTTTCTTTATTTTTCTGTAATGAAATGCTTTTCTCTGACGTTTCAGAAAAGACTACTTAAGTTTTTTGCAACTAAAAAGTCTATTTTTTACCAGAGAAACACTTCTTCTATATAATTATGTTCCCAGCAACACCTTGTATTTTTAATGCTCGTTAAAAAATAATGGCCAAAACCATCTCAAGGCTCAATTTGCGTACTGCTCCGTTAATTTATTACAAACAACGTGACTTGTCCAGATTTTCAATTGTGTGTCTGACTTTCCTCTGCCTGCAGCAAGTGAACTCTGTATTTTGAAGTGTAGTAGCACTTAATTTGATAAAATGTCAGTAAAGGCAGAAAGAGGCCTGAAGAGGGTAACTTCTCACACTGTGTAGGTGGAGAGTACTTGATAATCAGAAACAATTTTTATATTAAAAAGACATTCTAAACAATTTGCATAAATAATTAACAGTAACAATGAGGCTTCCTAAAAAAATTTTTTTCTGGGGAAAGATTCTCTTCAGGTAGTGCAGGAGTACTAAGTAGCTTCCTTTGGTAGCTTCCTGTGGTAAACTTTTCGGTTACAAAGAAAAACTCCAAAACTATAACATTTCCTCTGTAAGATGTTGGTCAGTAATATTGCCTAACTGCATATTAATGCTTTTCTTTGGCAAATGTGGGTCAAATTGGAAAACATATCTGCCCCAGACATCTGGAGTATCTAAATGTGGTTAGAGTGGGAATAAGGTGCATAAAACTGGTAAATACATACATGCTTTCAAAATTCTGGTCTTTAGGTGTAGGAAAGGGGTGGGGTCTTCTAATGATGTGATTTAATCTGACAACCTACGAAGTCATCAGTGCTGTTTTAGGATCTGGTTTGCTCCAATGTCATGTTTGTGAATACACATGTTGTACAAGTGTAACTGAGAGAATATCTTTAATGGTAGAGAAGTTATTCATCATTTTAGTGCTTTAGATAATTTCTAATAGATCACTAGGGCTTTCCATAGTGGCAATAAGCAGATGTTTATCTTTCAAATAGAGTATACTGAGTATTCTAAAAGTACGCTTACAGTACACACTATGAAAAACAACTGTAGGAAGTCTTAGTAGCAACCAGGGCAAAATTAAAAGTTTAATCTGTATCAGGTTACAACAAAGGTACATCTGAGCCAGCATCTGTTCTCCAACAATGGCCAAAAGCAGATGAAAGATAGTATTGATTAATTTTGCCTCTAGAATTTTGCTTGTGACTGTTCTGTATTGCTTTGGTGTAAGAAGGGCCTCTTTCTAGCACTTACTATACAGTCTGTTGTGAAGGAAACTTTAATATGCAAAATTAAAAATAATGGCATTCTATAAATAATATTAAATTTATTTTTCTAAATACCTTTTGTATTATATTCTGCCACCAGATAAAGTTTAAAAATTGTCAGTCAGTTCTCAGAATTCAGAGGTTTGCAAATACTGTCCAATAACGAGAAAGATTTTATTACTCCTGAGAGAAAATCAGCCGTGTGTGTGTGTCATATGATTCAAATTCTTGGCAATATAAAGGTTAAATGAACTAGCATTTCTCATATGTTATATTGAACTCTATGTTGCCAAATGTCTTTATTTTGGAGCGTTATAGTAGGTTTCTCTCCTTTCAGACTTTTATTTCATGGCCTGCCTTTTGTTATTCAGTTTGACTTGTGTTCCTGGAAGTAGAGACTCTCAGAAGTAATGTTTGAACAACAACAGTATTTGAAAATATTTTAAGGTATTTTAAAACATAGAAAATATATCATGAAGAGAAATCATGGGAGTTTAACAGGGCCACACTTAATTCTAGTAATTCATCTCTTACTAACAATTTGATCTTTTTTCATCCTGTTAGACATAGGCATGGTATTATTTAAGTGAAAGAAAGGAGATTCCTGTGTTTAAGGCTTGGACTTGAAACTTCCAGATTTAATTCCACATTGTACTGCAGGGTTGGGTTTTTTTGTCACAATGGGCACACCATATAATTTTCTCTGGTCCACGGTTTATCACCCAAAAAGTAGAAATAACAGTTTTTCCATCCTGCTGACTTTTCAGGAGTCCACCTATAATGTTCTGACCTTAATAAAGGAAGCTGCTATTTCTGAATCTTTCTGATGATGTCGCTTTCCCAAGAAATGGCAAGATACTAGAATATCATTGCACATGGCTGAATTCATGATGCTCACATAATTTCCCTAGGATAAGAATTGAAGTACACTGTAAAAGATGGTATTGTTGATCTGTTTTTATTTTTCCTTTCTTTGCTCTGAGGAACATACTATTATACTCATCGCATCTCATTGGATGGCCACACAGTCCATGAAAAATCCGTTCACAAGCATCTTTTTACGAAATCCAGAAAATACAGTTTCTTTGTTTGCAGGATTGCCCATGTATGTATGTCACTCAACATTGCAGACTTTTTAGCTGCTTTACTGCTGCTAGAAAACCAGCCCACAGTTACCTACTCTGCAGGTATCAAGGGAGATGGCCATCTTGACATAGCAGTAGCCATTCTTCTCTGGGCTCTCTCTATGGAGGTGGCAGTGTCCAAGTAATTCCTTTTTGCATCATTTAGGGAGATTTGTTTGTGCAGTGGTCTCCACAGAGAGGTGTCTGGCTGGTTCCGCATATGTGTCCAGACACCAAGGTGGTTGTCTCAAGCCGTGTTAAACTGCCTCTGTGGTTTTAGTGAGGAATTTCTGTGATGACCAGGTAGCAGAAAACCATGGCTGCTTTTCACGCTGGTGCTGTGCCAGCGGAGGTGTTCAGGAATGAGCTTGCGTGTGGCTGGGCACTTCCTAAATTGCTGTTTCCCTGCAGACTTCTGAGACCCTGCTTCTGGTAATCTGAAAGTGTTTGTGACTTCTGCTTGGACCTACCCTCCATAACTATTGCGTGAGACTGTTACTTAAAGAAAGGAAAAGGGAAGTTTTAGCAGTAACAAGAGTCCCATAATGTGCTGTCCATACCTACATCTGCCTTCAGCCTCCCTCCCTCTCGGCTTCTCACCAAAACATGTTGTGTTCACACACTTCCTCCTCCCATCTATGTATACATGTATGCATGTGTATACACAAGGCACACGGGTGATACAGATATGTCTGCTATATAGAGAAGTACGTATACATGTATACACATAAATGTAAACTCAGTAGTAATGTAGACGTTAAAATAATCCCCCAGTCTCGCTATGATCAGAGCAGCACATTTGGAGTGTGAATGAATGTGCATCTCGAGGGCTTCAGTTGCAGGGAATCCCCTGGTTTGCCCCAGGGTTCTTGCTGCTAATGTGAAAAAGGATCAAAAATGCCGGAATAAAAATGTGGTATTGTCCTCCTTTCTGTTGATATAACTTGCCATAGATATAACTTGTTTTCTAGACTGCAGCGTGTGGGGATATTGATTATGCCTTCGTTATGTTTCTATGCAGTTACCAGAGCAGGATTCAGCCTTGTTTTAAGGGTCTCTGCTAAATATTTTATTACAAATATCAAATGATAGGAGGGTATTGGTTTTAATACAAGAATAAGCAGAAATACACATGAGCAGCAGCACCACCAGCTCTGGCTGGTTGCAGCTTTGGGGCTCACCATGGGGTTTCCAACTGCGGCTGTGACCAGCCCAGGGTGCCCCCAGCCCCCTGCTGCCCTCAGCCTCTGTCACACCCTCACAGGGGTTCTGCACAATCGAAGTCAAGGCCCTGAAGCAAAACAGCAGCAACAAAAATAGATATGTTAAGAGCTGTGATGATCTTGAAGAGTTTTTAGCATATTTTAGCAGATTTACATGGCATTTACATAGCAATGTAGGCATTTTAGAAAAAAAATATAGGGTATAGTATCCAAACTGTAGACAGCTGGTCTGTGCCTGGGTTACATTGATTTCAGTCAGGTCGTTATCTGGCTTACAGATAGATAAATAAAAATGTGGTCGCCTTTTGGACACAAACATAAGCACTAGAGCATCGGACACCGAATGAAGGTGTCACACCAAGTAGTCCCTGGCAGGGCTAAGGAGAGTGGTACAAACCCACCTGTCCTGGTTGGGTCTCTGGGACATTCATCTGCTAGAGCAGTCTTTACTCTTAATGGAAGTCTCCTGTCACTGGCCTTTGTTCAGTCCTCCTATATTTGCTGTTAACGCAGGGCATGCTCGGGTGGGTTTGCTCACACATAGGTATCTTACTGAAACCACGTAGCTTCTTGGAGCGTTGACGTGACACTGCTCTTAAGTGTTCATTACTGTTAATTGTGGCCTTGTGGTTGCTGAGTGTTCCTACTAACTCTGTGTTCTAAATATTTTTGGTTGTCTTGATGAAAAGCAGACATGTTCTTGTATGCTACTCACTGCTGTAAATAAAACAAGTCTGGTTTAGGAACTGTGTTATACTGCTGCATAGTTGCTCCCTAGCCTGCCTGTGAAAGAGGTGAACTGATGAAAGGCAGTGAAAAAAAAAAAAAAGAAAAAAAAAAAAAGACTTTGATGTTGGAAAGAATAGGCATTTTGCTAATAGAATAAATTATGTGAAATCAGTGACTTCTGTTTTTACAAGTTTTATATTTAATAAAAATACAGAAGGAACACATGGAATTTTGTTTTTATTTTAAATTTTATGCATGTATATAATGTGTATTTCAGTACAGGTACATAATTCCACATAGATTTGTGTATAACACTATTATGTATGTGTACATGCACTTAATCTGTATTGAGTGTCATTTTATGTATACAATAAGTAAAAAAATATTATAAAGTGTTGATGTACTCTACTCATTCAGTGACTGTACCTCTGTGGCTACCCATGTGCACATGTGTATTTAGCTTTAGTTCAGTCTTTTATTACTAAAATGAAGGGCAAGAGTTTGTCTGTCTAACATAGTGTCACTCTGGTCTTCCCCTCCCTGTGCTTCACCCTTCAAATAATTGTTAAACCGAGGTGTAGTAGAGGAGCTGAAGTGGAATGTTTCCCTGCTCTGCAAGCAAGGCGTGTGCTCTCCCTTGATCGTTGATGGTACTTAGCTTACTGGCAGAAACATGCCATACAGAAGACTTGTTTCTTGTTTCCATAAGGAATTTTATGAAGTTGTCTGTTTTTAAACGTTTTGTTTTGCAGGAATTTGCATAAAAGTTGCCAATGGGTGGCTGCAAGTTCATAATCTTTAATTTATTTTTCATATACAGCAGAAAACAGAAAATCTTTCTAAAACAGAACATCGAAATATGTTCAAAGTCTTCTAATCATTTGGTTGCTATAATGTTTGTATAACCTTTGGTTTAAACAATTGAAATCTTGGCAGCTTGTATTGAAAAATTGAAATGTGATGTTGAGATAAATACCATAAAACACAGGCCAGTTCTGGGTTTTGTCAATATTTTGTGTAAACTTTGACAAAAGCATTAATACGACAGACATAAAATAATGAACATATGTGGCATTTTAGAATGATTTTTAAGGAAAAACCAGTAAGAATAGATTTCTTGACAGTAATAGACCTATGTCTACTGTTACATAAAAAGTGTGTGAGGTTAGAGAACAAAACCAGAAAACAAAGGTATAAACAGAAAAACATTTGACAATCTACATATGTTGTAAAAAAATTCTTGCAGCCGTTGACATTAATTTTCAATATTACAGCCCAGATTTATGACTTACATGAATTGTTTTTTAGGATGCATGGGAAAATGCCATGTAAGCATGCTCTGGTGAAGATTACTTTTAGCAATTCCCCCCCTGTACACAGTCAGGGGGCAGGCTTTGGTATCTAGTGATCCAACAAAGTACTTAAAAATAACCACCTAATATCTATAGATAAAAAACCCAACCAATCAACAACAACAAGAAACCCCACCAACCCCCTTCCCCACCTCTCCCCCCAATTCTTCAACTCTAAACTCCAAAACTCCACTTGGGAGCTAGGAATTAAAATTTGAATTGCATGTTTTACAGTCTAAAATCTCACAATGTTTGTGAGTGTCCAAATAGAATCAGCTTTCTATCTAGATTATTTGACTTTTGAGGAGGAAAGCAACTTATTTTGAAATTAATTCCTCTGGTCAGTTGAACACGTTGTAGAACCTTTGCTTTCAATGTTAATTGATTAAACATCACTTTAGAGAATACATGTACTTTGTTATACCTAAATAAGGTGCATACAATTGGCATATAATATTCTCTGTCCCTTCCAGGTTCATGGAATGAAACCTCTTCTTAGGTCATCTCTTACTCTAACTGTAGTAATAATAATACACTTAAAAGCAACCTGGAGTATGAGGATGCCATGATTTTCTGCGCTTCTTCTTTAGAAACTTCATATTTTTCCTTATCTGCATTATAATATTCTGTCTACCTCTGAACCGTAGGCATCTGAGTTTTATGTATTGTACATACCTTCAACAGTACTGATGCTTTTAATTCTCAACAAGTTTTCATTTTTCTTCACTTATAATACCTTAATGTAATTGCTAGTATTTTACGTATTTTCCTATACTTTCAATCTCACAAAATATTGCTTCTGTAAGTATCATGCATGCTCTGATATTTTCCACTTGCTCAAGAACATTAGCATTAGTACAATCTAGATTCACAGATGGCAGAAAATACGATGCTACGCACAACATGTTTCTCTATCCGTGTCTTGCCTATGTGCCAGCAGAAGCTGGGGTTCACACCCTTAAACCAAGTAAAGTCTTTACTGAAAAATTTTTTTTGTATTAGAACAGAGGGAAAGCAAGTTGTTGTTTTGGACATTTTTTCTTCATAAGAAGAGAAAAAATGTTAATGCAGGCAAAGCCAGTGGACTAAAAGGGCCTTTAATTTATTGTTTTCAGGCCAAATTCAAGATTCTAGACTATTGATTTCATTGGAATTTAGCCTGTTATATTTATCAAGTTAAAAGGTATAATTGCTTTTGTGAAAAACAATTTAAAGGACAATA
This sequence comes from Mycteria americana, assembly GCF_035582795.1. Lineage (NCBI taxonomy): Eukaryota > Metazoa > Chordata > Aves > Ciconiiformes > Ciconiidae > Mycteria > Mycteria americana. Next base: position 12,771,797 of record NC_134369.1, read on the forward strand.
TTTATTTTAATGGACTCTTTTGGAGCCTTGGCTTTGTCATTTGGGAATAGCTGAAATACTAATCATATGTGGTTCTGTTTAAAAGCCACGGGCCACAACTACGGTGATGTTAGCACAGTTTGTTACTCAGCCTCTGAATCGCATGTGTAAGAAAGTCATAGACTTTGATCCTGACTTGATTATGATAGATGGCTGTTATCTTCTCAATTCCCTGTCTATTTAGCCTTCACCCCTACAGAGCCAGTTACCATGTAAAACATTTTCTGTGAAGAAAACTTAACTAACGGTAGGCTTGGGGTTTTTCAGTTACTTTTCACAACCTTGCAGGCAGTCAGTAGACCAGCAGTGTTGGATCAAAACATGAAAACCGTAACTACAGAGAAAATCCAAACAAGGATGCTGAGACGTATTATGAGAATCACTTCTTTGATTATCCATATTTCAGCTAAACTTTAACGAAGGGACTTAGACTGCCATATGCGTTTTACACGTGCTCATTGCAAAGAACTGCTTCAGGATAATTTGGTATAAAAGTACCATATAACAAAGATTTGAATTCTGTCAGTCTTGTCTAATTTCTGATTTCAAATTGAAGATACAACATGCATATGGAAACAGTAAGCATCCGAACTGATTAACCTAAAATCAATCAGCAAACCATAATTAACTATTCCAAACCATAATTATCTAGTCATGAAAAGTTGGCTTATGGAAAGGTGAAAGATCCTACCTGAAGTCTACTCAGGGTGCCATTGGTGGTGTTCATTCCTGGCTTCAAATCTGGGGACATTCTGTGCTTAAAAGTAAAAACAGGTATACTAAAATATATGAGCATTCTGATTATCTCTTTTATACAAACATTCACTTTCTTCAGTAGCCTACTGGAAAATCATCTCATCTGAGATCACCTAGGAGTAATCAAAACTGTGGGGAGAATTGCTGATTCATGGATACTTTTTTCCACAAGACCATGTTAAAGATTGTTTCTGCAGCCAGAAATTTTCTGAATATTCCACAAACATTTTTGAGGTTACATGTTGTCCATTCAGGTTTTATCGATCTCCATAAATACTGTTTTTGGAGAAGGGGATTAGGATTTGTTGCGAGGGGAATTACTTTTTTTCCAAGTCAGCTTAAACCAAATAATGTTTAACAAATTTACGTAAGTCAACATATTTTCTTGGTGTGCATTGTTTCCATGACAGTTTGAATTTTTTGTTTCAGTTACTGATAATATACGCTCTTGGGAGCATGAAGAGAAACAAAGAAAGATGCTTGCTAAGAGGGAGAGGGAGTATTACAGGGAATGTCGTATGTTCCCTGTTACCTCTTACTAAAGGGACTATGTTCTATATTGTCCATCTTAACAAGAAATTAACGTCTCCTACATCTATTCCTACCTAATTTTCAAAATTTGAAACATAATTATGTGCTTAAAAAAATAAAATGAACAAGTGTGTAGCGCAGTTTTCTGGTCAGTAAAAAGAAGCTGACCTTAGAGCTCCTTGGGGGTAGTTGAAATTCTGGTGGAGCCTGTAATCTCTGTGTCAGTGATGAAACATCTTTGGCTACTCAGGCAACAGTCTAATCAGAAAGAAATCATGAACAAATTCATTTTCAATGAAGTAATTTTAAGTCATAACCTAAATACTTTCAAAATTCTCCAATAAAAATTTTCCTGAAGAAAGATTTTCAAAAACTTACTGAAAAGACTAAAAACAACATTTGATCATGAACTTTAATATCTAGTGCAGAAACCTTTAGCTTGTACCATACCACTGTAAAGCTTGGTTCTATCACAATTTTGTATGAATATGTAACTTTATTAGAAATAAAAGCTGAAGTACTTATTCAAAAATGAATTTTGGTTAGCAATGTATGCAAGAACTATAGTGGTTAGCAGCATTTAAAATCTGTATTATTAACAAAAAATGTTGATATATTTCTTTTCCTAGTCAGCATGCAGCTTTCAGTTCAGAACAGATGCCGCTGGAAGCAGCTAAAACAATGTTCTCTGTGCTTTCTTGGTCTCCTTTTTATTCTTTTCTGTATTCTTTTCACTGTGTTTGGCAGTCATTTTTTAGCTAATGTTAAATCTCTTGCATTTATTTTATCATCACTCCATAGTGATTTCTCCAACTTTTTTTTTCCTCATGACAGACAACCAACTTTACTAATCATTATTACAAAATAGTTGAATCTGTTGACTGTGTTTAGGAAATCATATGTCAGTGAAAGACATATCTGAAGCCTCATGTTCTGAAACTTTCTGCAATTCAACTGAGAGGTGTTTCCTTAATATAAGATTTCTTCATATCTTGATTTGAGACACTATTGGGTTATGGGACTTTTACATATTCCAGAAATTGTTTCAGTACTGTAGACTCTGCTATGATCATCTAATGATTACCAGTATTACCATATAGATTTCCTTTATCTCACTTTAGTGATTACTGGTATGCTAGTAAAAGTTGGCAGGTAATACACTTTTCTGAATAGTATATCTTTAAATTTTTTTTTTGTTAACTCTGTGTGTGCCCAGATGAAGTAATCATATTATTTTAGGTATACAAAAGCTTCCGTTCATGTGTTGATCTTGCTAAGTTCATTACTGTTGATGAACTTATCAACAGTTCATTGTTGTAACAGTTCACGTGTTATCAACAGTTACTCTACCTTATCAAGATGAGGTAGAGTAATCCTTATTTTGTTGGGTACTGGCTGCAGTGATGCCATTATTAAAAACTAACAAAATAAAAATGCAACACATAGCATATCTCTGTACTTAACTCATTCAGGATGAAGATAAAGGATTTGGGTCCAATATTTAATGACAAGGTATTTTCTAGAGATTTTCATCAAAATCAGATGTGTAGCACCTCCATGTTATTGTTACAGCAATGGTGAATTTTGGCTGACACTTAGCTGTCATATTTAAGGCCAGAAAAAAAATCATGTACTTCAAAAGCAATGGTGAATTCTGTTGAAAACTTGGGAAAATATTTTTGTAGTTGCATACCAGATACTTGGTAAATTATCACAAAAAATTAAGACCTTTTTATCTTTGCATTCTTGTAATTTGTAAAAATTCATCAAGTTTAACGTATTTGTTGAGACAGCAACTGTATCTAACTATTGGATATATACCTTTATTTAATACAGTAAGTCTCACAAGACATTTTACGTTATAATAGAAATTTCTGGTGCTTATCAGTCAGCTTTTTACTTATTTTATTTCAAAAATAAACATAAATGTTTAGAATCTGCTATTGTAAGAGAAAAATACTTAATTTTCCCTTTATTGTTATAAAAATACGATATTAGCAGATTACTACCATGCAGTTATTCCCAGCTATAGAGTTAAATGAAGATACTATACTCTGGTCTAAATTTCAGTGATAGCCAAGGGGGCAGGGAGAGGAGAGAGGTTGTTTTGGGGAGGAGTCAGGCTAATGTAAGTATTTGTGAATTTAATTTATTAATTCATTAGTGTAGATAAAATACAACAGATAAGATCAATTGCAGATTGAACTGTGAATGCAAAATGGTGAGATAATTTTTTCACAATACGTAATATGTGTAGTGTTTGTCTATAGTGACAGAGGAGCTACGTCCGCTCAGAGGGAGGAGGCTATCAGTCGTCTACTCAGTTGTGGTGCATCAAAATTATTTCCATTCACACAATCAAATCCTTGGAATGCATTACCTGGCAAGATAGCTTATTTTCTGCACCTCACTGAAAATGTAGCAGGTTTGCTGTTCAGTTCATGTGCCCTCATTCAGGTGGATCCAGTGGTACTGCTGCAAGTGCCATGCTATGTGTTTGACATCCTTCCAGGCTGACAGTCTGTTTACGTACTATGTGCTCTCAGGATTAGCTTGGACTGCATGTCACTACCCTTCCTATACACTGCTGCATCATCACATTCATGTCTCTCACTGCACAAATAGGCATCAGTATACTACACAGTAGCACTGTACTGTGCTTGTGCATCCATCTCGCTCGCTGTGCATTAATGTAGAAAGCCCAGATCTTTATTATTTATTATTTTATTTTCTGTGGAGAGGAGAAGATTGAAAGAAGAAGGAGAAGGATGGTAAATAAGAGTATCTGAAATTTGTATTAAATTGTTGACTAAGATCACCTAGCAGGATGTCTCGCAGTACTGAATCAAAAGCTACGCTCTTAAATCTCCTTACAAAACAGCGAAGAACAAGATCCAAAATTTCAGCAGCATAAGGAACTTGGACAAAATGTGGCCATGGGACACTAGCGTGGTACTGAAAGAGGGACTGTGGGATTCAAGTCAACTCTGATAGCGAAGGTCTTCCTGAAAGCCTAAGAATTTCTTTGCTACTTAGAACTGCAGGTAAGATAAAAGGACTGAGAAGATGGTGAAATGTATCAGGATATCTGCTCATATTTCTTGTTAAGAGGAGAGACAGATTAGAAATATTTATCTTTTGAGTCATCACATTTATGTTTATTGTACATAGCTGACAGTTAATGCTGATATAGTGTGTTTCATTCACTGTACACACTAAATAATGCCATGCTGTCCAGAAATTAGCTATTGGTCTACAGAATTCTGTTCTGCACTCGTTTGGTAATTTGCTACTGCATTCTTGGGCATTGGAGTCTTGATGTTTTAGGATGCCAAAGCCATTGCTAATGCTTAAACTTCTCACTTTTTATTTTCACTACCCACTCTTTTTTTTTTTTTTTCCAGCCATTGCAATCTGGCTCATCCTTCTGAAAGCTCCAAATATGAATTGTGTGGAAGGAATTTCAAACAGCATGAGTGTAGTTGGGACTTAATACTTCACTAATATTTCACTGTACCCCAAGTTGCCTTTTATGAATCTTTTCATTGCCATTTACTATGCTTCCATAGCAGAACTCCCCTTTCTGCACTTTTTCCCTATAATTTCAAGAAGGTAAGAACAAAGCAGAAAGGTGTTTGGAGTAAAACCCTCCGGAAGAAAGATCAGGTAGCCTAGGAGAAGATCTGTCAGGGTTTTAAAATGAATTAACTGGCAACCCAAAAGCTAGCAAAGATGTCTTTCTCTGTGGCTAGTTAGGTGCATGTTGCTACTAGCAATGATTTAGAAGGCTGTGGAACAGAAAAGGATCATACCAAGATTTCTTAGAATTTGTATCAAAGAAACAGTTTCACTGGAAGGCAGTGCTACAGCAGAGTTCCTTACTACACTTCTGCTTCTTTGGTCCACACAGCAAACTTAAGGCTTTCTTCTTTCCTCTTTGTAGTGTTTGCCCTGCAGAGCTGTCTTTACAGAGAACAAGAATTTGTTTCAAGGACATCCAAACATGCCTTTTCAACTAGATGACAAATCAGTATGTTTTGAGAGCTTACTTTTTCACTTCTGTAGCTGAAGTCAGAGGAGTTACTTCATGGAATTCTAACCTCCAGATTTCCTGGAGCCATTTGAAAATCGCAGAGAAAAGTATCAATACAACAAGTTCTAAGACTGAAAGATTCAGGGGATAGTTTTACAATTGCCAGTTCAAAATTGTTTTACTGTTTCTTCTGTTGTCTGTATCTCTTATAAAAAATGCTTCACACTTGTTTTTGCTAGTATTCTTAGAAAAACAAACACTTTATTAACATTAAAGGAACGAATTTTTAATATAAGTTTCATAAGAAACAGTTCCCACATCTTGCATGCACTTATACTTGTATTAGTGAACCACAAAAAAGTGTAAGATTTCAAATAAAATCTGTATCCATATGAAAGAAGCTGCTGCCCATGCACTGGAGAGTACAATCTGAACACTTGAAATACGTCACATTAAGTTAAATAAAAATACTATATTTTTCTAAGTTTTCTTTTCCATAGTTTAAATATTTGTATTAGAATGTATATATTCATTGATGAATGTTATCTTGGAGGGAGCACTTTACTAAATCAAGCAGCTCTTGAAATCTCTGACTCTCTTGGGCTTTCTAGGCTTTGCAACAACATTCTTCCTTGATCGCACAGATTTAGTGTGTTAATCAAGATGGACACTGCTCTACAACATGCTACCTAATCACACACAACACATGTCCTTCAGTTTCCCAAATTTGCTTTTGGTATTCTTTTCTATGAACCATTTATTGCTTAAAAGACTTTATCAGCCAGGGTTATAAAGCCTTAACTTTGCTGGCAGTTTTTTCTCGAGAAAAATGGGATATCTCTGATAATGGCTTTAGTAGCATGATTTTTTTATGAGGTGGAATGAGCCTATTCTGATGTTGTTACAAGGTTGATTTTTGGATTAAGCAGCTTGTACCACAACTTATATTAAAGTTGTTAAAACTGCAACTGCTCTTTGAAACATAACAGAAAATTTACATTCCAGTCTATTAAGGAACTGAGAGGTCTGACAGCAGGGTTGGCAGCAAGGGATTTTAGGTTCTGTCAAATTCACCAGCACAACTAATACAGTGCGTTATTTGTGCCTAAGCATGGAAAAGCCCTTGCTGACTGAATTCAAGATTCACAACCTTATAATAAGCAGAATTACCTCAAAAAAACCACAAAATCCCCGTTTGTCATCCTTGAAATTCTGCAGCCATTGCAGGTCATCCCAGAAATATCCTCTTCCAGCAGCTGACACTTGTTTCATGAATCCAGAAATGGAGCTGCACCAACAAGGCTGATCCAAGAAAACTTCTTCCAGAAGCAGCTGGTCATTGTTGTTGTTCTTCTCCTTTGGTGCAGCTGTACACAGACTAAGTGGTGCCGCTGCCAAAACTGTAGCAAAGCTTCTCAGTAGTATCAAGGTTGGTGTAGAAAAACTGAAGCTGTCTGGCAACAAGATGTCAAATACATATTGAAAAGAGACTCTAGTTTTGGCAGTTTGTGAAAAAGTGTGTCTCCTAGAGGCAGTGTTGCATCCACACAAACATGTACTTCGGTTCCCAGGGGCACTTGCCAGAACCCTGTGGATGCATTTGGGGGGTGTGTGTGTGTGTATATAATTTTTTTTATTTTTTTTTTTTTTTTAAAAAGGCATCAGCTTTCTCCCCAATAATTTTTTTATGTGTTTTCTGTACAGTGTTTTCTGTTTATATACTTACTTAGTTCTTCTGGGCTTCTTTCAGTTCTGCACTCTCCTGACAGTTTCCATCTCTTGGATGAGATCCTTAAACTCTCCAATTGTTTTGTTCTTTTGCCCCTGCTATGAGTATATCTCTTGGTGAGACTAACGTTTTTAACATTTTTGACTTGGTACATTATATTCTTCCTCCTCCTATCTCCCATCAGTCTTACACATTGTTTCCAATTATTTACTCTTTACCTCACGTGTTTCTTTGAGAAACTTAATATCACTACTGTAAATCTGTTCCCTTCTTCTGCCTGTTGCTATTCTTATAATGCTTTTTTCCTGACATCAAGGTATTTCATAATATTTCCATTTCGTCTCATGTTGAGTCCCTGTTCAATTCAACTGCAATATTATCTATTTTACCGATTCCTTGGAGCTGTCTATACTGTACAGGGTTTGCTGATATCTGCAAACAGCAGCAAAACAAGGTAATTCATTTTGCACCTTTTTCTGAATTTTAGAGCATGGTCTTGTTTTGACTTGTATAACACAGGACATGGTTCCAGGTGCTGTTCATATGCAGCTTATGTTTTGCATGGAGTTACCCTGTCCCTTGTGCAGAACTTTGCATTTGTCTTTGTTGAAGTTCAGGAGGTTCTTGTCAGTCTGTTCCTGACAGACTGTGATACCAGTTAGTAGCAGTCGTGCCCTCCAGCGTATTTACCACTGCCCCAAATTTGGTGTCATCCAGAAATTTGATGAAGATGCATTTCATGCCATTTTGCGGGTTGTTAATGAAAACACTAGGTGGTGTTTGCCACGGTATCAACTCTGAAAACATGACTCTCAACCACCTGCCTGTTAAACTTGGAACCATTGTTCACTGTCTTTTGAGTCTGATGGGGCAATCAGTTTTCCCCTCTTTCATCTAGACCATATCTCCTCAGCTTGCCTACAAGGATACCAAAGGAGCCTGTGTCAAAGGCCCTGTTAAAGCCAAAGTAAATGAGACATGCTGTGCTTTCCTCAGCTACAGAGCTTGTTATTGCATCATAGAGGTTGATCCATTTGCCCTTGGTCAGTCTGTGGTTTCTGTTCTCAATCACTTTCTTGTTCTTCATGTTTCTGGAAATGCCTTCTATGAGGACTTGCTCCCTACAGGCCAGCCTGTAGATCCCCCGTACCTGTTCCTTGCCTTCTTTGAGGTGTTGCACAAGGTTTTATTTCTGTTTCCCCAGCAAATCAGTTATGGTTGACAAAATATCTATAAAAGACTAAGTCTCCCAAGGGGAGAACTTTGGGGTTTAGAAGTTCTCTTTTCTAAGATGATGTCAGTAAGAGTTTTTAGCATAAATAAAAAATTATTTTGCCATCTCATGATATTCAATGGAAAATTTTCAGCGAGCCCTACTTCCAAGTTACATTTCATCAGCCATTATTTGTTCAGTTTCTCCATAGTGAGCTAGACCCAGAATCTTTTGGTAATTGATTTGAGCCGAGTGTTGACTCTCTGCATTTCAGAAGACAGATGTAAAATTCCACTTCTATCCAAACAATATTTTTCTAAAGTGAAAAACTGATTTTTCAGTGAATCACTTTACATACCCATAGAAATCTAATTTTTTTTAAAAAAGGTGTTAATTCCTGTTAAGTTGTAAAAATTGTATAGAATGTGTACTGATGATGTGATGCATTTTTATTAAAAGTATATTAAATTAGAAAATTGCATGAAACTTAGAGAAGAACAGTAAAATTAAATTAAACAAGATGCATATATTCTTACATGTTTGAAAGTTTGTGACTTTGGTTATACTTTAGAAGAGATGCTGCTGCGCACCGAATGAATGCTAGAATGCATAAGAATGTGTGCTGTGTACTTGTGAACTGATTCGCTAATAGATAACTGGACTATACTAGAATACTGCATCTATTTTAATAGTTCTTCTAGTATTTTAAGCATTTTTCTGTTGTTCCTTAACTCAATTAACCAGGCTGTCTGTAAAATGGTTTACAAAGTATCCTGTATTTATGTTTTGCAATCACTGCATAAGTGCTTTGGTCTACCAGGGCTTTAGGAGTACACTGCAGCCTGTAGGTGCATTGTGAATTAATCGCCCCTTTCCAACTGAGTAGTTAATGGATATGGATCACTGTTTTGTTATGAATTGCAATGTATTCTATCATTTGAATGTTGTTTGTCAAATACTTTTTACAAATTACTGTGCAGGACCTTGTATCACAGCTGGTGTAGTTTAAGGTTTGGACAGAGTCACTGTGAATGAAGCCCTGCTGTGAAATAAAAGTCAAAAGGCATCTTGGCATCCCAACCATTTCCTTGGGAGAAGATTACAGCCTGAGTATGTTGAACTTTATTGCCATGGGCCTCATGACAGTATTCAGAAACACGCATGGCATTTCTGTTAAAGAAACTCAGATGTGCTTAGACGCAAGGGATGGCATTCTTGTGTTTATCAGTATCTTGCAAAAAAAAGTTAAATGTTTTTACGCTTTTGGGGTACAGTAAAAATACAGTGAAGAATGTGTAATTTATGCACATAAAAATTGAGGTTCCTGATTTCCTAAACATAATTTGTTACGAGAAGGAGGAAATGACTAATCTCAACCCTAGATGGAAATGTATTTATTGAGAAAGAAGGGGCGGGGGGGGACTCAACAGCTCTTCTTTGAGTAAAATGTCGTTTCTTGTTTTGGCTTGCTGTGAGATCAGAAGTACAACAGAGCTGCATAGAGAAAATGTGCTGCATTTGCTAACTCATGAAAATGTGGAGTAAAGCAAAAGGCGACTTAAAAATCAATTAACATTATGTGCTTGTGTAATTCCATCTAAATTGCATCAATTGAATTCTGTCCTTTATACCACTGTTTCAAAGACAGACAAACGTGAGAATTCAGGGCCAGGTAAAGACAAATATGAAGCTCTTCAGGAAGTAAAATCCTTCTAATATGGAGTTGGATCTCCTGCTACCTGGAATGACAGACCTTACAGCATCTTTCATCCTATTGCTGACATGATAGGTTCCTTAATGAAGTGGTCATTATGAAGGCTCCTAGTCAGGCAAAAAGACCACAAAGTCAAAACAGATGGTGAAGATTATTCTGGGTTGGGTGCCGTTCCTTTGTCTTCTGCGTTTGCAGTATGAACGTAATGGCCATAGAAGATGAAGAAAGTATTACATCTGACATAATTCAGAGTACAGGTGACGTCTGTCTAATATGGACTTTGAGTTGAATTACTGCAATCAGATAGTAACCAGGTAGCAATCTGAGCAGTTGCTCCTCAAAAGCCCAAACTGTGATTCTAGTCAATGTTAAACCTGCAAACAATAGACAAATAAGAGTTTACATTTTTGTTTTTATTTACTGAGAATCGGTGCAACAGTGTTTAAGTAGATCAGAAGTTAAATTAAAAGCTTGTGTTAGAGTAACATGTAAAATGTGCTAGGGTCATTTATGAAGGAATAGGGGGTTTGTGAGTTAATAATTTTGAAAGGCTGTATATATCCTTATCAAAATGAGAACTTTTAAATGGAATAGGTTTTCTTTGATAAGAACTACTACTTTTAATAGTTCAATTGCATTAATATTGTATTTATATATGGAAGCATAAACTTTATTCAGCTTATCTAATGAAAATGAATGATTTTTCTAAAATCGGCTCATTAAAATTCAATTCTGGTTTTTAATTACATTGCAGTTCTAAATGGTGAATCCCCATTCCTTTTAACAAACAAAGCATTTTATCTAAACTGGACTGCTGAATTCTCTTACTACTTTAGACAGAAAGAATAGTCTTGTGCGTTAGGTTTGACAGTTTATATTTCCAAAATACAAACTGCATCAACAATAAAAATTCTGTGATTCAGTCAAACTCTGCCCACGTAATATATCTGTAAAAATAAGGATTAAATCCTGACACCACTGAAATAGTCTGTTGAATTTGTAGCCAATGTACTGCACATAGTTTATGGTTACCTTACACATGCTGACTTAATAATTCTTGTCTTAGAGCTTTAAAAACACATATGAGACTAACATTTCTGGCATTTTTTTCTTGATTCATTATGAGCTTAGTCCTGCATGGTGATGAATGCTCTTGGTCTTCATGAAAATTGACAGCATTCAATACTTCTCAAGGGGGACAATGCAGAGTTGAGGGTTACTTTAGCAGTATTTTTAATAGAGCGTAAATGCATCATACTACACTGCCAAAAAAGTATGGATCAAGAGCTGTCATGTTTAGCTTTTTAGTTTGAATGCATTCAAGTGCACATTACATTCATTTCATGCAATAGTCAGACCTGCAGGTAGTTCCATTTATTTATCGTGCTGCTGAATGCAAAGCAAAATTGGGTCTCAAGTTTTCAGCATACTCAAATTTCTGCAGATTATTAAAAATGTGGTGTCTGTCTGAAAAGCTTACTGCCCAAAGCAGAATGTGGTTTAACACAGGAAACATACTGTATCAGCTAGCAATTAAGGAGAGAGACTATCAAGATGGATTTAAAAAGAAAATTGCACTCCAAATGTTATCAGTCATTTAATATCTCCTAGATTTTTATCATGTGACTAGAGAAAGTAGAAATCCCTAAGTATCAGTTGTTATTTACTGCAGCCTGTTCAGGAAGGTATGTAAGCTTGTGCTTAACTGTCACTGTGCTTCACTGACTTCGGCTTGCTCTTTTAGTCAGTGGAACATCAAAGGGTGCTTAAGAGTGTTGCTGAATCTGGGCCTGCACCTTCAGTAGCAGATCAAGGAGGAACCTTTACCTGGGGTGGCTTTTCTTAGCTGTTCATCAGTAGGATCAGATTGTGGAGGGCATCTCAACTTAATGATGACATACGTAACCTTGTTTTCCAAACACAAGTTCAGGTCAGTACTTGTTCTGAAGTCAAGAGCGAGGAGAAGAGTTGCCTCTCCTCCCCAGTACCAGAAACCTAAGCCACCTACCAGATTCCAAAAGCCATCGGTGCCTCACCAGATACTAGCAGTCCCATGCATCCATCCAAGTGGTCAAAATCTGTAACTTCCTAGCTGGCAGTTCTGCAATGTAATGACAGTATCTAACCACCAAAGTTTTGCTGCATAGTTAATCTGAGTGGAACATAAAAGTAAATCACATGTATTATCAAAGTAAGTAATGTAGGGGAAAACGTTCTCATTTTATTATTCACTTGTCAATTCAGTATAGCAAAACTATTTTAAATGTGCATGAATTCCCGTAACACTTCCAATCTGCTACAGAGTTCTGCTACAATCTGAATATACGATCAGTATGGCCAGAACAATGTGCCAGGTCTTCACTCAATTAGGCATGGATTCAAAGCAGTACTCTGCACATGGCATGGTGGAAGTCCATATTTCACTGTTGTAAGACATTGTTTTTAGGAAATTAATTTGCTGATGATAATTTTTGTTCCCCAGATGTTTCAGCTTCATTTTGTGCAAATTAGGGGGAACAGCTTTAATTATTTTATGGTATTTGATTTGTCTATTTCTGTAGCAGTAGTAAGAGATTTTTTTCACAACTGGTAAAGACATTATTATATATAAGGCAGCTGGATTGCTTTGTTTCAGGAGTCTAAATTAATTGCATACAACGCATATATGACATTTCCAGTACTTTGGTTTGCCTGTAAAATCAAGAAGCTAAGATTTCAGTGCAACATCTCTGTTAACTATGGCATTCTGTCTTACATCTACAAAGCAGATAAACAGTTAATTAATTTCACTGTTCTTAAAAGAGCAGTATTATACTTTATTCCTAACTGAGATAATTTTACATTTCTTGTCATATGCTGGAGAAGAAAAAATATATAGAGATAATACTTCCATACTACAAGTCCAGGGGGTACTGCTGACATAGAATATGTGGAGAATTTCATACTTGCAAGAAGGAATGGAAAAATAATCTACTGTGTTGTTTATGTGGTGATGATATATATCTTTGAGACATATGTTAGCTCTTGGAATATTGAATGCTCTCTAGGTGAAGATACATTGCTCAGTTTTTATAAAGATATTTTTATATATATTTTGGGTAAAAGCCAAAGCTCTTACAAATAATTTGAGCTAAGGGATTAAGTAGATAACTTGAAACAATGAGGATGGATCATTTTATACCTGGTTTATAAATAAGCACATGCAGAAATGAGATATGTATTTCTCTGAAAACCGTTGAGCATTCCTAAAAGTTGTAAAGTCTCATTTTAACTGGGAAGTTTTCTGATTAAGTGAAAAAATACTAACAATATTTATCATATCTTTATATTAAACTACAAATACATGTGCTAAATTCCAAATGGGGGTTAAAAATGTGGATAGCAATAGGAAATAATGCAGAAATTGAAAATGAAAAGCAGCTGAGGCTATATCCATTAGTCTTACTGTTCTGACATCTTACAAACTAATTTGGTTTTTTTTATATACATGTCACAATACTGAAAGGCATCATTAGAAGATATATTGAGTTTCTCAGTGTCCACTTTTCTTACCGTTTTCCTCTACCAGATTGGAATGTGTTATGAAGTGTGAGCACTTGCACACCTTTTGTCTTCCACGCGCAGTTAGCATACATGCATACATGCAGAGTTAGGCATGTTAAAACCTTCAATAACTCTGCAGAAATAAAGCTTCACATCTATGAACTTGTTGTACACCTTTTTAGAATACATATGTAAGTAGTTTTCTAAATGCTACTATATTTAACTGTGTATGGACATCGGTATTCTGTGTAGGTGAGCTTGATTAAAGTAATAGAAGATGAAGTATTTGTTAATGGAAAATCACAAAGGTTGAAATGGACTTTTAAAGTAATGAGAAGCAAAATAGTCTTGTGATGAGTTTTTTGGTCTGTTTTAAATCTGCAGTCCATAATCGCTCAGCAGCCATTTAAGAAAGAAGAGTGAGATGAATACAAATAACATCCTAATGATCCTTAACATGATTGTTCCTGTAATGCAGATTTTATATTTCTGCTATCACAGTTGGCTGGTGCCCAGTTTTTGCTAGCTGCTGTGGTTTAGAGATCTCTGATATGAGATAAAGGCATAAATGAAAAGTCTGGCAGAGGAACACTTGAGATATTTCAATTTTGGAATTTGGTCAGGTGTTACAGATAGTTAATAGGAGTGTGGTTTGAGTTGGAGGGTGCCCGTTGTATGAATGAATGTTAAAAATATTGAAATGAAGTATTCAAATGGACATGTTGTTTTGCCATTCATCATCCAGGGGCAGAATGGTGATACATTTGTCTGGTAGAACTATGTGCTTTACTGTGTTCTTTAGTGTTGGCAAAAAGAGCTAATGAAAAAAATCTAGTCACTTAAAAAAAGTATCTTTTGTAACTCTTGTTGAGTATTTTTTGTTCTATGTTTTTAAAAAAAGTCTTAAAAATTCAAGTAGTTTGTTTTTTAAATATTAAGTTACATTCCAATTCTGGTTTCTTTTAAAAGACTTCCGTAATAAAATCGTTATTTTCATCAGTGCAATTATTAGTTGATTTACTTTGGCATACCCTTTTCAGCCTAGAGAGACACGAATGGCACACTTGACTGTTGAATGAGGCATTCTGAGACTGTGAAGAGAATGGGTTTTCATCTTTTAAAATTAACCTTGTGCCAAGCTTTTGTAGAGGCTGTGGAGGTGATTGTTTCATATTAAATAAATGTCAATTTCTTTGTGTAAACTTTTTGAAAGTACATTTTTTGGTCATCACATCACTTCCATTTTAATCAGATTTGCTGCTGGCCCATATAGAAGCAAGCTACCTTTTTGTTTCCTAAATGAGGAATACTTTCCTTTTTGTATGTAAACTATGTTGGTGAAATTGTATTTCAGACATGGGAGTGAGAAAGCTGCTAATACCTACCTAGCAAAAATCAAGGGAAGATATGTGTATGTACACACACATGCACACACATAGATATATGTTATTCTTACATGGTATCAAGTGATTAAAAGTTACATTGTGTATAGGAAGGATATCAGAGGGACACCATAAGGCAGAAATGAAATTATAATGCATAACATGGAAAATGGTTTTGCTTATTTTCTTTGTATGTTTTTCTTGAAGGATTGTTCATCTTCAGAAGAATATAGCATTGCTGCAGCGTTGCTACCCCTGACGACTGCTTTTTATAGGGTAAGTTTTTGTTGAAAACCGCTCCTGTTTTGTATTTTTTTACATTACGTACATTGTTAAAATGAAGAAAGTGATGACAGAGAGATGCATGGCAGGTAGGAAGGTTCATTCTAAAATTGATTGATGTCAATGGAAGTCTTTTAATAGGCTATTATGGACATTGCTCCAGAATT
Source organism: Mycteria americana (assembly GCF_035582795.1). Taxonomy (NCBI): domain Eukaryota; kingdom Metazoa; phylum Chordata; class Aves; order Ciconiiformes; family Ciconiidae; genus Mycteria; species Mycteria americana. The sequence goes on from NC_134369.1 coordinate 12,787,186, forward strand.
ACACTTATTGATGTTGGGCGATGATGATTATGATAAATTTACCCAGAACTAAATGCAGGCTTATATGATGGGTTAGAGAATTATCGTTGAATTATAACTAGTCACTAAAATAACTGAAAATAATAATTTCTAATGTTACTGTATAAAAACTGATTATTGGAGTACTTTTTTGTTTAATTTGGCATGTTAAGCATTGGCCGAAAAGTACCTGTGAAGTTTTCGGTCTGTGTAGTTGTTAACTTTGGAGAATATTATGAATGGCTTGTTTTAACTGTATATTTGTTTTCAATTTCTTGTGTTGTTTTTTTTTTTTCCTTTTGTTTTTTTGCATAGTGTTTGGTAGTGATAAAATGTAATATGATAGTAAGTATGAAAATGTAAATAATGCAAATTCTGTAAGCAATTATTTCAAAAGTGGAACTTTTGTAGTATGGCTGTAGTTATTTCAGTGTCCCAATACAGTAGCATTTTCACCAATTCTGGTTAGCTCAAGTGCCACTTTTAAGGATGTACATATCTGAGGAGATAAGTTCAGAACATAGACTTGCTTGCAATATTAAATAATCTTTGTTTAATGTGAATAGTGTTATACAACCCAGTTTGGGAAATAAGTGTTAATCGTTGGAAATTGGTACGTCATGATATTGCAAAACAGTAGTTACTGTGACAGTCTAGCTAGACATTAATAACATGTGACAGAAATTAAGAAAAATATAACCTTCCATCCTTCAGATGGTGTATGAGGCATTTATGAGTAGCCATAAATAAAATGCAAAGAGTTTCCTATTTTAGCTGAACAGAAACTAAGATTTCTGCAACAATAAGCTGAGAAATCAATAAGTGCTTTTTCATTTAAACTATGTATTCTAATTGAATAATTTCTGGTTGTTTTAAACTACAAATAGATTCTGTGATGTAGTTTTTAGAACAAAAAATTTGGAACTTTACCAGTCATAGAACACAGAAACATTTGCTGAAGACAAGAGCAATTTTGACAGAGTCATATGCATAGGAAGTTTCTTGAAATCTCCTATTTAAGCCAGTATTTACTACATATATAGACCATAAAGTGGTAGATTTTCTCTCTTCTAATCATTTGAACTGTGAAAAGTTTTATTTAAATGGGCTTTATTTTAGAGCTGTACATAATACCCCAAGACTGCTTTCTGGAAAGAGTCTAATAGAGTATTTTCATTCTCTTACATAAGCTAGCATGGTAAGACATTAAATTTTTCAATCCCAGCAAATAAACTTTCTCCCATCTTTAATTACAAGTTCATCTTTTTCTGTTCTCTCTCTTTTGAGTCCTTGACTAGCAGAATTGTGAGTTGTTTGTCATTTGTTGCTGCCACTAATACTTAATTTGGAGAAAGAGCTAATGAGCTATAGAGATTTTCCATTTCCCTATTTTATTCTTGCTACTGTATTAATCCTATATTATGAAGAAAGATTGACTTTTAGTTTTATTTTCAGATTTTTAGTTCTTCTAATAAAAATGGCCAAGACAGTCCACATAGCTCTTTACCTTGAGAGGTACAGAGAGTATTTTGGGGAGTTTGGTTAGATTCCTCATTTGGTAAAGTTTGATCAAGTAGGGGGAAAAAAGTAGCAGTCAAAAAATACTTTTTTTCCGTGAAGTATCGTGGGTGTTGAAATAAGCTTAAATAAGTTTTAATTTCACAATCAAGGAGAGCAAAAAGCTGGATAGAATATAGAATATCTTTAAGTAATTTCTTCTACGCACTTGTATTTTTGGTAGAGTACCAAGATCTCACACCATTTCTCTCACAAAAAGTTGTCTGAAGTGTTTTGTGTAATAACATAGTCCCATACTTACTATTTAACTCTAAAGCTATATACTCAGGAAACTGACTCCCCGGATGTAAGAAGCATGATGATTTTTTTTAATGTTCCAGACCTGAATTAAAAATTAAAGTAACCTGACTGTTAACTTGCAAAAGCCAGCTGTTAATGCATAATAGAAAAAGAATTTTGTTTTTCCCGGATCTAATCCTCAGGTTCAGTGATGGCCCCCTTTGGTATGTCCCATTAGATACAATTATTTGGCAAAAGTACATATTTTGGTATGAAACTATTCATACTAAACACAAACTGATGTGTTGTTCAGAACATAAGATCAGTAGACAAACTTTGCAGCGATCAGTTAAAATTAAGATTAACAGTTTAAAGTTCCGTTTGGAATTTGAGTAAAAATTAAACTTTTTGGAGCATTTTTCAGCTTCTCTAGAGGTTTTCAAAATTGTATCCTAGACTAGAGTGAGTATGGTCTACGTGGCATGAACCTGTGTAGAAACAACATTCTGTATCAGTATTCTTAAATTAAGAAAAATGGGTGTCATTTTTCCACCCTGTTAACATCTCTATAACCCTTTGAAGGGATTCCTGCTCTAGAGTTACACTAAACTAATGTTCCTCTTCCCCTGTTTTAAGGAGAAATAATATTAAATCCTGCTGCTTTACTTTTCTCCCTTGAGCTTCCTGCTTTCTAATGTATTAACAGTTTGTAAGTTCTCTTTTCACTGGGTTTCCCTTTACCGAAATCTTAGATAGAATGATTAAAGTTTTGTTGCTTAACACAGCATATTGCTGTTCTGTCTCTGATAAGTCCAGAGGAATGTACAAACTAAAATTAAGGTCATTTGGGGGATTATTTGTTTTTTATTAAAATACCTTCAGGAAAACTGGTATGTTTGCACTGTCAAACTATGTCATGGCCTTTCCTGCTGAGTTACTTGTCAATTTTATTTAATTACCATCTACAGCGTAGTTTACACACACACGCACGCGCATATACACGTTTCAAGCTGCATTTCATTTTTCTGTAGGCAGAGCACAGGTATTCCAATACTGTTGCTTCAACATGCAGAACTCTCTTACCTCTGCCGTAAGTGTGATTGTGTTTATGCTTTCCAAGAAATGGTGCTTCACATTATGTATTTGTTTTTATTAATGTTTCTGTTATCAGAATACCATGTTTAATGCCAGCAGCATATTAAACATTATTTCACCCAGCCCTGTTGAGACTGCATAGTGTTCTTGGTAGCCAGGAATAGACGGGAATTGTGAATCTAATAGTGACACAGGTTTTCATTTGTGTGTGCATTGGTATTACTGCACAAGTGGTATTCCAAATTGAGTTATCAGTGAGAAAGCTTGTAGTAAATCTAAAAATGTTGTAGAGTTATATCAGTCAAATACACATTTTACCATCTAAGTTTGCTATAGCATTTTGATGGGAAATTTTGATGGGATTTCGTGTCACAACGTTTTATTGTTAATATAATTCCTGTGGCTTCAATTGAAATAATAAATAGAAGTTAGGCAACATCACAGTTCCTTTGTGAAAGGACTATTGTGTATATGAAATGTTAAGTTTCTTTTTATTTACCTAACACAAAGCAGAGCACTAATGAAACAATTACCTGTTCTTCCTAAATAGCTTTACTGTACGTGGCCACACACAGTGCAGACACTAAGTGTTTGAGGTGTATAAATAATGAGAAAGATGTGTTTTCGTGTGAGTCCAGCAGATGAAACCAAGAAACTGAGTAGCAAGAGAAACATACTCCTAGAGGTGATGTTGGTAAGATTCTGGAATGGTGTTCTCATGAAGAAGTCAGTGCTCTAGCCTTGAGGTATTTTAAAATATTCTTGGGAAAACAGTAAAAAATGTGTAGAAAGGAACAAGCTTCCATGATCTAACAGGTCTTGTCTTAATGTCTTTGCTTGTGTAAAGATTAGCCTAGGGTATTTCTACATGTATCTAATTAAAATAACAAGAATCATCACCCTGTGTACAGCATGCTATCAGCTCTTGGGATGTCTGATGAAATTTCAGAATTCCAACTCCTGAAGTCTGGTGAGTGATCTGTTGTGAAACTTGATCAGGCAGGATTTGATCGCACTCTAACTCATAGCTGGTGGGATTAAATTCATAGACAGGAAGTCAGTACTGGTTGCATATTTGTGGCCTGGAGGAATAATTGAATTTTTCTAGAAAAAATAGTCACAATGCTTTTTAAAAATTTTAAATATTGGGCATGAGCTGTTAGCAAAATGTGACTCATCAGTGACAGTGGACTTTGGTGTGTACTGTTAATGTCAGAAAAACAAACACATCTTTTGCTTCTGGGTTAGAAAAAGGTTTTAGTTTACCATTAGTAATGCTCTTGGAATTTTGTTTAAAATTGAAACAGTATAAATAAAATGTATTTATACATGAAGATAAAAGAATTTTTCCTTTTTTTTTTGGTACAGATGACCCATGCTTATTTGGTATGCGGTAATTTTTTCTGTGTGTAAAATAGAAAAGTAGTATTCCCTGGTGCTGTGGAAAAGAGGTCTTTTTCTACACATGGGAAGAAAGGACAAGATGAAAAGGACATTTTAATCATATTTTCATTTTATTAACTCTTCAAGGAAGACAGTTTGATGATCATATAATTGGCATTGTCAAATTCACAGCATTTGGGCACTCTGTTTCAATTATGTCTCTTTGCCAAGGTGGCAAGACGTTGTGTAGACTATGCTGCGTTTCTTGAAGGTTTAGTATGCAGCAAGAGTGCTGATCAATGGCAGGCACCAGTTTCAGCCTGTCCGCTGGACAACAGGCAGAGGGAGCGAAAGCTCTCTTCCTCACTGCTATTCCATGCCAAGTCACAGTTGGAGTCCACTTCTCCATCTTCCCTCCGTTTTCAACTAAGGTGATGTTTGGCAGTCTGATCAAACATTCCTTCTTGCATCCCTCTACCATTGCAGAACCTGAATGTCCAGATTATAATACAATTTTCTCACTTCCAGGGGATTTTTTTCAAAATTTTATAATTAAAATTTTATGCTTAAACTGTGTATGATCATCTGTGTTCCCATACCCAAGGATATTCTACCACATTATGTAGGAGCTAGTAACGCACTTGCGAATTTTTGTTATTTGGCATTCAGAAGTGACAGTTCTCATCAGCTGTGTTTGAGTAAAGGAAGTGGCATAATAAAAATATACTATTCTGAAAGTAAAATTTGTTCTGTGTAGAAATGATGAAAGGAATTCCATATTTTATAGACGAGCATTTCTTTAAATTGCAGTAGCTAGAGCAGTATTGTTTTTTCAGAATCACGAGTATTTCATTTAGATTTCCAAGTCAGTTGTTTGTAATGGCTTGATGTACACTTGGATAGTACTGATCTAGTTTCAGCAAAAATAACCTGAATGCAGTAAACTGTCTCACAGATTGGATATATTACATTAAAATTGACATTTGTCATTTAGCATAACACAGTGAGATGCATTGGAGACTGCTTCATAATTTGGCCACTCAATCTGGCCACTGTTGTAAGAGATAATAAAAAAAGTTTTTACAAATACATTAACAACAAAAAGAGAGAGCCAAGGAGAATCTCCCTCCTTTATTGGATTGGGGGGGGAGGGGAACATTGCCACCGAGGATGAGGAAAAGGCTGAGGTACTTAATGCCTTCTTTGTCTCAGTCTTTAATAGTCAGACCAGTTATCCCCAGGGTATTCAGCCCCCTGAGCTGGAAGACAGGGACGGAGAGCAGAATAAACCCCCCATAATCCAGGAGGAAGCAGTGAACGACCTGCTACGCCACCTGGACACTCACAAGGCTATGGGGCCGGATGGGATCCGCCCGATAGTACTGAGGAAATTGCCAAGCCACTCTCCATCATTTATCAGCGGTCCTGGTTAACAGGGGAGGTCCCAGACGACTGGAGGCTTGCCAATGTGATGCCCATCTACAAGAAGGGCCGGAAGGAGGATCTGGGGAATTACAGGCCTGTCAGCCTGACCTCGGTACCAGGGAAAATTATGGAGCGGTTCATCTTGAGTGCGCTCAGCAGGCATGTGCAGGCCAACCAGGGGGTCAGGCCCAGCCAGCACGGGTTCGTGAAAGGCAGGTCCTGCTTGACCAACCTGATCTCCTTCTACGACCAGGTGGCCCACCTAGTGGATGAGGGAAAGGCTGTAGCTGTTATCTACCTGGACTTTAGTAAAGCCTTTGACACTGTCTCCCACAGCATTCTCCTAGAGAAACTGGCAGCTCATGGCTTAGGCAAATGTACTCTTTGCTGGGTAAAAAACTGGCTGGCTGGGCGAGCCTAGAGAGTTGTGGTGAACGGAGTTAAATCCAGTTGGTGGCCAGTCACAAGCGGTGTTCCCCAGGGCTCTGTGTTGGGGCCAGTTCTGTTTAATATCTTTATCAATGATCTGGACGAGGGGATTGAGTGTAAGTTTGCAGATGACACCAAGCTGGGCGGGAGTGTTGATTTGTTGGAGAGTAGGAAGGCTCTGCAGAGGGACCTGGACAGGCTGGATCGATGGGCTGAGGCCAAGTGTATGGGGTTCAACAAGGCTAAGTGCTGGGTCCTGCACTTGGGCCACAGCAACCCCATGCAACGCTACAGGCTTGGGGAAGAGTGGCTGGAAAGCTGCCTGGCAGAGAAGGACCTGGGGGTGCTGGTTGACAGCCACCTGAATATGAGCCAGCAGTGTGCCCAGGCGGCCAAGAAAGCCAACAGCATCCTGGCTTGTATGAGAAATAGTGTGGCCAGCAGGACTAGGGAAGTGATTGTCCCCCTGTACTCAGCACTGGTGAGGCCATACCTTGAATACTGTGTTCGGTTTTGGGCCCCCCACTACAAGAGAGGCATTGAGGTGCTGGAGCATGTCCAAAGAAGGGCAGCGAAGCTGGTGAAGGGTCTGGAGAACAAGACTTATGAGAAGCAGCTGAGGGAACTGGGGTTGTTTAGCCTGGAGAAGTGGAGGCTGAGAGGAGACCTTATTGCTCTCTACAACTGCCTGAAAGGAGGTTGTAGAGAGGTGGGGGTCGGTCTCTTCTCCCAAGTAACAAGTGATAGGACGAGAGGAAACAGCCTCAAGTTGCGCCGGGGAGGTTTAGATTTGGTATTGGGAAAAATTTCTTTACTGAAAGGGTGGTCAAGCATTGGAACAGGCTGCCCAGAGAGGTGATGGAGTCACCATCCCTGGAGGAGTTCAAAAAACGTGTAGATGTGGCGCTTCGGGACATGGTTTAGTAGGCGTGGAAGTGTTGGGTTGACAGTCGGACTAGCTGATCTGAGAGGTCTTTTCCAACCTTAATGATTGTATGATTCTATGATTTTTATGTGACTAAATCAGGTAATTCTTGGGAGGGATGGAGGGAAGGATTGAATTTTTTTTATTATTATTTTATTTTAGTGCTTGTAAGCCACCAAATTTTGAATAAAATTGCAGTTGGATACTGATGCTAATTTTATTCTAGAACTTGCAGTGAAACATCAGAGAAATATTTTGCAGACTAGGGCTAACTGAAATCCTTAGGGTATGCTATTGTTTGGCTGTTCATCTGCATGTCTGCCCATTTATCATTTGTACTCCATACGCCTATACCTTTCTCTATTGAGAAGGAAATAGAATTACATAAAATAAGAGAATTGCTTTATTCAGTGTTTTAAAAAATTACCAAAATTTGGTAAAGCATTTTACTTAAAACTTTTGAATATGGTACAGAACATTTATTCAGGTCATCTTATGAATTATCCTAGTAGATCCTTTTCAAGATGAAACGCATCCTTTTCAAGATGAAAAAAGATGTTAGTCTGTGTTTATTGGAAGTGGGTTTTTTTAATAATCTTCAAGGTGAGTATAAATTGTAATGTAAGAAAAAGATTTGAAGTTAATGATAAAATGCGAAACTGGAAGTATTCTGTGTTAAGACACCAATATAAATAAGTCTAGTGTTTTCCACAGTGAAATATATTTGCTCTTTTGCCTAGCATAATAATAAAATGAAGTTAATTTGAGTGTATACTTTCCTAGTTGAAATGAATTACCAAGTTTCAGTAACAGTTATGACAGACGTTCAATGGAAGAAAGCCTTTACTCCTTGAAATGCCTAAATAAATGACCACTACTCCAGAGCCTGTTAGGTGTGGGAAGGATTCCCAGGTATAAGGATAAGGGCTTTCTCTGAAGATTAAAGAGGCAGTACTAGAAAAATTCGGAGTAGTTTATCATATTTTAACTATTGCCATCAAACACTTTTCCAAGAGAGACCCAATTCAAGGTTAGTTATGTAACAGAAGCATCATAATTTGAAATGTGCTCTCTGTTGTATAGCATCAGCTACGAAGTCACAGAGAAGCTACCTAACGAAAGGCTGATATGGAAATCTGTGATGATGGGTAAAGAGTTGATTCAATTTTTATGTCTTTATCAGGCAAATTTTACAGTTAGTATCAGCTGGAATAAGTGGAATACTGGTCCAACTATACCATGGAAAACGGGAAAATTTGGTGCTGACATTATCTCTGTTACTTCATAACAAATAATGATAATATATTAGTCTTTATTTTAGAATTTGTGTAAATACCAGGGAATTGCATAAAGGTATTGGATGATACAATTAATTTTGAAACACAAAATTAGTGGGGTTTTTTTTACATTTAACATGAGTTTTCATTCTTAACTTGTATTTCTGCACAACTGTGATTGGCCCAAGTAATTCTCAAACATCAGCATGCTGTTAGACTTCTATAAAGCTAGAAAGACTTTCTGTAATGAGTTAGCTTTCTATACTGAAATATTTTCATTCTTGCATCTAGTTACTATATTTCCTTCTAAACGTTTCTGTCTTACTCTGATGTGCTTGGGATGAAATCACTTCTACTTTAAAATTCTCCACTCTTGAATTGCTGGCTTTAGGAAACTCCCACCCTGAAAGACTTCCTTTATCGTCTTGGCAAGAAGTTTTGTCTGCTTCCATTAATTTTCTTCTTGTATCTCTATTCTGCCATTCTGACGCTATCTTAGTCTATGGAAATATTTTTGTGACTGAAGTTCTATTAAATAATATTGGTTTTAATACTATACTTATTCTTATTTATCCATTCTCAGAATGGTAATCCCTTAAATGTAGAAATACATTAAGTTGCCTGCTTAAAAAACAGCAGGAACATGCCTGTATCATATATAGTGGATACTATGGAAGAAGCTGAACTACAAAAGAAAATATATGTAGGCAGACTTTAAGTGGTTCCTATTTTTTTACATAACTCTTCTAAAACAAAACAAACAGCAATGAATTTAAGGACATCACACAGGAGATAAGAAAGCTTTTTCTGCAGTACTTCAAATGAAGTAGTAAGTATCAAAAGAACATGTATTAGCTTTCATCATTGGATTTTGCTGTTCTTTCACTATCAGAGCCCTAATGCTTCTTTATATCAGCAGAGATGGTAATTTTTTAACTCCAGATACCAGTCTGGCTTGTTAGGAGAAAGTGAGTGGTAATGCTGGTGAAAAGCGTAAAAGGGCATGATACACATGCCCTGTTTTGCAGGGATAGGGTTGAATGTGAATCCTCTCAGGGGATTCATATTTTTAAGGAAAAAATACATGTTTATCCTTTAGGTTGAGGTCAGCTCCTAGACTTCTGACGCTAATGTAACTTAAAATATCATGCAGTATGTTTACAATATAGGCTAGATTTTTAAATCTTAAGTTAATTTAATATGTAAATTGCTTTTCCATATATCTTGTTTAACAATTCTTCATTCAGAGATCTTACTCATTTTGCACATATTCAAGTTGACAGACAAAAGATTGATTAAGGGTATTCTACAATATTATCAAGTGCAAATGTTAGCATTATTTGCACTACTGGAGAATCCAGGAGCCTCAATTATGGACCGGAACTCCTGGTCTTGTTTTCGTACAAAAGAACATGAAGATGAAGATCCTTGTCCTCAAGAGCTTACAATATGAATCTGAAATAAGTAGTAATACTTGAAGCCAGGCAGTTTGAGGCACCGCAAGGAAGCTGTGGAGCCGTATTAGTAATCATTATTGTTGGTGATTCCATCCACCAGTAGGTTAACTATGGCTGAAGTTTTTATAGACATGACATAAAAGCAGTATTTTATTGAATTTTGAGAGAGGATAATGTGGTTACTTGGCAGGTGCTTATCAGTATCAGTGGGGTCATGGAAGAGAATAGTAAGGTGATGGTCAAAGTTCTGTCAATATTTCCAAACACCCTCCCAGTTAAGGGTTTTTATTACATCCATTAAAAGTTCCTTTCATATAAAGATTATAGTTCAGTAAATTATTTTTGTAAAAGCAAAGGTACTTTTTAAGTTAAAACAGGAATCTGGGGATTCCTTTTAGCTATGATTGAGTAGTTTTGCAGTATCACTTGCAAACACAGATGCCAAAATGTCGTCTTTGATCCTTAAGATTTTAATTAGCGTACTTTGGTTTTGAATGGATACATAATAGATGTCTGTAGAACAGATTTTATGTCTTTGCAGGTAGAGCATATCTCACTTCCAAAACTCTTTTTAGGTGAAAAAAAAATCTGGAAGAAATAAAACTGGAAAGTATAATATGGCAGTTTAGCACATTAGTGGGAGGGACTAACTAGAGGATTTTTTAACATGTGTCTTTACAGGGAATTTTGGAAATGAATTACTGTAGTAACTTTGCTCTGTTGAGGAAGCTTGCTTTCCCAGAATGATAACATCATGAGAAACATTGAAGAGAATTTTGCAATCTGCAAATCCTTTCCTTAGTGGTTTGTGGGAGGAAGTACTTGGTCAGGGGAAAAAAAGGATAACCCCCCCCCGCACCTTCCCAATTAAAATAAGAAGTAAAGATAAATGTTGTAGTAAATGTTTAGTTCTGTAACTGAGGGACTGATCCACTATCTTCTAGAATAAATGGAAACCTTTTGATTGTATTCCCACAAGCATTGGATTACATAATTTGTAACTATTCCTGATTCCACTTGAACTCATTTTCTAGCAATGATATGGAACTCTGGTTTGACTGTATCAATTTTAGTTTAGTTATAGCCAATCTTTTTACATTGTTGTTATTTCTAGAAGGGATTACAGTGTTACAGAAATACTGCTTCATTTAGAATTTTCACCATGAAAGAATTTCTGGTGGTTTAATTAAAATTTCTGGTAAAGCTTCTGACTTTAAAGTGAAGGAATGTAAATCTGAAGTAACAGGGTCCCATGCATTTTCCATATCTGTAAGTTCAACTTCACCTCCTGATCACTACGTCCTTATTCCAGTAGAATGGAACTTAGTTTTCTGCATGAAAGTACAATTCCTTTTATTGAATTCAGTTTCATTGGAGCATTATTATCTGTCATGATTTGAGCAGCATTATTTTATGTTTCCAGAAGAGAGCAAATGCTTACAGATGGTAAGATAAGTTGCTGATATATTTGTGTATATTGCCTGCTTTTGTGTGAATTTATCTTGCCATCCTGGATATCTCATCAACAATTTAAACTGGATGTGGCCAAAGAATTGGGGTGTCACAAATGCTTTCCTGTCTTACGGTTTTTCCCTTCACTCATACACATTATTATTATTCTCCCAGTGATTCAAGCCCATAATTGAAGTAGCATCTGCTACTCTTGTTTTGATCCACATCCCTGCATTTTACCCACTTGCTGCTTCTTTATCCTTCATAATAGTTCCTACAGTTGAAGTTCTTGTTAGGATCCTCTTCTTTGCTTCCTCTGATTCATCACTGGCTTTCTGAACTTGTGCATACCACATCAGCTCTTTGTTGTTAGTTTAAAACACTCCTGCCAATAAGAATTTACTAGGCAGATGTTGTAGCTCTCCTCTTCCTCATGCACTGCTCATGCCGTATCTGGATCTTATAATTTGGCAGAACAGTTCCTTACAATATCCTGCTCTGTAATGCACTTGCACCCAGCACCTCCACAATCATTTTCTTTGCCTGTTGGTCAGAGTGGATCTTTGTTTAATCTCTGAAAAGACTTATCTCAGAGAACAGTAAGTTCAGGTTTCTTGTCCTTACTTTCAGAATTCTTCATGACATTGCTCTTCCCGTTTTTGCCCACCCTCTCTCTTTCACCTTCTGAACCACGTAGTATATATAATTTGTATTGCCAAGATGAGATCTACTACTGTTATAATTTTTTTAATTAATTTGCAATTTATATTCTGTATTGTACCCTTACATGTTTGTGACTATTTTGCTCATCCTGTTCTTGAGGACTACTTGAGGACTATTGTTTTAATAGTTTCTTCAGATAAGGGAATGCTGTGTATCAAGAGAACTTCAGAGAGAATTCTACCACTGAAGACAGAGAAACCTGCCATAGGAGAAGGAAAATAGTAATTAAAGAAATACTAGAATGAAGTGACAGAAGAACTTAAAAAGAATTACTTTATTACCCTTTTTGGAATTACTTAGATGCTCTATTAACTGGGCTTTAAGTTTCATATCAGGTCATCAATAATTCTAAGAAACACTATCTGAATATAAATAAAAACATAAACATTTGTGAGATTTACAGGGTTTATTTGCTTCTGAGCGTAGACCTGGATAACAACTTTGTTGCTGGGGGGGTTATTTTTGCGGGTAGAGCCAATACCACCATTCCAATGCAGTCACACAGGTGCATGCTCACTGCTGAGCCACCTAATGCCGAAGAATACGGTGACATTTTAGAAGATTTTCAAAATAGCTGTGTCACAATTTCAGAAACTCTTCAGATGGATTCAACACTGCAACTGAGAATTTGTGAAATCTGTAGCTTAACTAATGGATTTAAACCTTGGTGAATAGAGTCATAGTAATCTCTATAATGAAATTAGATTTAAAAAAAAAAAGAGTACTTTAATGTACTGTAGACAGGAGAAAAATAATCAGCATATTTCTTATCCACTTCTTGGAACTTAATCTTATTTAGAACTGTGAAGTTCTGGTATGAAAATGTCTTCTCTCTTTCTTTTTTGTGGGTTCTGAACATCCTTCATTCTAGATGATTTTCATTTCATTAGCATGTTCCATGTATAACAGAACTTTGTAAAATCTTTTTATTGTCTCTTTGGAGAAAGGAGAAGTATGTTATTGTGCATTATTTAATGTGACGTGTAACTGTGTGTTAGCAAATATCTGTCTGTCTTGATACATCTATATAGAAATCTGAGATATTCTGTATGGCTTTAAGTAATGTATAGTAAATTATACATGATCTTCAGGAATCTGGGATTAGAGACCATGAGTAGTTAGATGTTTAAGTCACTTTTGCCAGAAAATGTATACAATAAATAAAGCTCCATCCAGAATTACATCCCAGTTTTGCAAAATTCTAGAATTCTATTGCCCTCTGCTGGTTTAGTGTACCTATCTGTGATTTAGTAGCGCTGAATTATAAGTGAATTGGCCTTTCTTTTCTTTTTCATGGTGAAATAATAGTAAACACTGTAATGAACCACTTTGCTACTCACACTTTAAAGTATTTTAAAATATAAATCAATCTTGAGTTCAGTCTTGTTTGGTGGCTTTCTGAAGGTAGGAGAGGTGGCAAATTGTTTTCTTTTTTGTTGCTGAGGTTTTCAGGTTGGAGAAGGAGCTTGATTTAGTATTTTGTCTTTTTTAAGGCAATAAAAATCAAAACTAAAAAAAAAAAAATAACAGAAGCTTCACAGTTCTTACTTTATGCTTTTATGACCTTTCCCCACATTTGTGTGTACAATACATGGAGGTATAATTTGGTATTTTAGACCAAATGGGAAAACCATTTCTTGAATTGAATTTTTTGACTGATGTTATCCATGCAGCACTCAGTCAGACTTGAAAACATATTTGTGTACACTTACACTTGTTTGAGTATGTGCATGCTGTGATAAATACTGGTAGATATGCATGGTGTGATGAAGTGTTGTCTGCAAATAATATATAGATAAGCCTCACTCCTGCAGGTCAATTTATGTAGGTTGATCCTGTGGGACTTCTTTGAAGTCTTTTTGAACTTACCAGATACCTGTGTGGGCACAACATAGGTATGAATGCAGGACTGGCTCACAGAATATGTTCATGTGCAGAACTTGGTTTACATCGCCTTGGGGAGGGGCAGCGTGTTGCCTACAGTAAGTGGTACCTATTCATGATATGCAATAGGTGGTAATTGTGTGAATGTCTATATAAACAGCTCCTAGATGGGGAGTAACCCTTTAAAGTAGCAGTGTCACTATATCCTGGATGATCTATAAGCTTACACTTGCAGACTACCAGGGAGAACCTCAACCACTACAGGAGAGGAAGCGCTGTGATCTCCTTTGGTATGCAAAGAAGATGGGTGGGTAATTTCACAGGTGTTGCAATGGTTTTCTCACAGAGGTCAAGCAGATAACCCATAGCACAGTGATTCCTCAAGGAGCTGAGGAGGAAGCTGTTCTTTGTGTTCAGCAGCAACCTCCTTCTCACCTCTTTTCCTTCCTCTTCTCACAAAAAATACCCAAACCAATAACCAGGATATAAGTTGGAGACAGATAAAAAATAGAGTACTGTTGAGTTTGCCCCTTCATTTCCATAGGCAAGAGACATGCAGCAAAATGCTGTGAGAAAAGAGCAGTCTCAGGTATATTTATATTCTGTTTTTCACTCTTTTTGTTTTGTAACTCTTTTTCCAACTTCACAATCAATAACTGGATCCTTTGCTTTGCTGGAATAAACTTGCTTTCTTTAAGCTTTTGTGGTGTAAAGGACTGATGAGTGATCAGCACAAAGCATGCTTTTCTTTTCCAGAAACAAGCAGTATAAATAATATAATGTCATAGAGAAGCTCTTTGGGGACTAGCACTTCACAGTAAGTTTGGGAGTATTGAGTTGGTGCACGTTTTTTACTGAGCCACAAGTATAATTTTCAGAATCAGAAGTATCCAGTGTCAGGAAACAGAGAAAAAATTCTAGGCGGGTATTACCCAGTGCCACTCAGTAAGGTGGAAATAATGGAAAGATAATTCCTGAGTTCAGGAAGTTGCATATAGTCACACATATCAAGTCCCAAATCTACCTTGTGTTTTCCCAAAATGTAGAATGTAATTCATTATTTTGATATGGGTAATGTCTGTTTCATACTTAATTTGAGAGGGGAGTGTTTGGGGTTTTTTAAGTGCCATTAGTCTGTTGAAAGAACTCAGTGTCCTTTGCAGAAGTTAACTCATTTTCTGTTGGTTATTACAATTTACACCTCAATGCTCATTTAAGCTATCAAACAGACAGCTTTAGAATAAGGACTTTATCAGTTCAGAACTATTTTTATTATTTTCTTCTGGGGTCTTTTTTAAGCTGACAGCCCTTAAATCCTCCCTTACAAGTAGGAAATTCTTTTGCTGCCTCCTACGTTCATTCTGTCTGGCAGAAGTGAATTATCGGGACAGGGAGAAAGAGCATAAATATCAGTATAGTTTAGCTGTCCTGTGGAAAGATAGGTGAAGATTTGTTTTATATATGTAGTTTTGCTTGATGAAAAACATTGAACTACTGTTTTACTTAAATTGGAGAAATCCTGAGCAAATTCCTTTGCATACAACAGTAAACATGGGGGCCCTTTTGATGTATTAGCTTAGTTTCCATTCTAGTCAAATGGACTGACTAAGCACTCCCAGGGTAGAGAATATAGACACTGCAAGCTTCATGGAATGCTTATATTTGTACCAAGGGTATTTTTAATCCATGGATTTTTGACTGCATGGGAGCAGCAGTGTGTTTCTTAAGGTTGGTATTCATATTGCTTTTTTACAGACAAACTAACCAAAACAAGCTGAGAATCCAAAGTGATTTTGCCCAAAATAACTGGCAGAGCTGAGCCTGGAACTACAAGTCCTGACTTTGATTCTGTGCTCTGGCCACTACCAGGTTTTGCCATTTGTTTCAACACATGCAGGTGATGAGAAGGGTAATGTTTACGATCACTTAGCTTTTTGATGGATTTTCTTTCATCCTTTTGTAAACAAACTATTTTTATTTTGCCTAGGAGTTACTGTCAGTGTTGACTTATGTCGTCATATTTGAACATTAATCTCCATTGTTTAAAAATTGTGCTTTGTACATGACTGTTAATGGTTTTAAATTATGAGCCCAGGAAGAGTGTCTAAAAGCCCCTCAGTTTTTCTGTCATGTTTGTCCCCATGTGAAAATAATTTGTTTCATTTTTATTTCTGTAACACTATTACTGTGGACCCAGGGTTATGAGTTTAAACTTTCTTTTGGGTTTGTGCTAAAGATCACTCTCTCTTTACCTAGTTTACACAATTACCTGATTTGGGCTGAGGCATCAAAGGCAGCTGGACGGGTTGATAGTCAAATCACTCCTTTGTGTGGCATTCACTACACAAATTGGCATGGGTTAACTATACCAACTAGCTAGGCTTGAACAGACATTTACCTTTTTCTCTCTCCTCTGTCTCTCCTCTCTCGCTCTCCTCTCTCTTCTCTACATCATACTCCCTTTTTGCATCTGTATCGTGACTGGGAATTACTGCCAGTGAAAAAAATAAAGAATAAATCAAAGTAAAAGTCATGATATGGCTTTAGCAGTAACTGTAGCTTTCAAGATGTGTTGTCCATATTTATATTCCATGATTTACCTGTCATCCCCATTCCTCTGTAATACAAGTTTTGTGCATCTGGATTTTGAGTTAGGTGAATAATGGGGCCAGATCCATTCTGTGGGCGCTGTGTTAATTACCACAGCTGAACAAATTAAGCCATTGTAAGCTAGCTGTATACACGTCTGCCAATGGTGAAAGATATGAAATGTTTACAGATCTTAAAGAATAAAGATTACTGTAAAGGAGGTAGCTTTACAGGAGGATAGAGGTAGTCCTCCTGTATATGTTTTGTTTTAACATTTTCTTATTTTTTGCAATTCAAAGGCTCAATTTCATGTACAGTTAGTTGTCCTGCTAATTAATAGGCTTGACATCTTCATAAGTTAGTGTATATTTTGTATGCCTGAGATTTTTTCAAGGGATGCCCAGCAGTCAATACAAAGATCAGTAGGAGACTATTTGAGCTGTCCTGTTCTGTGATTTAACAGCTAGATCAAGCACGGGAGCCATTACTGTGCGATCAGTTATCATTTCCTGTGAGCTACCATAAACTGCATCACAGCTGAAACTTGGGAATCTGTTAAACCGGCTGTCTTCTGTTTCAATCTGTATTGAATAAACAAAGTCCCATTTAATGTAATTTGAATCTTCCACATGTTTAGATTTCTTAACAGGTTACCAAGAAATTTTGATGAAATTCTGCATGATTAAATGAAAATTACATTTCTCACTTTTTGATGGTTAATCGCAAGAAGGTAAATTTCAGTAGCATGTCACATATCATTTCCTCAAACATACCATGTCAAAGGACCTTGTCTTTGATAGGGAATGAATACATGGCACATGATCAGAACTTTTAGTTCATGATGTACTTGGAAGAGCACAGTGTGGAAAACACAGTTCAAAGAATTGCAAAATCAGAAATCTGTAAACCAGACTTTAAAATTTTCAGTTGTAATTTTCTAGCATTCCACTTGAATGCCTGGGTGCCTACTAAGGAAGTATTATATGTACTGGCTGTTGTGTACAATTGTACAATTATAAATATTAAATCAAGTAGCATTTGTACTCTACAGGACAGTGGTTTACAACATAATCATTAAAGTAAAATTTAACTTCTATATGTAGTGTATATTTCAGGTATGGGTAGTATTCTGAGTGAAAGTCATTAAATGAGGCACCCAGTAATGTACTTTTATTCTTCACTTCTACTGTAGAAATAATCATAAGCAGGTATTTAGATTACCTGCTTCTTTGCTATATGCAGTATACAACAGATTTTTCTGTGGCCTATTTTTCAAAAAGTAAGGAAGTATGATACAAGATTTCATTCTTCATGATTTGGGTCATTGAAATAAATGTCCTTTCATTGTGTGTGGTTATCAAGAATATTAAACAACTCACTGGGAGACTAGTGCCACCTAAATAAATATACCTACTTGAAAAAAATTGTGCATTCATAATGAGTAATGCTGTAACAATTCTGGTTTTGTTTGAGACCTTACAGGGATCCAGATCCTTGTAACTTCAAAGAACATACCCCATTTAATGATCTTTCAAGAGCTAGATTTGGGTCATACAGCACAATAGATAACAATGAAGAGAACAATTTATCTAATCTTCAGTCGCAACAAATGCAGCGTATTGGAAGGACTCAGTTGCCATTTACAATCATTTTAAATTTCATTACTGTAGTTCTGACTTTTAAGTAAGATGAGAAATAATTTTCATCTGTTTGAATCCTGATTTCTATGTTGTAGGACTAGGTTGTTAAAAATACTATATTTTGTTGGCAACAAAAATGTTTTCTATTAGAAATGTGTTCAGTACTATCATCCCAGAATTGTTCCTCTTGAGTCTCATTTTTCTACTGTGACTCAAGAAAGCCATGCCTTGCACTGGCATTAGACTTGTATACAAGCTTCTTGTATGTTAATTTCTTTAATGGCACAAAACTGAAGATAATTTCTCTTTCCTATATTGCAGTACAAAAGATGGTATTTATTGCATATTTCAGTCTGTACAACTGATTTTACATATATACATTTCAATACTCAACCCATAGCCTTTAAAGGAAATTAAATAAAAGGACTAATTTGTCAGTTTTGCACGTTTTTTTGCTTTCAGAAATTAGCACCTGGAGTTAGTCAGTTTGCTTACACCTGTGTACAAGACCATCCTATCTGGACTAACCAACAGTTTTGGGAAACAACCTTTTATAGCAACGTGCAAAATCAAGTTCGCTCCCTCTACCTTACAGCCAAAGACGACAACCATGCAGTACAGTTGAGACAAAAGGTAGGAGAATGTATTAAAGTAAATATCAAGGTAGTATTTTTATTCACATTTTAATTGTCTCCTAAGTTATAGAGAGCTAAGTTATGGTTTCTCCAATTTTACATATTTTTCTTTCATTTTTCCCATATTAGCATACAATAACATGAAAAATAACAAAAATTTACATTTCTCTGCAAAGCATTATAACTTGATGTTGCTCTTGTGATTTTTCAAACAACCACTTTTTGTATAGTTTTCCACACTAAGGTATATGTTTTTCCTGAGAATAGTAACTTATCGTATAGCAATGTTATAAACTAGTGACAGTTCTATTATATGAACAGCCTAAGCTAGCAGCAGTTCTAGTGTCCAGTGTTAGACTATTATGAAACCGTAGGGTGGTTTCTGTTGAATGGCACTCAGTCTGCTTTATTAAAATTGGGCAGATCTTCCAGAACACAAATTGTCTGTGTCAGTAAGAGGAAAGTACGTCTCTAATGTAAAAATGAAAGTATAATGGGAAGCCTTGCAGCATGCTAAAATAAGATTTTTTAAATTTTCTTTTTAAGAAGGAGCACATACACATAGTAAAGAGCCATTTGTAATCTCTCTTATGTGAAAATATCATTATCAACTATGTCACTGAAAAGTGTATGCTACCCAAAGTCATACAGCATTGTAAAGAGAGGAAGTAAAATGCACAGAGATACTCCCAGGAATGTAGTCAGAATGAAGAACTGAAAAGGCATGTCAGAGATATCAAGGATACAGAGAAAAGGACTGTGGGACTGTGTACGGGGAGCCCCTTCCAGTCTGACGCTATGTAAAGAAAAATGTGAAGAATAGTAGAACTTACAAGGAAGCATCTACTTTAACTCTCACATGTGTTTATATGGAAAATTAGCTCGACTTTAACTTGGTATGGAAAAAACATTTACAAGATATCTAGTCCTTTAATAATTTAACATCAGGCATTAGGTCACTAATATCGGCTGCCAGATTCCTTTATTCTGATTTCCTCAGGGTATAATATAATTTGACTATGTGCCATCTACCTAGTTTGTTTCAAGCAAATGCTAGAATTGGACTCCAACATGTAAAAACATGAATGTTTCAGCTGGTCTGGAAACTATTTATATAAAAGCTTGCCTCACCTGAACATCCTAGGAATTTGGAGAATATCACCTGCATCAAGCGATGAGCTGCATGTTATTTCTCAATCTGATTTATGCTTGTTCTTATGTAAGCTAAGTGGATAAGCTAAGGAGAGCAGCTGTATTAAAATCAGTAAACCACTCTAAAGAAACATGGAAGATCATATAGCATAAAAAAAAAGGTCTAGAAAGAAATGATGTTATTTAGATCTGGCTATATTGTGCTACTTGCATATTTCAGGGAACTGTCTTCAAAGCTCAGTTACTGTAATCATAACTCTCCTTAAACCCTACTGAGTGTAGTTATTTCCTTTTTCTTTTAAAATTAATATATAATTTAAATAACTGAAGAAGTTTAATAAACAATTTAATAAAGTTTTGTTTAGACATTGTTTTTTAAGTTATAGCTTTATTATTTCTTCTGTGTCTTTATATTTCTTTCTATATGTCTTCTAGGAGAAAAATTCTGTAAGTCCAGACCAGGATAAGACAGCAATGGACCTGGCTGCTGAGCAGTTGCGATTATGGCCAACTCTTAATAAACAAATGCAGCAGGAGCTAGTCCAGAATGAGGAAAGTACAGTTTTCAGTCAGGCAATTCATTTTGCTAACCTCATGGTCTACCTGCTAGTACCACTGGATACAAGTAAGAACAAGTTATTGAGAACATCGGCTACTGGTGACTGGGAGAGTGGAAGTAACAGTATTGTCACAAACAGGTGGGTACACAAGTTCAGTGGTAATCAGTCAGGATGGGCCACCGTTTTCAAAAGCTTCTTAGTTTTCAGGACTTATTCTGCCAGATTATTTCAGTATCTTCTTTTCAAGTTCATTAATTAAGGAGAGCAGAAGTCTAACGTGACTCCTCTTAAATAACAGAACTTAATCTGGAGTAATTTACCACCATTTAAAGGAACATAAAAATTTTGTTGTCACAGTAAGAATTTTTAATCCAGTAATGCAAATGTTGAAGACAAGCATAGGGTATGATGAGAAAGAAAACAGCAGCCCAAAAACTACTCTTGTTAGTTTTTATATAATTTGAAAAAAATAGTATGAACCTAAAATCAAGAAAACATTTGCATAGCATCCATAAAAATCACAATTTCTGTGCAGTAGCTGCAAGGAAGAAAGGTACTGAGGTCATAAAAAGCAAGAGGGCTCAACGACTGTGGCAAAGGTTAAATTACTAAGGAGGCAGGAGGAGTATAACGCCACTTACATTCCCTAGCATGCAAATCCAGGGCATTTCATAACAAGCCTTCCTCCCTCTCTATTTATTGTCTTCATTATCATGTATGATCTGTCAGAATTCCCACCTGATAAAATTGTAGAACACTACATGAGAACACTGACATCAAGTAAAAGATAGGCAAGCTATCAGTATCAAACTCCCTATGGCTACTCATTTCTGCTGCCTAAACACCACTAAACTCAGGCATTAGGACGTGCTCAGTAGCCAGGTTGCAGTATAGGTTGCAATGGCCCTTAATATTATTATGGGAGGCATTTTTAGACGTTAAAAGTACATATCGCACTGACTTGTATTTTCTACCTGGTGCACAAAAAGCTTTTCTTATCGTCTTTTTAGCTTTTGAATGCTTTGCTCTGCAACCAAAATATTCATTTAATCTACCTTTCTGTATGTAACTGGATATTTTTTTGCCATGAGTTGCAAATAATATACTTGACTCTATGAAGAGAAGACGTAGAGCTCACTTCCAAGCAGCTTTTTTTGTCTCGTGGGCCTGTCTGCGCTGGAATCATGGAGAGAAAGTTCTCCATGCAGTTCTGACGTGTTAATGACAGTGAAAATACGGTGTAATTGTGGTACCAGCATATGCTTTTAGCAAGGTTTGTGTATTGTAACTAGAAAAAAACCCCACAGCTTGTCTGTCTCTAGCCAGGTATCATATGTGCATCACCAGCTGAATTTTTCACACTTGAAATTTATTTTATTTATGTCCATAGTATTGCAGGCAGTGTTGCAGAGAGTTATGACACTGAAAGTGGGTTTGAGGACTCTGAGAACAATGATGTTGCAAATGCCGTTGTACGCTTCATCACCAGATTTATTGACAAGGTTTGCACAGAGAGCGGAGTTACACAGGATCACATCAAGGGTCTTCATTGCATGATACCAGGTAAGAATTGTGATAAAGAAGTGGTTTGTAGTCTTTCTTTTTTCTTTTTTTTTCTAGTGAGAGAAATGCACTTTTTAGTTTAAGTTACTTTCAGTGAAGTTAGAAGGTTAGATTTCTTTTCTAGCCTATAATTGCTGTTGCATTTCAAATAATTATTCCCTTGATGTTTAAATTTGAGAATTTCAGAATATCACAGTTTTAATTAGATTGCAGCTTTCTCTTTCATATTATGTGAGACAACATTTATGGTATTACTGCCTTCCAGGCATTGTAGCAATGCACATAGAGACGCTGGAGGCTGTCCATCGTGAGAGTAGGCGGCTTCCACCAATACAGAAGGCAAGTATTATGAAACATATTTGTATTCTTTACAAGTATTAGAATCATGCAATTTAGTCATCTTTTTTTCCCCTTCATAACGTTAGGAGGAAACATCAAAACATTGAAAGAAAATTTCCACCAGTGATAAATAAAGTGCTTGGCTTTGGTCTCATGAAATATGAACTTATGAAACTAGTAGAGCCAAACTTCTGACCATAAACAAGCTGTTGCATGCCCACTGTTTTTGAGACCCATTTCTTTTAGTTGAATCCAAACTCTGTCTCCCTTCTTTGGACTCAGTCTCGTAACAATTTGTTTTGAAGCTTGTTAAGCCAAATATTATAACTAGACTGAGGTATTACACTGATATTGCCGTTACACTTACACTTTCATTTATTTGCATCAGCCCAAAATTCTACGACCGACTTTACTGCCAGGAGAAGAATTCGTTTGTGAAGGTCTCCGTGTGCTACTGGACCCTGATGGCAGAGAAGAAGCTACAGGAGGACTGCTTGGAGGTCCTCACATCCTCCCTGCTGAAGGAGCTTTGTTCCTTACCACTTACAGAATTATATTTAAAGGCACTCCTCATGATCAACTGGGTAAGAAAAATTAAACAGTGGTAACTGTGGTCCTTCAGATAGGCAGGACTTTGAGCTGGCCTATCCACCTATTCAAACATCAACATCAAAATGTATATACCTCACAGTATAATTTTTCATGTTGATCAGATAAGAATAATCTCTTAATATAGGTTTTTATCACTAGATATGACAGTGATTGATTTTGATTTGGCATTTAACTGAACTAGAACTTATTTCTTCAGATGAGGCATTAGGTGCCAAATGTTTGTTAATTCCTGCATATTGGTAGATATTTAGAGTACTGTCTTCAGTAATTTATGTAATATAGAATCATAATATGTACTTGTCTTAGAGGAAACTTCAGTAGACTGTCACATAGTATTATGGGCTTTTACAGACTACCTAAAGTTGGAGACAGAAAATAAGGACGTTCCTGACTATACTTCAGTAATTTCCATAGACTTTTTGTTTTGAATGGACGAAATGCTTAGTATCTTTATATCTCAGTTCCATCTGTAAAGTTGGTCTAATAACGCTGCTTTACAGAGCAACGTTTGTAAGTTTCTTCACCGCTAAGAGAGAACATACGTACTGTGTGAGATCTGCAGCTTTCACTACCCCTAGCTTTTCATTAAACAGGTTTTTTCAGTCATTGGAAGTGTGTTAAATGAAAAATATTCATGAGTTGGTATTCTCCCTAAAATGATTATTAATAAATTCAGTATTCTTTTTCATATGTAATGGAAATAGCTTTTCTGAATGATAAATTTTCATATTTTGACAACTGCCATTTCTAAGCAGATTGTCATTCAGAAGTATAAATTTATTGTGGAAAGTTCATGGTCATATGTAAAGATATCAGTGTATATCGTTCATTGTTTATAAGTTGTATAAAGCAATATGAAATTTGAATAAGCTTGAAACTGTTTCTTCACCCCCTACCAACCTAGACTTCGGGGGTGCATTTCCATCATGTAGAAAGACCCCAAAGGAAAGAGAATATTTTTCTAATCATCCCAGCTGCAATTAAGCAGAAATTCAGATTACAAATAGTATGTTAGGAATTTACCAACTTCTCAGGTATTTTGCCTGAAATTAATTCGGTACCGTTATTTTCATGTTGCTTTGTGCTTACTCATTCCTATCTATTCAAAGTACAGTGTGACTAGACCAGATCTGATTCTGTGATCTAACAAGTATCTGTAAATACAATTTTATGGTCCTCAGTTGGAGAGCAGACAGTGATCCGGAGCTTTCCTATTGCATCTGTTACAAAGGAGAAGAAGATCACTATACAGAACCAGCTGCAGCAGAGTATGCAGGAAGGACTGCAGATCACTTCAGCTACCTTTCAGGTAAAAGGAAGCTTTGTAAAAATTTATGTGACAACACAGTCAGCTCAAAATACTTATGAGCAGCACTCTGTCCTAATATTTGTGAAGAGTTCAGTTTTCTGCCCTGTAAAGTCAATAGAGAATGCAGTCTTCTTATGAAACCCTGGCGTTTCTTGGCCCAGTTGATATTTACGGAGCGTTACCATTTTCATGTTCGCTTTCACTCCTTTCCTCACTTTTCTATTTTGGATCCAGTAAAGGGCTATTTTGGGTCCAAAATCTCTCAATATGAGTAAGTAGAGGCCTAGGCAGGCCAGTGGAAACAAGCTTTCTCTCTCCTCCGGCTACATGGAATGAATATGGAAAAGCTGTAAATATTGCTTTCTTCTCAAGACTTGTCACTGTAGCAGCTTACTGTAAAAATCCATGGCAGAAAGTCATGGTACATCTCACATGGAAGCTGCACTTCCAAGAATCTTTAGGGTAGCCACCACTGGCCGGGACCAATGAGTGTCTGTATGACTTGCACAGATCCTGGTAGTTTCCTGACTTCTGCACAGATCCTGGTGGTTTCCTGTCTGTAGGATCCCCCTCAGTGTGTTCAGCAGAAGCATGTACTGCAGGGTGATTGACAGAGATGGACTTCTAAGAATTAGGAATCATCAAGTCCCTGAAGTCTTCCCTAAGTGTTTCTTCTTGGTGGTTACCTTAACTGTGGTCAAACCCTAAGAGATGGAAAGTTGAAGGCAAAAGAATTTTATATCATGGACTGAAAGTAGACTGCAGTACTTACAATATGAAATATTTTGTTGGGTTGGCTGACTGCAGAAGTATATTTTCAACAATAACTCAAACATTTGAAAACGTACTAAAATAGATCATCAGCATTCTACTAGTTCCTTACAATAATGGACATTATTTAGCTAATCATCCTTCAATATCCTATTCAAAAGCATAAAATTAGGAATACAAGTGAGTAAAACAACCGAAAAAAAAGTTACCCTTGTGGACTTTTGACAGGACTTCATGAGGACTTTTATTTTCCAGAAATCTTTTTACCAGAATAGTTAGCATGCTTCAACGATGTGCTAAATACAGACACAGCTCAGTGTTTTTAGTGCTGGATTCTGGTCAAACATCATCTTTGCTTTTGTTTAGCATAGTTTTGTATTAGTTTATGAGAACAAAAACAATCAGCAAACAGTTTACTTTCTGTTCCCTTTGTAACAGCTAGAGTTCAATACAGGATGAAATAGCCCCCTCCTCTTTGTTTACTAATTATGACTTTCAGAAGATTTTGGCTGCAGCTATGCTATTTAATGTCTTTAAAACTTCAAATCAGTGTAGCCCCTAAAGATTCAAGAGCTCCTTTCAAGGATGTCCTAGAACAACAGAATTATTTGTCATTTGGAAAGTATTTACAGAACAAGTGAAATTAAAATGTAATTATGAAATCCACCTTCTAGATGGCAAACAATAGACATTCAAAAGGTGTGTAGGTATGCACTCAGAAATAAAGCTCTAGGATATTTCTTTGTTTGCTTTTTGCACATTCCTAAAGTTCTTTTGGGCCCTCTTACGGATTCCCTATTTTCTCTCTCTTTTTTTTTTTTTCCCTTTTTTTTTTTTTTTTCCCCCTCCTTGAATTGCTGACTTGTCATCCTGTCATCCTTTTGGCTGAGGATGATGGGATGGGATCTATTTTTTTTTTTTCCCCAAAAAACCTTTCAAAAAACATTTTTAGTCGGGTGGATGGATCAGTGTTGAATAACACAAGGTTAGTTCCTTTTTTAAGGATCAAATTTCACTATTACATTTTTATTATTAGCAGTTTTCTATACTGTGCAAGGTGAGGCAAAAATTGGAATGACTAAGTAATGGAAGTAAAATGGTGGTGACATATAAATGCTGAAATTGTTGGTTTGATGAGAGTCTTTGAAGTGCATTACCAACGTTAGTTCCCAGTATATGGGCAGAGCTGGCAGAATATTTCCAAGCTAAGCTTTCCCATGTGACTAGTATTGGAACTGTTGTAGACATCTTAGTGCCAGTACTACTACTTGGATTTACCAAAATATTTTGTGTTTGATATTATGAGAATTCCAGATGCTTCTTAGTGAAAATACCTTAGTATTAGGACAGAAATGTAAAAATTAAATAAAAAATTAATAAGCTGTGTAATATCCCTCAAAATCAGTAAGATATATGTACATGTATTTGTATGGCATACAGATATATGTACAAATACATCTGATGGGCATAGTACTGCATAAGTATGGGAATTTTGCTAATATATTTTAGGATTTTTAAATTTCTTTAATTCTGTAATTTTTTTTTTCAGTTTCTAACATGTCATGTCTTTAATACGCAGTTAATTAAAGTAGCATTTGATGAAGAAGTGAGTCC
Source organism: Mycteria americana (assembly GCF_035582795.1). Taxonomy (NCBI): domain Eukaryota; kingdom Metazoa; phylum Chordata; class Aves; order Ciconiiformes; family Ciconiidae; genus Mycteria; species Mycteria americana. Next base: position 12,813,835 of record NC_134369.1, read on the forward strand.
TGAAGTGGTGGAAATATTTAAGAAACAGTTAATGAAGTTCCGTTATCCTCAATCTATCTTCAGCACTTTTGCGTTTGCAGCTGGGCAAACAGCACCACAGATAATTTTACCAAAACAAAAAGAAAAGAACACTTCATTCCGGTATAGTCATTCTTCTTTTATTACTGATGTTCTTGTTTAGTATTAGTCAAATACATTGAACGATCTGACAGCTTTGCAGAAATGCAGATCATTCAAGCCGTTTTCAGGAAAGTCAAAATAACTGATTGCTATTCTGCATCTTTTTATATTTACTGAATAAAAGGTAGATTAGTGTGATATACGTGTCAGTTTGGCATAGGAATATATTATTTATCCAAATTTCTAGCTGCAGTAAATTTGAACAAGCATCTCATTACATTTTGAAACACGCAATGTAAGTAGCATCTTCAGCTATGCAAACTATGCCAACATAAAAACCAGATGTCTTGTTTATTACTTTATAGGTTAATAACCTAATGTGGGTTAGAATTAATTTTACCCTTAGTACAGTCTGTACAGTTGTCCTAGTGTTTTTTAATCTAGAGTTTGAGCTTTGGGTCCTCTTTTGAAGTTTATGTTATACGTTAATTACTAGACTAGATGGATAATTAGTCTGTTCCAGAGTGATAGTTCCTGTGATTCTCTGTTGACTATTGCATTGTTGACACAGGAAAGTAGAATCCCAAGCTAGTCATGGAATCCTAAAACTTTAAGGTAATTTCTATCTTTCCTGCCTTTACTTTGTCAACTTTGTAGATTTATCACATGGCTAACAAGACAAATACCTAAAGAAAGATGATGGCTGCTTATTCATTATCATTAGACATAACAGACACAAATTTATCTCAAAATAATAAAATTGGTGTTTAAAAATTAATATAAGAAGTCATTTTTCTGAAGGATATAATTTTTGTCATTATATTAAATGAAAAATTATGAAATACATTTTATTTGGATAAGTGGGTTCTTCATAAAAATCTGTACGTGCTATCAGGGCGAATCATATGCATCTTTCTAAACATTTTTGTTGCTGTGAATTTATAGTACCTTCTCAAAAAGCATTGTGAAAGGAGCAAAACGTGCTGGGAAGATGACAATTGGACGCCAATATTTATTAAAGAAGAAGACAGGCACAATAGTGGAAGAAAGAGGGAATCGCCCAGGCTGGAATGAAGATGATGATATCTCTGGTAATAGTAAAACGGTTTTTTCCATGTTGGTTGATAAGTCTATCCCATTATGCTTCCATTCCAATATATTGTGTAAGTAGTATCTTCAAGAAGAAATTGCAGAGTCTTCCTAGACAGGAAAGAGAAAGGTTTCAAATATGTACATTTAGTAAGTGTTTTCTTTTGTGATGATGAGGCAAAAGAGGAAGTTGACTTCATTCAGTGGTAAAGCAAAATACTAGATTATTATTTTTTAATTATCAAACTATTTTCATATAGTATCTTTTTTATCGTATTTTACATCATAATAGTGTAGATGGAACAGCACAGAAGCATGCTGTAGCTTCCATTTATCTTTAGACATCATGACATCTGCAGTTAGTCTATGATGAGAAAGCAGTAATTGATGAGAGTCAAGAAAGAGCAAATACTATGGGAAACTTTTGCAGATGTGGAAGTGACAAATGATTTCTGAAAGCAGCAGAAGTCATTTCTACTGAAAATACCATTTTTCCAAATTTTGGTTGAAAAGATTTGGGGACAGAAGGTAGAAAGTGATTTGGACACTTTGTATAGTTCCTGTGATGGTGTGGAGTTTGACTTTCTTCCAAATACTTCTTTTCCTACCATGTGCTGCTGTCAGTATATCCTTATCTGGACCAGTGCTAATTTATAATAAACCACTAGAGGGAACCAGATTCTCCTGTACATAAACAGGTATTGTTTTGTCATACCATTCTTTCTTTTTTTAAAAAAAAAAAAAAAAAAAGGCATTTCAGATAACGAAGTGTTTATCAAACACTAATAATTTCTTCAAACCATCAAACGAGCCAAATTTTCCTTTTGAATATTTGGTCAGTGAGCAAGGCAACTTATGTGACTTATGAGCAGACATATAAAAGTTGTCTGAAGCAGGACTGTGTTACTGCACTCTCTGTTCCCTCCGAAAGGGAAGAAAGCCATTCCAGGAAAGCTAAAAAATACTGATTCTCTTCTTTCATTCCAGATAAAAGTGGTGGGAAAAAGGCAAAAAGAAAGGATTACAAAATACAGAATTTCTTTACAGTGCTGAAAAATTATGTTCTTAATTGAATTTCCAGCATCTTCCTTAAGTGCTGAGTTAGTATGCATTCTGATGCAGATTCTTTGGGTCAGAAGCAATTCTGCAGGCTGTACCTGTGTGACTTTTGAGTGATTTTGTGTCCTTCACCCACAGACACCAAGCACAATCATACCTGTGTATTCATACTTCTCTTGATGATGAAGAAGTTTTAAGAGTTTTTGCATTGCTGACATAAAACTACATTCTTCTATAACAAATAACTACATTCTTCCATGAAGACAGGTGTTATATAAACTTTAGTGATAGTCACTTTTTTCTTCCCCTAACAAAAAATATAAAAATATAAATTGTGAGGCTTTCTTCCTGCTGCTTTCCGGATGTTGTGACCGGGAATGTGTAAGGTGATCAAAGTCTGACAGTTTGCTTTTCTCTCCACGCTGTACTGACACCTCAGGTATAGTCAGCTGACAACAGCAGTAACTCTTTGCTTCAGACAGAGTACAAATAGCCATAGGAAATTTGCTATTTAATCACTGCAATTTCTTTTATATTGACTGCTATGAATGACTTTTTGTTCGCAAATCTCAAAAGGTGAAGTACAGGAAACTATGCAGCTATACCAACAATGAAGCAAACAGGAACTATCTGTAGCAGGTGATGCATTGTCTTAAAAAAGGAATGTTAAAGGTAGGGTTGGAAGGAACTTCAGGAGATCATCTGCTCCATCTCTTTGCCCCAAAGCAAGATCAGCATACTTAACCTGTTCCTCATAGATGTTTACCTAACTTTTTCTTAGAAGCTTTCAAAGATGAAGGTTCCACAACTCCAGGCAATTTGTACTAATGCTTTAACCATCCTTTAATGCTGGAGAAAAACAAGCAACTTTCTAATACTTAGGCCTAAACATTTCCTTGGCACAATTTAAAGCCTTCACTTCTTATTCTGCCACTGTATACATATAGAAGAGATGATTTCCTTCATTTTGATTGCAGTGCTTAATGTATTTGTGGGCTATTGTAACATTTCTCTTCTCTGTTCTCTTCTGGATATTAAATATCTGCAGTTCTTTCAGTTCTTTCTTTATTAGTCTTGATAGATTTCTGATCATCTTAATTTCTCTTTTCTCAGTCCTCTTTAGCTGGTCCACATATAACTTGCAATGTGATTTCCAAAACTGGGCACAGTACTCTAGTTATTAGTTGTTGTTAATGAACACCTAATTTCCCTCCAATTCCTCCCCATCTTTTTATTTTTAGAGTTTAGAATCACATCACTACTAAATTCTGTTTTCTATAGGTGATCATACTGGTGTGTTCCATAAAATAGGAGACTGTAAAACCCACTTTTACAAACAGTCATATCTCAGGAACAGTAAAATAGAGGGATTATTCCTCTTCTTTTCAAAAGCAAATTAAAAAACAATCCATTTTGAACTTGAGACAGCAAAATATCTTCATCTCCCTCTTCAGGTTAAGGACACCGATAGGAGCTCTTATAATCCCTAGCTTTTTTTGCACAGGAAAATGTTTTGCAAATTCTGATCACCAATATACCTGCTTTCATGAGAGAAAAAAGCATTTAGAAAAAAAAATTTTCAAAAAATGCACCCTTGTTTTATCTGAGTCGGTTATAGCTTTCCATTCAAAACTGTTAAATACCAAGTTTCTGTATGCCCCAAAATAAAATTATTTCTAAAACTCATGTAATTTGTTTCTCATTAGTGCACTTTATACTTGTAAATGTTTTGACAAATATGGAAACACAGAAAAAAGAGGAGATATCCACAGCGTTAAACTCTTTATTATTTAGGTCAAATAGAGAATTGTTGGGTTTGTCTGATGAGCTGCAGGGGCAATAAAATTATTCATTTAGCTTTTATGCTAAGATGCACAAAAAAAAAAAGTATATGGGTTCTACTCCTGTAAATTCTGAATGTTGTCTACTGCCACTAATTTTAATTGTATCATAGTTTTTATTTTTTAAAAAAATTTAATTTCCAGTTTTATAAAGTTCTGTTTTAAATTTAAATCTTTATATACTTTTCAGTGCCTCATTCATAAAGAAATACTTGCCCTCATACACACATATTTCAATGCTTGAGGTGGTAGCAAGTAACTGATACATGCTGTGAACAGTAAATCTGCTTTCAGAAGTATTTGGAAGTAGTTGGAAGTGTCAGTAACAGGCAGGTGGCAGGTTTTGTACAAAGACCTTGCCTGACTTGAATTTCAGTGTAGTTTGAACTTGTGACATGGTTTTTATCTCTCATGGTTAAAGGTTTTTCTGCTTTGGAAAGTGCAGCTGATGTGCACGGCTGGAGAAGGCTGCTGCTTGACATTGAAACTGAGGCATTAAGAAACCAGCAGTCATCTATTGTGAAATTATGTCACAGAAACATTTTTTTATTTGAACCAAGCCTTAAAAAGATTGTTACATCTTTTGAAGATAGTTTAAAAGAATTGCAAAGTCCATTTTATCTTGGATGTTTAATGAATTTATGTGTACATTTCTCATTATTCTGTCTTGTGTACATCTTTGTGTAGCAGCTGTGAGTTTAACAGGTTTTCATAAATTGTTGAAAGAAAGATTATCTGCCTTGAGTTCAAATGAATATATGAGAGAACTTTTTCCAGGATTTTAGTGAGAGAGTTGTCAGCCATGCCAGTCACAAGTGCAGTAGGTAACTGTGCAATATGTTCAGGTTTCCTGACTAAAATATTATTTTATTGTGTATAATTTCTATAAATTGTGGTTTGTATGTATTCTTGTCATTCGTCACTGACAGTAAGACAAACTAATATTTTGTTCAGAAGAAAATAACATCATTTTCTGTGTAACTGCTGGCCTCCCCAATAGCAAACTCTTAACGATTTTTAACTTTAGTTTCAGATGACAGCGAGCTGCACACGAGTGGTACCCTAAAAGCATCAGAAAAATCAACAATGGAGCAATTGGTAGAAAGAGCCTGTTTCAGAGACTATCAACGTTTGGGATTAGGGACCATCAGTAGTAACTCTTCTCGCTCAAAAACAGAATACTTAAGAATAACTGCAATGAACAGGATGTATTCACTTTGCAGGAGGTGAGTTTACCAATTCAGTCAAGTAGTTGAAAATAAAGATGACATTACACACATACCACATGATATATCCATTTAAGCAACTTATTCTGAGAAAATTTTTGTCTACAGTAGGAGTGTTCAACCAGTGACCTTGAAGCTATTTGTATTCCACTCAGAGATTCATCTTCTGGTGGCTGCATGTGTATTCATCAGATTTGGAAAGAGTGCCAGCAATGGTAGCCAGCAGTGAGCTTTCAGAACTGCCCTAGAAGCTCTGTCAGACAATACAAGTCTTCCTTCCTAGGTTCTTTCTGTAGCCCATGGAAAGAGAGTGCCCTTGGGGCTTTTGGAGGAAACTAACCTACTCTGAATTGCCTTTTTGAAGGAGTTTCTCTCTCTTGGCTTTCTACACTGATGTCTAAATCATTAGGCTATTTTTCAGCTTTCTGACTTGGCCAATGGAGTTATCTGGTATAGATAACTCACTCTCTCGGTATAGTTTCTGTAACTTGCTGTGTAGCTACTGGCAATTATTTATGTAATATATTTGCATATAAAATCTATTCTGTTCCTAAATAAAAAAGCAAGCCTCAGCAACAATTATACATAACTGTTTTCTTCAAATAAAAAATATGTTTTAAAATTTAATTCATGAAGGTATCTACACTACTTCAAAAGTTTGTCATGTGCTGAAAGTCACATGCTGTGTTTTAACACATGAATGTTACTAACTCCTTTTTTGTTGTGAAAGCTGATGTAGTTTACTACCACCACCCACAAAAATTCTTTTTAATACAAAAGCGTATCTGCATGAGTCATATCAGAAGAGCATTTGCATTCTCTACAGCCAGTTTTGGCTAGTCATTGCTTTCATTATGGATAATGAAATCACCAGTTCTTCATGGAAGAAGGGCACACAAGAAAATATTAGATCCTTTCTTGTTGTTTTCTGACTTATTTAGAGTAACAGACTAATAACTGGTTTTGTTCAATCACCATTAAGTGCAATGCAAATGAAGGCAGTAAATCTGTACATTTTTGTTATGCTTTGAACATTATGCAGACAACTCTTTCCTCTTTTAGTATCTGAGCAAATTACGAATCTCAGGATATAAATACTTATCTAGTGCCTTATTAGTTTGGTTACTCTGTTTTAAGAAGCAGACCTTAAATATTATGTACGCTGATTTTGTATGAGGGCAGGTCAATAAATGTCAAAGAACTGAACTTACAGGAACAGTGTATATTGTAGAGGAACAAAGTTGTTTAGTAAGCACTAACTTTTCCCTGCTCCTCATCTTAGTTTCTTCTTAACATATGAAATTGGCACTTAAATCGAATATTTTTTGGAGGAGATAGAAAATAATCTTTCATACTGCTTGAATCCTTCTTTCACTAACATGAACACAACTACCATCTTCCTGGGTTTTCCATTTTTAAAGTTATTGTATCAGTGAATTTCCTAATCTCTCAATGTATTGTAGTGTTTTAAATAGTATACAAAAATGCAGTTTCAAATACACTGTTCCAAGGAATCTGACTGTAAAATTTAAATGTATTTTGACATAAACCAAAAACTATTGTTTTAGTTGTGATACTTTAGGCAATCTAACATTCTTTCCTTTCAGTTCTCATATTTCATATCCAAGTGTCAAAACAAAACTACTGCATCATTTGCATGCCTCAGAATTCTCTTTTCTGTCATGCTCAAAATATGGCTTCATTATAGTGACAGATAAGAGATATACTAAGAAAAATATTACCAAATAAAATATAACCTTAAATGGAAAGAGACTAGTAGTGACAGTCTTACAAATTTTTTTGTAATTGTAGTTGTTTTTGAAATGTAGTTTTCTTTACAAATTAATGCATTTGCTAGGATTGGACTACAAATGAGAGTTACTAAATTAAAAATACTTCTAACAGCTGAGGTGTATTTTCATTAAGATGTATGTTCAGCCTGTAATTTTAGGAATTTTTTTTCATTGTTTAAAATTTTGAAAGCAATTTTAATTGCTGTTCAATTTTTTTCACCTTTTTGTCAATACAGTTATCCTGGGCTTCTGGTAGTACCTCAGTCTGTTCAAGACAGCAGTCTGCAGAGAGTTGCTCGCTGTTACCGTCACAATCGCCTACCAGTTGTCTGTTGGAAGAACACTAAAAACAGTACTCTTCTGCTTAGATCTGGGGGCTTTCATGGAAAAGGTGTTGTTGGCCTCTTCAAATCCCAAAACACACATACTACAGGTGAGTTGATGCAGCTAGGCTTTCTGTATAAGTAATTTTATATAGAAATACTTATTTTTCTAGAGGAAATCAGTGATATGATTGAATCAAAAGTCTCAGGAGATGAATGGTTATCTGATATTATATTAGTTCAGTTTAATTACTGTATGTCAAGAAGCGGATCCTGAATGGTATGAAAGTGGTTCAAAAAATGTCGATGAATAATTTGGAAGATTATATGTGTACCAAAAGTCTTCAGTAAAAGCTGGCAATCTGCCAAATGCAATGCAAACTTCCCCTGTTTCCCTTAAATTATCTTCTGCCTTTGCACTGGTTTATATAATGAGTGTATGTTGTCCCTTTTAATAGAGGATTATATAAAATATTAGGGAGCTCATTATCCATTGGATTTTCTCATGTTTTTCATTGTCATAGTAGTTTTAACTTTTATCTTTCTTTTATAAAGCATAGACCTGAAAGATTCTAGTTGGAGTCTTTGCATTAAGTAAATATCTTCCTTTGTGTGATCAAGACTGGACCAGCACAAGACTTGTCAGAATAGTTAATTTTTTAGAAGTATATAACATATTAGGGCAACATTAATTTTGGAAAGAACATTAGTTGACTTTCATCATTCACACGCAGTGTTTAGGATACTTATTATGGCTGCCTGGATTTCCATCTCTTATGCTGATAGTTTCTTCAGAGTTAATTTCATGCCAAGAGTGAATTTGGTATACTGCTGAAGAAAAAGTCATTATTCTCTTTAATCAAACTGATAGTTGTTTAGAAATTATTCTAGAATTAGGCCATAATTTTTCTTTTTCTCAAAAAAGAAAATAACAGGTACAATTGGAATACCAGGAACTCGTTAAGGTAGCAAAGAAATTCCTCAGTCCTGTTTATGTTTGCGTTTCACCCCGATAATGACTAAAATGCAATTAAAGGGTTTGACTCTACTAAATAGTTTGTTCTATAGAATTTTTCAAAACCTGTAACAAGCATACTGTACGAATATGTGCAAGTCGCATAGAAGTAGTTTGAAGATTACATGATTTAAATATTTTCTGCATAGTCCTCCTGAATTGTTCCTTCAGAGTATCTTTATGAAAACCACAATTTTATTACTTGAAAAGAACAGTTTATATCAGACATAATTTCTAGCTATATGAAGTTTTGTGTATATCAAATTCACCTTTAAAATCTCAAAATTTCAGATATCTTATTAGAAAAACATTTTTTACATCAGACAGTGTCTGGACTGGCTATTAACACTGATTTGTGAATCACTAATTATCTGCTGAATATTCACTGCTATAGCATTGATTCAGTGTGTCTTCAGTGTTTTGCAGTGGCATTTTTTAGTTGGAGTGAGGAGCAAAGTAGTGAATTGAGTTTTATATAATGCATTTTTTTTTTTTTAAAAGATTCATAAAATGAATCAGTGAAGTAGTGATAGTACTAGTTAACATAGCAGCTGCCAAAGCTGTGAGCTACACCAGTTGTTCCACAGGTTCATGGCGTGAATCCTAAGCATGGTAATTCAAATGTTAGTTTTATAAACTGATTTAATACTGATTGTCTTAGCTGAAATACTGGCCAGGTATCTTTAACATGGTATAAGTAAAATAAATTGCAAAAATTCTGCAGGTATAGGCTGCAAATTATAGAGACAAACACTTTTTTATTTTCTGTACTAGCTATAATTTCGATGTGCATGGGAGTATGAGCGCCTTCCGAAGCAAGATGTTCAAAGCCTGACCCATTAAAGCATGTTTCCTGTGTGTAATCTCATTGTTTTTTGTAGGTGTTTTCTTTTTTTAATTTTATTTTTTAAAAAAAAGTCTTTTATATTGCCATTGTCATACTTCCAGCAGTATATTAGGCAATAGATAATCTGGTTGACAATAACTGTATCTGTCAGACATTAGCTTCTGGAGTTACTCTTTCTTTTAAAATGTGAAGAAAATGGAGATTCTCCTCAGGAAGGTACTGCAAGGAAAATGGAAAATATTTATAGGATATTTATTTTATTCATAATGAAGCTTGGTGAAACAAACCTTTTGAAGAAACTGATCAATGAAGATAGTTATACACAGGTGCATGTATTTGCCTCAGTAGGAGTTGTGTACAATGAAGGAAAGTCTGTATTGAAAAATGCATTGTGATGCAAACTAAGAGGACAAAGATAATCTTGAGTTAAACTCAAGTTGACAGATGCATACCTTCCTAAGCAGAGATTTCATAGGAGTAGATTTTTATTAGGCGGTTCTGGATTGATACACAGAAACCAAGAGGACCTGCTGGAACTTAACGAACATTTTTGTGATTTCCTGTCACATTGTGTATTAAGCAAGTTTTCAAAGCATAGTTGAGATCAATATGTGATATAAGATTCACAGAACATATTTTTAATAGGAATTATGCACAGTACTAAATTGCTGTATGGAACCAAACTACATGTGCAACAGAATTCTATTTTTCTAATGTCTGTCCACAAAGGATTGTGAACAGATGTTTGAATATGAGATGGAGAGTATACCGGTCTTTTCAAAAGTTCCTTTGAAACATGAAAGTTTGTTTTTGCATTTCACTTCAGCCTTTCTGGGAATTTTTTTGCAGAGCATTGTAGTTCTAAATATGACATTCTACACCTGAATTACCAAGTATTGGTCAACTGCCATGTAGGAAGACCATTTATGTTTCTTGTATATAGTAACACTATCCAAGAGGGCAGTTATCTTGATATAGGCTGGATTATTGACTATATTAGGACCTGTTGTAAGATAAAGATGGAGCAACCTGCAGCCAGGCATATAGAGCACATATTAGCAGCTGAGGCAATCTGATTGCATTACTAAGCAATGCATTCTTTCCTGGGATTTATAAAATTGCTACCGAGATCTCCATCCCCATCTTTTGTTTAAATCTATGCTGTTGTGATGGCCTTCATGTCTGACACAGCACTTAAAATATCCATCATTTTATAGGAAGCCCTGTTCACCTGTGCAGGTAAGGGGTTCGTGCTTTGAGTCAACAGTATTCTTTCATCCCTTTATACTGCTGTTTAGCACTGTGTGAAAGGATGATTGGTGATAAGGATGAAGGGCAAATTTTCCATCTATAATCTTTCACAAGGACATTATTGCCCTGAATCTTTAATTCAGATATCTGCCCAATTCAGACACTAATTTTAACAGGGCTATTTAGATACTAATTTTAACAGGGCTATCTTGAAATTTCTTTTGCCACCTCCACCTAATTAAGTTACTATTAGTCTCCAGCATAGAATCTGATTGGACCATCACTGGAGAAAACTATTTGTAAATTACCATTGTGATTTGTCAAAATGTGCTCAATCAAATTCTTTGACTCTTTCTCTTTATCTCTTATTCCAAATCTTGGCTCTTGTGGTCAAGATACCAAATCCTGCTTTAAGCAGCTATGACATTTTTGTCCTATTTATTTATTGTCCTATTTATTGTCCTATTGTCCATTTTTGTCCTATTTATTTATTTATTGCAGTCCAGAGGTGGCTGCAATAAACTAGAATTCAAAAAATTTTGTTTGGCATTTGAAAAAAATCTGACTTACTAAGACTGGAAACTTTGTTGTTGTTATAGTATGGCCCAGGACCTGACCTTCATCTGCTTCCTTTCCTTTAAGTCCTTGCACCTGGACACAAATGGGTGAAGTTTTTCTGGTTAAGATTTGGGGGTTTTTTTCTTATTTTGGGGTTTTTTCCCTTGATTCTGTGTTTTGTTATTGGTTTCTTAATTTAAGTCTTAAAATTGTCTTGAGTGGACTGACTGTTTAACTTCAGTACGTTCTCAGAGCATCATACCTTCTCATCTTGCCTTTTTTTCCTCCGCCCTCTGTTTTTAAATTGTGTCTGTTTCCTCTCTGGCTTTGCTTTCATCCAGTCCTTTGCAGCCGCTTCTCTCTCTCTGAAATGGTCCTTCTCCATGTCTCCAGCAACTTAAGCAACACCAGTAACAATTGGAAAATTATTCTGTTTCTGAGATCTGTAGAGTAGTCATCTGAGACTACATGCACGTAAAGGATTATTCAGAGATTTTCAGAGAAGGAATTGTGGTTCTCACAACAGTGCAGCCCCCCCTCCTGCAAGTTACCTAAGCATGTAGAAAGACACTTCCTGAAGTTACCTACTGGTGAAGGAGCAGGTGGACTGTCACTAGGGAACAGGAACATTACTTTTCATAAGTGGTGATCCCTTGACATGTGTTATCCAGGTGTGCTTGCACTCTCCATCCTCTTTCCTCTCTTCTTCATTCCATTAAAAAGGTCAGATTCTGGGGGTAGGATACCTGAAGGACATGTAGATTGTGTCCATTGATGTCTAAATGCAGAAGAGTGCATGAACACTGGTGTCTTTTGATACATGTATACTTTCAGTAAGTGGGCAATATATCTCAAGGAACCTCCAGTTACAGGTAAGTAACCTTCCTTTACCTGGAATGAGGAAGAGCTGGTTGAGTATGGTTTTAACTCCTTTTGTTAAAGACACAGTTCTATCTGTTCTCTACACATTTTTTAAAAGGCTGAAATTTGCTGACCAGTAGCACAAACTTAGAAATGTTACTTTTCTTTCTGAGAGTGAAGGGAAAACTACATCATCTCCATTCTATTTGTATTAATCACTGGCTAATGATGAATGTTTTTAGCAGTAACCATGGGGTAACAGACTCTTTCAGAAGTTTAGCTTTGTGGAGTGGAATGCAAGAGAACATTGCTGGGTGCTGCTCTGCAGACAGATGATGAATATCTGAGCATCCTTTGTCATCAAAGGAATGGCTTTTTGAACCTTTGATGGACAAACCATGACATTTTCAATACTCTACTTTACGTAGTAAGCTTTTTATTTTGCTATTCTTTGTATTTATAAATGTACTTGTATTTTAATGTATTCCATTCTTCTTGTGACTCTAGCTCCTGCTTCTTTAGAATCTTCAAGCAGCATAGAACAGGAAAAATACCTACAAGCCTTACTGAATGTGATATCCGTCCACTGCAAAATGAATGGCAGTAATACTCTCACTGTTAGACCGGCAATTGCTCTGTCTCCAGGTAAAATTGGTTTATATAGTGCTTTTCTATGGTTAAGTTGAAAAGTGAGTTTTCTCTGATTTGGTGTTAGTTCAATTTGTCCCATATGAATGCTGTTGTTTCTTTATTGTTGCACTTTCCAGATAGCTTATTCACTCTTAGTTTCAGTGAATGTGTTTTCCATATGTAAAGCATATTTATAATCTTTCCCAAAATATTTTTCGGTATTCTTAATCTGACAATAAATTATTATCCACCTGTGGGTCACAGTTTTTGATGAAATTCACTTGAGTATGATGGGCCAGTCTTGAGGCATTAGTAATTTATTACAATTCTGGAACAAGTAAAATAAAGTTCTCCAGAATATTAAGATGCCAAATCTTTCCAGGTTTTTTTATATATCAAATGCAACAATTACATTGTATAACAGAATCAAAAGCAAAGATCCACTTTAAAGTCTTCTATAACAAATTAAGTGTATTGAAAACTGTATATTGAATAAGAGTGCCAAATTGAAGAGAATGCGAAATACTACTCTATTTCATATAATGAGAAAATACAAGATTGCAAGCTCAGATTCTATATGAACAAATGCACTATTTAGCTACAGCTGCAATGGAAGGTATATAGGCATTTTCATGTGTGTTACATACTCATAATTGGCTTTTAATGTCAGTTCCAAGCAGAGCTTTACTTGCAGTGGAAACTCTTTCAAAATATGCTATTTGAGTTATGCATATGTGGAACCATGAAGAAATGAATCAATGTGTTTTTTCAGTTATTTTGTGATTAAACCTGGTAAGGTTTATGTGAAGGTAACCCCAATGTTTTAGAAAGAGGAGTATGTGACTTGAAATTGTGTCTGTCTTGTCTTATTCAGTTGGTGGTAATCGGCCTAATATAGCCAAACAGTGGCTTTTTTTGTAAAATAACACCATTCCCAAAGAGTGCATGCTTTGCTTCATTTATTGTAAAATATGTTGATTGCTTAGCTGGATCTAACATCTCCATACTGTTGCCAATGTATACATGTGTCTTAAAAAATAAATCTGAAGTACAAAATTGGCAAGAATTAGCTGTATTGTGTGAAAAAGGTCATTTTTATCAGTTATGTTAAGTGTTAGTCTGAGTAACACTGTAGTTTTTTAATCTTCTATTCTTTTTTTGGCCGACTTTAGGCACTGAAAGGAGGGCTTCAAGAATGTCTACTGTGTTTAAGCAGGTAGTGCCAGGACATTTGGATGTAAATCTATCCAATAGCTTTACTCGAGGAGGTTAGTAAGACTAGCTCAAAGTCTATTACTTGAAATAATAAATGATAACAAAATGTTAGTGAAATAAAGATAATTACACTGCTTACCGATTCATTACTCTGTGAAACAACAAAATAGAAATTACATATTAGCCTCAGTTCACAACATTATTTAAGTATCTAATTTCTGTTTAAGTCCTTTACTTACCATTGAAATAAAGCTTGTTTCACGTTGGAAATCAGTGGAAAATTAATCACTCAATTAGGAATTATGTTTCTAAATACTTTGTGATTCATCCATATTTTTAATTTGTCTAAAATGTATGGCCTGAAAATGCATATTTTATATTACGATTGAATGCACTTTAGAATCTCCAATTACAGATCATTACAGCATTTCGCTGAAGATTAGCCGATGCTTCATAAAGTTACAAATAATCAGAATAATTTTACTCTAGGTAAAGGAGGGAGTTATGTGGCCAGGCTGCAATAAGTAGGGAGATACAGTGTGTTGTTTGGAAATAGTTATTCTTAGGTACAAGGGCTCATCAGTGTTATTTCTACAAGAAGCTTTCATTCTGTGAAATGGATTCCAACTACTTTTACTCTTCTGGTCTGATGAAATTGTTATGATTTTCTATATGCAATACATGCATAAATTAGTGCATCACATTCCTTAGATATATGTTTATTAGGATACGGATGAATGTATTTTCCAAAAAGGAGCATTTTGTGTTTCATTTATTACCTTTTAGCCCTGAACGCTGCTCTTACAATTATTTCTAAGCATTTAAAGTTGCTTTTCTTCCTTTTTGACTCCTTCCAGCTTTGTGACCAGTGCATTAACCATCTTACAGCAAATGCAGCTCAGATTTTCAGGGATGGGAGTGAGAAAGGCCGTAAGATACCTCACCTAAAATTAGACTTACTTTGACCTGCTGAGGTCCGTTCCAACCTAAATTATTGTGTGACAGAAAAACTGTAGCTTCATACGGGGAAGAATAAAACAATTTTGAAGAGACAAACTCTCAAAAGAGATGGACAGAATTAGAGAAATGAAGGAAGGAAGAAGGCAGGAGGGAGGGAGAAAGGAAAGAAGAAAGGAAAATACTCAGAGCTGTATAGAGAAGTTATGTGAGAATTGTAGCAGAAGGGAAGAGAGGAGGGGCGGTTAAATGGTGATCACCAAAGAATGGAAAATTCTGTGTGTTTTCATTAGTCATAGTATATGCCTATTTCATATCTAAAAGTTCTGTTTATGTTCTCTGCTTCACTGTCTGGTTATTGTAGTACATGGAGATGAAAAAACATAGTGATTTTAATTGGATAGGTAAAATGGCTAGGGACCTAAGAGAACAGGAGTTAATAGTGTCTGGAATTGTTAGATAAATTGGTGGCTGTGCCCAGCTTGACTTTGTACTGAAATAGTGAAAATGCTGGGTAGCTGACAGCAGATGTTTGGTTGTATTCCATCCTCTTGTGTTGCGACAAAAGTGCCAACAGTGAAGTGGTGCTGAGGGGCATTGAAGGTGCTCCAGATAAGTAAGGGAAAGCTTGCTGGTTGACTGTATGGAAGCTGTCGTTTGAAGATAAAAGGATTACTGAAATAACTATTGCTGGTTTCTGGGGTTAGAGTTTGTGGTAAGTGTGATAGGATGAGTTTGTTGCTATTCAGTGAGGAAAAAAGGAGTCTCAAGGCAGTATTAGGTCACAGACGTGTTGTTTTGTTGGATGTTGAAGTCGCTTGGCTAAATTTCAGCAGTAATCAGGAAGAGGGCAGAGAAGTTATCTTGTGTCTTGCTGGATTGATGCCACACCTGCTCTATATATCTGAAAGGTGTAATTACAGCCCAGCGTCTGCAGTCTATTCACAGTTCAGCAGGATACATGAGGACTTTGCTGAAACATAAGAATGTTTGACAAGTACAACGGGAGCCCTAGTGAAGGTGAGAAGTTGACAGGGTAAGAGAGAACAGAGAAAGGGAAAATCTCCCTCTAGAGAAGTAAACATTAGGTTTTTTAGATTAGCTAACAATTCTTTTAGAAAAAACTCTAAAATACACAAAGTATATAGAATCTCTGAAATTGTTGTTCTCAAATAAATTGATTCACATGATTTATTATTGCAAAGTTTTTTACTGCTTTTTCACAGCTAGTTATATTTCACATGTGAAGTAGTGTCACAAGACTGTATGCAGGACCAAAAATACAGGGTTTTGGTCAGCTGAAAAAACAGTTATTTTATGCAGGCAGTCTCTCCTTTGTATTCCTAAGAATAACTGAAAAAGGGGGGGAGGGGGGAGGACAATGAGGTTAGCTAGTTACTTTATCATAGCAAGCAGCTATGGATTATGCACTACACTGTACAAAATACAATAGCAGTATTTTTGTGGTTTTGATTCTGGATCCCTCTTTCTTTCCTTGTTTTTTATTCTCACACATATCAGGACTCAAAAGCCAGGTTCAGCTATGATACACCAATTGAAAATGACATTTTCTATTTTTTGGGCCAGAGAATGTATTTTTAATACACATCCTTTTAAAATTTAAGTTAAAAGATATGTGCCAGTGCTTGAATAGTATTTCTCATTTTTAAAAATCATCATTGTTATGAATACTCATCAGTTGTCCTGAATATTTCTGTCCATGTCATGTATGGTTTTTTACTTTATCTGGGAACATTGTAACAAAGTCCTTGCCTAAAGCCCAGTTAAGTTGTTTCTGATCTGAAATATTTGGCCAAATACTTGTATTTCATAATATATTTTCATTCTTGGACCTCTTTTTTGGCAATAGTTTGATTGATCTTTCATAAGAATTATAAGTTCACTCAAAATACATACCTCTTCTTCTTATCTTACTTAATAAGTATAGTGTGGTTCTATAGAATAGCACTTCTTACCTGGCATTGTTGTGTAATTTAGTAGAATAAAATGTTTTCTCAGGATGATTTGCTGCTGTTGGAAAAATACTAGAATATTTATAATTAATAAATACAGACTCAGGTCAAACATTTATTTTAAAAGCAGGAGACATTAATAGTTTGAGTATGTTTTAATAGAATATTTGTATTAAAAGAAGTTGCTTACGTTGATGTGGCTTTTGAGTCAAAAATACACCCTCTGATATGCATATAAGGCTCCCACTGAAAATGAGAATTTTTGCAAGGGGGGAGGAGATCTCTTTCTGTGATAGATATTACGTGTTTTCTAAATTATATACTTTTATACAGTCCTTTAAAAATGTTTGTAGGTGTATAGAACTATCATCTTGTACTCTGATTTGATTTTGAGGCCCATCAAATTATGTACCTAAAACAGTTTTTAAAAAAAGCACTAAGGTTTGGGATTTTTAATTAAGCTAACTTTCAGCTGGATAGAAGCTTTCAATAAAGTATTCAGCAGAATGATTTAATCATTACATTTCCTTTGGTACTATAATTATGGAAAAACACATGATGGCTGTGCTGCATGTTTGAAACTATTGCAATGACAATGAAAATTACTCCTTTTTGATAAATGGGTACTTCCTTCCCATTTTATATTGGTTTTCTGGCTTGATTGATGTTTTGTCTTGTGATGACTAAGATTTGTGCTGTCTGATAAATCATGAGCTATAAAGAAATTCAATATATTCTAGATCTTTGGAAATTAATAAGTAACCCTTTTCTTTTCTCCTGCAATGTGTCTCGCTGCAATGTGCATTCCATTCCTCCTCCTTCTGTCTTAACTGTTATCTGCCAGTGCTTGAGTACAGAGATAAATGTTTCACTCATTCAAATTCCAAATCAGCAACTAAGGGAAGAGTCCATCAAGGTACTGTATTCTGTGTCCTGAAAGCACATTCTTTTCTACCATCTCCATAACTACTACAATATCTTAATACATGCTAAAGTGATACTGACAGAAAGCATTGATTCTGCATTAACAAAATGTTGGGGTTTTAGTTCAGTGTTGTGGTTTTGTTTTCGGGTGTTTTGGCCATTGAATGTACGATGCAGTGACAGTGATTAGCCACACACTTCACCATGTTATTCTTTAATAAAGTTATTCTTTAATAATCTTAATAATGTTAATGATCTAATGCGGAGTGATAGTAGAAAATTTTCTGTGTGAAAATTTTAAACTGCAGAAAATTAATTCTGCAAAAGAGCATTTAGTGCTGCTACTGCTTTAGTAAAATAACTAAGAAATACTGTTACCTAGTCAATGAACTTTCTTTCCAAAATCATTGTTAATGTTAGTGAACAGGGAAAAATTGATTTCTGCCAAATTAGAAAGTTATAATTATATGATATATGCCAAATAATTAAAGCTAGATACTGCTAACAAAAAATAAAGCAAAAAATACTAGGCAAAATTAGAATAGAAATATAATTGTGTCTTTTAATCACTGTTATCCGTCACTGGTAAACATGTTCATCTGCATGTTTGTAACCAGTTTTGTTGCCTTTCATGTTCTACAGGTGCTAGTGATGGCCTGCATTTGTAAAATGTTAGGAAGCGTGACTGTGTGTTTTTGTATATATCATCTCTGGGGACAGTTGTCTGTGTTGGAGCTAGCATTTTTTTATACCAAATGAACAAGAAATTACTTCTCTTATTAAACGCTTGCTGTGATTTCTGCTTGCTAAAGTTTTCATTACTTCATCTGTAGTAGTTCAGATGTGGAACAAAAGTTTATACTAAACATACTACTTTACTGTGTGAGGTATTTTATAAAACTGGCTGTCTTTGAAGTGGAAACTGTTCAGAACTGTTACCAATTCATAAGTTCCTAGCCAACCATTCTCAGTTACTCATATTTGTTTGCTCACATCTAAGACTAGCAGCCAGACAGGCAGATAAGCTAAACTGTACAGACAAGTCCCTGTTGAGGATTACTGTACAGAATTATTGTTTAATAGAAACATAATCCTGCTTCTAAAAAATAGAATAAAATTATTTTGCTGCTTGAGCTATCTCAGTGGAATTTTACTTTATCTGCAGCTTTTTTCTTCTATGCAAGAAATGTTAACTATGCATATTACTGGATTTTACTGAAGGGGTTGGAGGGTTTTTTTGGTACTGTATATCTAAATTTCTACTACTACATGGTATCTCTGGTGCCTCTTTTGGATATCTTGCTTCACAGATTTATGGACAAGAGTCTCTTCTGATAATCTGATTTACTGCATATTGAGTTAAAGAATTTCACACTATCATTTGAATGCCAAATTTAGTATACTTAAAGGGATTTGATTTTCAAGTAGTGCTATTTAAATTCTGAAAATCAAGTACCTTTCACATAACTCACATTGGACACACAAAAACATTGGACACACTCACAAAATCATTGTTATTAACTAAGGCACAAGAAACAGAAAAATATTCACTACTTGTCTTTTCTTCTGCTGGTGCTAAACAGGCCTTGGCAATCTGGTTTATCACTACTTTATCTTATGTTGAAATCATGAAGTTTACTTAAGCATGATCAGATCAGAGCATGTCTGTGTGCTGTAGGAATTTCCTCCTCTGGAAATGACAATATAGCTGCATCTGCAAGGCACAATACACAAACTAAAAACGCTGTTGAGAGGCAGAGGTTAATTGGTTGGTACAATGCCATTCAAATATCGCTGTGCTGCTTTCAGATGCAAGTCCGTGGTTCCACATCACGCTGCACTGTTTCAAGCTCATGTTGTTGCTAGCTTTGGGATTTCTGTACCGTGCCCTGCTGCCAGAGTAATGGTGATCTTACTACCAGATTAAAACTGTAACACTGTGATCTTCTAGGCATCCTTCTCTCTAGTCACACAACAGTACCATAGTCACATCTGCTAGAATATAGTCGTGAAACACATGATTAAAAAAAGAACTTCCTTAAATTCATTTTCATTTCTAATTGTCCATTAGACACAGACAATTAGAAACTAAAATTAATGGCATTCTGCATTTTAGTCATGGCATTTCAAGAGTAAATATGGAATACTTTGTCCTGAAATGTAGTATTTGAATTGATCAACCTTATATACATTTTCATTATAATATGATATGGTTGATACTATTACATTGTGTAGGGCAAAAGGAACACAAGAATTCTAGGTAACAGGGAATTTTAGGTGATACTATTTCTGTTTTTGAAGAAAGTAATTATATAATATTCTTACTTAGACTTCCAAAATAATGTGCCTTTGACAAGGAAATACATCAAATTTTTGTCCCTACTTTTGAAAAGAACAACACTAGCAATTTCATTCCCATACACTTAAATGGACATTAATTACTTGCAAGTTGTAATTCATTTTATCTTTGTATTGCTGATATCATAGCAACCATTTTCTCTACAATAGAAAGCGCTGTGCAGAGTTTGATTAGTATCTTAGGTGAAATGACAATGCAGTAGGATGCTTTCAACAATTTTTGTTCTGAAGATATTTCTTTCCAGTACGTGCTGTTAATTATGTCCTATGAGGGATGCAAATGACATGTTTAAGCACTCCGCTTTCCAAATTATGTTTTAGCATATGCCTTAATAATTATGATGTCCAGTGCCTCAAGCAAAATGGTTTTTAAATATTTTTCATTTTTGTGAAGGTGTATGGGCGAGTCTTCGTTCAAGCAACCGATTTATCAACACTCAGACTCCATTCATTGATGTTGGTGCAAGACTTGCAGGGAAAGATAACACCACTTCCTACAGTAGCAGCACTTTTCTGCAAAGTCAGCTTTTGAGACGGCAAGCAGCCCTCTATATATTTGGAGAAAAATCTCAGTTACGGGTAATGGCAATTTTTTTTTATGTTAACATAGTTTTTATTTGGCTCAAGTTTAATAACCCTAATGTTTTTACAAAACAGTAAATAATATTCCAGATAAGGCGGATGTATAACTCTCCTAAAAGTGTAAACTCTTACAAGGATTATTCCTATACGCAGAATAACAATTAATGCTGTGTAACTCGCTGGGGGGCTAGGGAGGTGAAAATCAAGCTCTGTGGTTATACAATACAACAAAGTTAACATAAATTAAAATATACTAAGTTATCTTAAAAAGCAGTTAAAGATCAGTCTAAAACTCACAAAAGTTCTGTGAACAGAACTGTGAATTTGTCACTTTTGGTCAAGTGCTGATCTGTAGTAGACCTAAGAGATATGAAGATGGGTAGCAGATGACTAGAGGAGTGGAGTAGCTTTTGTACAAGGTAAGAGCATTCAAATTGGGAAAGACATGGCTAGGAAGGAAATACATTGCTAGGCAACAGAACATCCAGCAAAGCCTTCATATTCGGAAGTCACCATGTCTTCACTGTCTTAACTGTCTCCCTGCACTGACTTTGCAGGGCAGCAGAGTTTGGCTCTGCTCAGTGTAGTTGCTGCGGTAAAGATGAATGATGGGACTGTAGGCAAATGGAGTGGGGCTGGTGGAGCGGCAGTGGAGCTTGCTGCCCCTTTCAGAGACTGTTCAGAGCTATTCCAAGGGAAGTGCTGGAGTTCTGTGTCTGTAAGTTCTTGCTTTCAGAGCCATGCTTAATTACACCTGATAACATACTACTATACTCTGATTTTACTGACTACTCATCTAATGTTCAGCTGAGTCGTCATCTCAGTGATTGCTATTTTGGGAAACATGAAACAGGCTTATTTGGTAATTTAAAGTCCAGTTTTATTTTTCCTGATGTGTTAAATATGTTATGAAGCAAATGCAATGTTGTTAGTCAGGAAAGTGATTACCAGAGAAGAAAACCTTTGTTACTGTGGGCAGCACTTAAACTCACATGAAC
This sequence comes from Mycteria americana, assembly GCF_035582795.1. Taxonomy (NCBI): domain Eukaryota; kingdom Metazoa; phylum Chordata; class Aves; order Ciconiiformes; family Ciconiidae; genus Mycteria; species Mycteria americana. The sequence continues at coordinate 12,835,455 of NC_134369.1, forward strand.
CCAAATTGATGTGAATAAGGCCAACCCAGAAGTCTGTCCATCCTTATCTGATGACATGAAGATGACCATGATGTCTACAGTTTTGTACACCTTTTTGGATAGATTTTAATATTTTAGATGCAGTCATTTAACAAACAGGTATCCTCTACATTAATTCTTCATAGTTTTACCTTTTTTCAGAAAATGTTTGCACATTATTTTTTTTTAAATCTCTGCATTCAAAGATTGAAAATTCAATTGCTTTCTACTTTCATATTCAAAATGTGAGCATACATAAAGTATTATGTATTTTTTGAAATATATAACTTTCAAAAGCAGTTATTGGTAGTAGGAAAATACATCAGTATTCAATTCTTTCTGAACCTATGTTATACCGGGAGATGGAAGAATCATGCTGTATCAGAATGATGAATCAAAATTCTTTGCAAATTTTGTTTCTATTTTGACTTTTCTTTGTAATTTCAAATGTTCTTCTGTATCTTATTTGTATTTTCAGTTGTATTTTTAAATGATCGTTATGTAACGGGTATTAGTTCTTATTCCATTTTTACTTTGTCTTTTATAATTGGTTTGCAAATTCATTTTCCTTTTGGTTTCTTCATTACACATTGGTACACAAAGTAGTCAGTTTTAAGTAGTTAGATTTCATTTGACATTCTATCACTTTCTAATATAATTAACATAACAATAATTTACAGAAGTATCCTGTTAAGTCTATAATCAAAGTGTTCTGATTTAATTTAATAAAGCATAAGAATATAACATAAAAGACTAAACAGAAATTTCAAAACTAAACATCATTTCTCATTATTAGAACAAACTGTTCTTTTGAACAATAAGAAAACTGTTCATTTTCCTGCAAAATTTTTCTGTTTTATTGAGTTGGCATTTTCATTTGCCTTTCTGGAGAACAGTCTTCCCAAAGTTTTCAAACAGGTCTATTCATATCAATTTTTCATCTTGTTAAGTCTTCTTGTATAACCATAACCCCCAGAAGGCTCTGGCAAAGGAGACACTTTGATGAAAAGGAATACAGGAAGAGTAATGCAAGAGAAACGATTACATAGAATTAAATTGCCATAATCCAATTATTCACATAGTAACAATTATTCACATTTCTGTTTGATTTCTTAATGAATGATAAGTGAAGAGTTCAATCAAGCAGCTAAAGATATGTAGTAGAAACATCTTTAGTCTGCTGCTTTGAAGTGACCCTTTAGACCACTTGGGCAAAAAATGGAAGTTGTTTAATGTATCAGCAGTCACAAACTAGGTGGGGATAATATGTTAGTGCTTGGTATAGATTAAAGCATTTTTAATATATTACCATACAGGCATGTATTATTATGCAGAATATGAAAAGAGCTGACTATTGGATGTATGAACAACAAGCATTGGACAAAATCAACGTGAAAAAGTCTGAAGTCCAGTAGGGTGTATATAATTTGGAAATTGTTTAAAAATCAGTACTTCAAGGATCTTTACATTATGCTGGATGATTTCCTTGCTGGCTTAGAGCTTACAGGTTTTTCACTTTTGTTTTGTTTTGTTTTGTTTAATAATACAATTTTGCAGAAGATGAGTCATCTCTGGGCATTTCTACGGAAAAGTACATTGTGTTAGCAAATGTAAGCATAAAATTACATAGTGATTAAGTGATTGTTTTGAACCTTCTCTCCTTTATTTGTATCTAGTCTATAAGATCAATTCAGCTTTTGTTTTTGTAGAAAGAAATGTTGATTTTTGATTGTGAAGTGTTTTCCTAGCTTTTGTTAGCATCCTGCTAACTTAGAATTTGCTGGCTTTGTAAAGTGCCTGGCAGAGCATGCATTACTGATGTTGAGTCCTATAAGGACCTGCTTTATTCTGCTAGATAACATGTCACATAAATCGATGATACAAATAGAAATATATAACATTTTAAGGAAATTGTACTACTTTTCTCAATTGCTTTTATCATACATTTTTACAACTTCGCATTCTAAAAAAGCAAGCTTGCTAGTTGAGCTATTGAATTGATTTTTGAACAATGCAAAAATATAAACAGAACTAAATCTGGGCTTTCACTTTCCTACCTTTTTGCTTGGCATCCTATGAAGCAGCTTAATGAAGATTATTTGCAGGCCAATTTTAATTCCATGAAAGAGAAATTTCTGAAGAAAACTGAAAAAGTTTGCTGTGAAGATCTTCAGTGATGAGATGAGAATTTGATTTTCCTAATAATGTTCTCCATATTATCTTTTCCATCCTATTCTTTTTTTTTTTGTTAGCTAACTTGATCTCTTAATTCAGTCCTCCTCTCTTATTGCTCATTTTCTAAATGCAGTAAGTAAAACAAAACACAAAGAATTCTGCTAGAAAAACCTCACATACCTCTTTGAAATTATATCAGGTGTTCCCTGACTGCTATTCTGTGTTGAACTCGGTACTTTAGACAACTGTGTCAATGTGCAGTTGACCGCTTAGATGAGTCAGCTAGTGTGTAGTTTTGGGGGTTCTTTTTGGATTTGGGGGTTACTTTTTGTCTTTATTGAAGTACTAGAATCTGTCCTGCACTGTTGGTATGTCATCCATACAGTTATTTTAATTTTTATTTATCTATTGTTAATTTGCTTTAAAAATCCTAAATTAAGCACATTATGTTGTGTATAAAGAACTCAACAGATTTATCACCCAACTTTGGGGTTTTATGACTATAATTATTATTATTAAAAATATGACTGCCGTGCAGTACATTCTGCTGTTATGAGTAGTAGATGGGTACTTTATTATGGTACATTTTGCAAGTGTTGTAAGGATTTTTATTATCCTGGGCAGGTGTTTAACTAAACAGATTTTTAATTAGGAATTGAAATATTTAGCAATAAAGCAGGCAAGACTTTGAGATTTGATGAGACTGTCAGTGAAAAATATGCTTCCCTTTTAAATTACATCTGCTGTTGTCCTTTTCATACAGGGATTCAAACTTGATTTTGCCTTGAATTGTGAATTTGTTCCTGTTGAATTCAGTGACATCCGACAGACAAAGGCAAGCTTTAAAAAGCTGATGAGAGCTTGTGTTCCCAGCACTATTCCTACAGATTCTGAAGCAACATTCCTTAAAGCACTTGGGGAGTCAGAGTGGTTCCCACAGGTAATTTATATGACAGGCTAATAATCTATATGCAGTGCTGCTTACACAAAATAAATTTCAGGCTCTTCTGACAGAGAACTATTGTGTTCTAACCAGCTGTTCTTCTTTCTTCATTGTAATTATTTTGCATACTATCAATTCTGTCATTACATAAGCATTATTATTTTAATACAATCATAACATTTACAAATGTGGGAGGCATTTTTAATAGCAATTTATGGTTTATAACATGGAACACATACACAAGTAGAGATGACCATTTTTTCTGCCTATATAAATTTATGATCTTGGGTTTAACTGCTTTTTCTTATTTTATATACTTTAAAAATCAGAAAAAAATACAGAACAATAAAGAGCCTTTTGATTTTAAAACCGATGTTCTTCATATGTGTTCCCACCTGGAATTTCCATATGCACAAGTATTTCACAAATAAACTAGCATCTGTTATCTGTTGTGGGATACAGGGAAGTGTTTGCGGGGAAGAGGGGATTGTGTATGTGTTAATCTGTTCTCTCTGAATCTGTTCCTTTACTTCCCTACTCCATATTCCTTTACATAAAGATTAACCAAACAAAGGCAAGACTGGAAGTAACTTTGCAAGATTCAAATTAAGAAGGATGTGGGAAAGTCAGCTCTTTGTAAATCTAAAACCATTTTAATTATAGTGAATGTTTTTTAACAGTTGCATGTTATGTTTAGAATCTTCTGCTGAATATATTCTTCGCAAATGCAATTAGTCATAGAAAACAGAATATACTCTTATGCCGATTTCTTAAGGAGGAAATACATGTAACACAGTCATTTCAGTAATTACACATCAGAAGACGTACTCCTGGTTGAAATGTGCTACAGTGGCTTAACTTCTTCCCTTGAGGTATGATCATTCCTTAGAGAGCCTAGGAGCTGGTCATTGCTCTGTCTGGCCACCAGATTCTTCAGGAAGGGGAGAAGTGGGAAGAGCATGAAGACTTGACTTCCTCATCATGTGAACATTTTCAATCACGGTGTGGTTCAGCAAGCTGATAAGTGTAGATAAATGAATTGATGAAATAAACATGTCCCTATAGCAGCACAGAGATCAAGGGGAGATTATAACATTGGAGTTCCTCTCTTTTGGCATATTTGAGAGGAAAAGTAATAGTGTATCACTCTTTGCTCAGGACTAGATCATAATGTCACACATTAGCTGTGTGACATTTAAACCACATTTCTGTAGTTTGAATCATGTTGTATGTGACTTATGTGATAAAGTTAATTTATGACTGATTTGACACATTTTCTACTATTCCTGTGAAACAACATAGATCTGTCATCTTGGAAATGTGTTTTTATTGTATTAAGCTTTCCTCTCCTGGGCAATAGAAGTTATGCAGTATTGATTTTAACACTGTATAGGCTAAATATTTCTTTATAAGGATGTGAATACATAAGAAGAACTTTGAAGTGCTGCCTTATTGTCTGAATACAAATGATAAAAATAGTATTTTGCATTTTTTTCTATTGAATATGTATAACCAGATTGCATATGAGTTTATTCATTAAGGACAGCAAAATCAGCCTTTCTTCTCTTCTACTGCCTCAGAAATATAGAACAATAACAAACTGCTTAGTTTTAAAAGTAGTGCTCTTTTCAATCTTTTCCTATTAAAAATTGCAGGAAACTTAGTTTCTTTTAGTTTTTAAGTAATGGCTATGTGAATGTTCAGAGGAATTAAGTGTTTTCCATCACAATTTCCATGGTAATATTCATATGATTGGGGTTTTTTTAAGAGGAAAAAAGCAGACTGCCCTAAACAAGGATGAATTTTCTAGGGTTTAACTGGTCTTTGGTTGATCGTTTTTCCTCTTATTTTCTCCAATTTAATTTTGTTCTCCCTGAGTTACTTTCCTGTGCCTTCTGTACTTTCTGAACTTACTTTTTTTCCTTGCATAAATGATCTTAGATGTCTCTTGCCATCTTTTGTTTATTTGTTTTCCTATACTGCCTTCTCCCTTCTTTCAGGCTTTCATCTTTCCTACTGCTGCTGTTGGTTGCATTGTATCCAGTGTCTGCAAAGAGCAATTTCATTCTACTGTAAAAAACTGAATTGCTTCCATATTGTCTATTATGTTGTTTACCAAGAATGCTGTCATAGTGTGACAAAAATGGTAGAAACATCATATAGATGTTCCTTTTAGTAATAATAATGTGAAGTCTCATAGTAATATAAAATTGCTCAAATTTGCCTAAATTTTTTAACCTGCTTATACCTATCATGTTTGAATCAATCTCATTCAATTCAGTAACCCTTCCTAGGGAAATGAACTAACTCACCTGCTCAAGGCATTTTAGTATCACTGCATAATCAATATTAGAATACAAATAATTAAGGTGTCCTCTTTCCATATGTTTTAGCCAGTCTGGCCAAGTATAAGAAACACTGTTTAATCTATCGAAACTATTTCCAGGTTATAGAAATGGGATTTTTCTGTGTTTGTTTTTAGGTTTGTGGTCTGATTTTTTCATTATTATTATTATTATTGTTATTATTAAGTTCATTTATTTCCAGCTTCCATGGGATTGAGCAGTAGAAATATTATCTTGTAAATATCTTACAAGGGTTCTCCCATCAAAGTACTTAGTGACTTTATGGAACCTTAACATTTCACAGGAAATGATTTTAGTGTTAAGCGCAGGATGGAATTTCTCTACAATAAATCTGTCAACTGTGTTGTTCCCATTCTCCTTTTTATGAGAGCTATTTTATTACAGTACTCATTGGTTTTAATAGTTTTAAGTTCCTGTCTTCAAATCTTTGCTTAGTTTTGTTGTAGTTCAGATGAAAATCCTGAGACTGTTACATTTTATAGGTTTCTAATCTGTTGCATCAATGCATTTCTCTGTGCTATATGTAGATTTCAGAATACATAGTTTAATATTAAAAATGAAAATATTTATTTATAATATCTATTTAATATATATAAGAATAATATAATAATATAAGAAATGTATCTTATACTTGAGTATGTTACTTATTTGTAATACTTTATAGCTTCACAGGATAATGCAGTTGGGTGTGATCATCTCTGAGCTCCTGGAAAATGGTTCTTCTGTTATGGTTTGTTTGGAAGATGGCTGGGATATTACTGCGCAAGTAAGCCACTGTTAAAACCTTGAAATAGCTAAATATTAAGAAAAAACACCAGACAATACTTTTTTACACAAGAGACTGATAATTTGGTATAACATTAATAAATTTGTGTTGTGGCAGCAGAGAAGAAACTAGAATGCATGAATCCTTGCATTCATTTGCAATTTACACCATGAAAGAGTTCCTTGAAATGAGTTTGTTCCAAAGTTCTTGATGGACTTATAGTTCTAAGGCTTAGACATAAAATCTGCATTTCTGCACCTGACCATATGTAAGAATGAAAGCTGAAAGTTGCCACAACTGTTCATTTATCTTTGTAAATGTAGTACACTTTAAACACAGGAGGGAAGGAGTTCTTTCTCTTGCCATTCACTTTCCATAAATGGAGTTAGGAGACCACACACCGGGAGAAAACTAAATTTGTGCCAAAGTGACTGTAACACCTGCTGCAAGGACAGATCACCACAACAGATAACTTTCTGAAACAAACTATAAATGAGGTGAATTAAGACCCACTGTCTCATTTAGTGGATGCATTGTGTCCATGTAGTTGCTTCATAATTCAGAAGATAAATAAAGATATCAATAGTTCTAGTAAATAAAAACTTCATGTGCAGCCAGCATCATGATACCGGGTAAACAAACCCACAAAAGAATGTTAACATAATCATTGGAATCATTGTCAAACAATGAAGAATAGAGAAGGGGCATACATAGCTGGAAGTGAAAGAAGTCTGTGCTGCATTTTAAAGCTCCTGAGATGCTATCTATAAAAACAGGCTCAAGTTGGCTGGTGAGCACCATAGCATGGCAACACTGCAGAAACTCTAAAGTCACCCTCAGGACCAATTCTTTAATACTTTCTTTGCTGAGGTAGCCGATACTATTTTATAAATGTTTATCATCCTAATTTTATTAATAAAAGTGGGTTTATTTCAAATGTAATTTAAATGTGGTAAGCATTATAATGACTTGTAAAGTCTATAGTTGCTCAGGTCTGACTTTTACAGATATCGTAAAGTCTCAATTTAATTGAAGTTTTTTCATGTGAGACATTATTTGGTTTGTTTTGTAAAAATACTTAATGTATGTGGTAAAATACTTGTAATTGAGTTTATATGAAGGCTTTTGTTTCCTTGAACTATAAACAGGTTATGGAATATTTATATTCATTGACTAAAGTGTTCTCCTAAGTTCTGTCACTCTTAACACAATGTATCCTGTCTGGTCATCTAGGTAGTATCTCTGGTGCAGTTACTCAGTGATCCCTTCTATAGGACACTTGAAGGCTTCCGAATGCTGGTGGAAAAAGAATGGCTCTCTTTTGGTCATAAATTCAGTCAACGTAGTAATCTGTCTCTCAATTGTCAGGGTAGTGGATTTGCTCCTGTTTTCTTACAGTTCTTGGACTGCGTGCATCAGGTAAGTCAATCTCTATTTAATTTTAGTTTACAAGAAGAATTCATAAATAAGTGTGTGGATGACACTGTTTCCGATGTTATAGATAATGGTTTGAGAGAAGACTAGTAACCACCTCCTCTAGGTTTTATTAAAGTGAATGGATTTCACCTCAAGAAGAGCTGGAATGGTTGCCTAGAGGAGGCTGACGCATCCACACAAAACACACTAAGAGGGATGGTTGGCATTACGGATCTTTTAGGGTCATTTATGCAGAGATTTCAAATAGAAGTTTTATAAGCTCAAGACTGGCTTTTGGCAATCTGGAGTACCTTTATTCAGAAGAAGAAATTGACTGATTGTTAGTACAGTGACTAGACAGTTTTTAATTCCTTGTGCTTGATGATGAGCTTTGAAGAGGCCTTTTGCTCCATCAGCTCTGGGAACAACAAGCTATAAACCAGGGGGTCCTGAGATGTTCTTATTTTTTTTTATATACTGCATGTTCAGAAGAAGATTAACACCAACAGTTACGTCGTGTAGGAAGAAGTTAGGTTAAGAATATTACACTAATTTCAGGTTAATTCTGAAGTCTGTCCTTTTCTTCATCTCAAACCAGTAAATATAGATGCTTTGCAGAGTCTCTGTGTAGGCAAACACAAGATAGGAGCTTGCATAGTTCCTCTTGAACATATGTCCTTCTTTTCCCACTTCTCTCATTTTTCTCATTGAAAAAGCTGAAAAGACTCCTGGACGTTATTAACCTGTATTAAAATTTATGGATGACTGTGTCTCACAGAAGATTACTATTAAAGCACCAGCCTTCTTACGGGAACAGACATTCATAGTGAATACTTGCATGAAGTAGACCCTGAAAGAGAAGTCAGCAAGTAGACTTACTCTGCTACCTGAAGCAAAGTCCACAGATTAAGTAACTTGCTAAACCAATGAAAGACAATCTTTAGATATCTATGGGAGACTGATAATGAATGAGCTTATAAGAAGATGAGTAAAGGCTTACTGAAGAACATGTTGCAGAAAATAAAAATTTTGTTTGTATCACAATGTTAAACACCAACAGCCATCATTATTGCTGTCTTGCAAGTTAATAAATCGTGTATTTGGGATTTGGTTTGATTCCTACAGCATTGCCTATAGAAAACCTTGAAAGTATTTGTCACATCTCCTGTTTCATCAGTCTGTTTCCCAATGGCTTGGTCCTCAGGTTAATTTTTATTTGAAATGAGGAGATTTCTCTGACAAGAATCAGTACTGCATTTTTCATTCAAACAAGTTAATCTGCCCATTTGTCACACTAACTATTCCTTACAATAGCTTAAGGTTATTGCTCCATTTCTGAAGTAGAAAAAACGAATTCTTGGTTGCAATGGCTACAACAGGACAGAATAGCCATGTCTTCCAGTACTGAAACCCATCTGTTTGGTGGTTCATTCAATTCTGTGTGTAAATCATTCATCTGGTGCTGTATTCTCTCTGTTGTCAAATGTCTTCTCCAAGCTTTAATGAGCTGACTGGATAACACTGTCTATTAGTAGAATGGAGTAAGCCTACATTTGATTTCAAGCAGTAGTGTAATTTTGAAGTGAATCCCTCCAGCATCTCCCCTTACCATTTGTTGATGCTGTTTTGGTGCACGTGTACTAGATTTTTCTTGGAAGAATTTAACCTAAAAGTTCTGCTTCAGGTATGTACTAAACATTCACCAGCTCTTAAAAGGATGTGAACCAATGATTCATCACTTAGCTTAAACCATGGGGGTCATCAACTCGACTGGACTAAATCTAGTCCAAAGTAAAACAACAAATGTGTAGTATAGCTGCAGGAACCTCGGCACCAGCTGCTTCAGTCTGTTTGTCTGCTCCTTTTGCTCTGAATTACTTGCTAATGTAGACATAGCCTACATCCTGTTTCTGACCCTGGAAACACTTTGCTCCAGTTTTACTGTAATAAATCTTAGAAGGTTGGCATAAAGAAAAGCAAGGAAATTATCCACGCATACCTGTGCGGTATTTTTTTCTCGAGTCTAGAGATCACACAAACTTTGGAAACAAACAGGTTATCCAGAACAAAGATAAAAATTAAATTCAAGGATTTTGGTTTATTGTCATAAAATAGAATGTGCCGTGTTTTCTTCATGGTAAAATTCTTGATTTTTCTTTAAGTTATGTTTAACACAATCTGCAGTTCTAAGAACATGGAATAATGGATTGTAATCATCCTGGCTTTAAAAGTTAGGATGAAATGTAAAGTGGGATAAATCCCTGCTGTTAACAACTGTCAGGTATGATTTTGCCTCAAGCTGCAAGATGCCCAAAATATTGCTACTATACATGTGAACGTGTCGAGGAAATAGAAGAACGTTGCCTTTGTAATTCATCTCAGATAGCAGGTTTGATGCATGTCCGTAGGTATCTGACTCTTCTATAAGAGGCAGTATAAAGTATACAAGTTATTAACAGATACATTTTACAGAAAGATCTGTATTTTCTGGTTTTTGGTCTTAAGCTATGTCCACATGCCCTGGCTGCAGCTGTATCAGGAGAAAGATTACCTCCTGCAGGCCACCTGGAGCTATTCATCACTTCTCCTCTGGTGGAGATACCATCCTTCCAGTCTGTTAGCTAAGGGGTTCATGTTAACCTGCCTGCCTTTTCCAGTCAAAATGGTAGAAAAAATTTGGTAGAGAAGACCATCTTATTTTGATGGGTGTGGATTTAGAAGCAGTTCAGCAGGTCAATCTGGAGGAGGCAGTAAATTCTCATGAGGAAAGACAGGGCTGTCTAGGGGTTATAATCTTTTCAGACAGTGTTATCTTCAGCCCAGAAAGGACATGGGAGCACAGCTTTACTGTGTAATCAGTGTAATATAGATAATATAGACTTGTCTGTTATTAGGAAAAATCTTTAAGCTAAATGACTTACAATCCTATTTAGAATGCAACTCTTAAGTTTTCTAGAAGTAGACTTATGAAGATTAGTCTTCTAACTCATGATGGCATGGTATTGACTTATCAAATTCTAACAGTATGGTTGTAAACTCCAGGGAAATTACTTCTGAAGTCAAATTAATGGTTGAAGTTTCACAGGAATTTACTATGAAAAATAAATTTACTTAACGGTTGTACTTGAACATTTCTGTTAAGTTTCATTGGTTTCTGTGCAACTTGTTAGACAACTACAGAATCCAATTAGATTGCAACTTGACCCTGAAGTGTAATATATTATGATCAGTTTTAAAAAATTGCCCATTCACTGGATATAAACATTTGGTCATTTCAAAATATTTTTAACCATTATAGTCTCAACATACTAGGTGTAGTAAGAAGGTCACCATAGAGCCAGTATGTGCATTAAATGTCATGGGTTAAACTAAAGATACAGAGAAAACAAATGAAGCAGTGATTCCTAAATTAGAACTGCATCATCTTGTAAAAAGTCATTGTTTATGCCAGTATCTCCAGGTGTCAGCTGAATTATTAATGCAAAATCATTCTTTCACAATAGCAGCATCTGGCAGATATTCCTTCTGCTTCTAAGAAGACTGAGTTTATGAAAGTGATGTCAGTGCAGGACACTTTTCTTATTTTTCTTCTGTTTCTATTTGTTAATTTATTAAATATAATTAAAATGGAATTATTTTCTAGGACTGACTTCTTTTAAGCTCAATAAGGAGCTCTGTTACAGCACCCTGTATAAGAGGACCTGTGTGTGCTACTCCCATGGTAGATGTATTCAGTTATTCCAGTGTTTGCAGGAGTAGCCTCTTAGTGATTAGGACTACATTTCTTATTTAAACTAAGTAAATATTGATATATAATGGGATTACAAAACCAAAATGTATTGGAAAACTAAGGAAGACTGATAGAAGTGTAAGATTATTAAATATATTTAGGAGATATTTAAGTTAATTGGGAACATGGTGATTTGAAAAAGAATTCTAAAATACTGAGTTTCTCTAATCATAATGTTAGAAACACCTATCGGTTTACTCAGGTTTTAAATGTTCATGTATTACGGAGATTAAACATTTTAAAAGATGATGCAGTTGTAATTTTCAAAGATACCCTGTCCCTGTAGACCTATCTTTCTAGGTGGTATGTGTGGTATAAATTTTGAGTATATCCCTTAAAATCAGTGAATTAACTGAAATGGCACCAAAGAGTTATCAGAGAGAAACCAGCTATATTTAACCTCAACCTAAGTGGTTATGTTGCCTACAGTAATAAAAATCTCTCTTTTATGGTTATTTTAAATTGCTTAAATTAATACAATTATTTTCTCCTATGTTAAATTTCTAATTTATCGCTTCTGATGTTGGAGCTGTATTTTGTCAGGAGCTTTTTTCCCTGATAGCTCAGCCATGTTTTAAATTTTGCAGACTGCACTGCAGCTAAATAAATCATCAATAACAGTAGTCACTTCACCTAGCTGTGGCATCTTTCCCATCTCCAAGTGTGCTGAAATCAGCCACAGCCATTAAAATACAGACAATAACAATAACTACCTTATTCACCTTTATCAAAGAAATGTTTTAGATGATAGTTGTTTTCACTTAAAAATTAAATTATATTATTATAACTTCTAGTTACTTCTAGTTCCAGAAATCTCAGAAATGGGATCACTCACAACACCTAGATCCATGACAGGACTTCAGTAGCAGCTTATTCTTGTAACTCTTCGAATGTATTAAAACAATTATTGGACCATAAGTAGAAATTAGGACCCTGTATAAGTCATGGCAAATAGCAGAATGTAGCCTTTCCTTCTTACAATACATTAAAGAAAACTTCTCCTAACACAAGGAGAAAATGTATACTAAAGTACTTGTATATGTGTGTATATGTGTCTAAATGCACACACATATGCAGAGCTTTTTGGATTTCATCTCAAAAGTACATTGTCATTTTTGAACAGAATTAGTGTATTTGGATTATATTTTAATGTAATATATGCCAGAAAAAATATTTTCTTTTTTTGTAAGGAGAACTAAAAAGATACTTTGTCTATGAAGTTGAAGTCTTGCATTTATTATAGAAAAAATTTTGCTTAGCTTTATTCTTACAAAACAGTGCAGGAATGTAGTCATTTGTATCAGGGGAGAAGTGGGGATAAAGTAAGTGTTGGTATATCGAACTGAGATATCTTAAAGCATCTTAGCATTTTAAATGCCTAGCTAATATTGAGCTATGATAACAACAAATTTTCTGACTGAAATGCTGTGTGTGTGTTTACAGGCCCTTTCAAGGGATTTTCCTGTCACTGTTGTATGTTCGGTAGATAACCTTTCCTTGCTAAACACCATTTTTTTTCTTTATTTAGCCAGTTGGGTTTTTTTTTCAACTGGCACATGTGAAAATGTAAATATCAAGGAGCTTCAAGTAGTCTAATACTAGTTTCCATAAGTACTAAAAAAAAAAAAAGTTTCTCTCTTGAGGAACTGATAAGTAGAGATTAGAGAGAAAAGATGGAATGGGAAAATGAGAGTGGTGGTAGTGCAAAAGACAAGACATGGGAAGATTGCAGAACTAAAAGTATTTTACAAGCTTGATGTGAAGCTAAACAAAGCACAGTGGGACATATTTCAAATGTGAAATACAATCAGTAATTTCTTTTTTGATTGCAAACTGTACTTATTTCCATTGTAATTGGGAATTTTCAGTTAATTACCATGCTTAATTATGAAAATAAAGATCACAATTCATAAACTGATTTGAAGAGTAAATTTTAAATTTGAAATTAACACATGAAATTTCTATGAGCAATAGCTCATCAAGATTTTTAGAATCTTGAATTTTATATGGATATCAAGTATAAATATCATCAATAATTAATGCTAAATGCCAAATTAATGCCATGAATATTAAACTTCATGATTAAAATCTTACACCAGGCTCTTTCTGATACTGTTCAAGAGGAAGCAATTGTGAAGAGCCAACTATCCCACAGTGCTGTACTCTGATAATCTTGTATTCTCTTCTTAAATGTCTGCTCCTGGCTCCTGTTGGAGACATTCACTGAATTAGATAGATCCCAAGCCTAACTGAGGATAACAATTTAAGATGTTACATAGTTTTTACTGTTTTACAAAAGAATAATGCAAAACACTTCCTCAGTATGTTTTTTACTTTTTTCATACTGTAATATTTTGATGCATATTTTGAAAAGGAAGAAATATGTGTTGACTAGAAAGTACTTAAGAAATTAGCTGTTTCAGTAATGGTAGATGGAATATCATTTGCAGCATTACCTCTGTACGTCTCCTGTGTTGGGTTCTGAGCAATATCAAGAAGTGCGCTGCAAAACCTTCCAATTAAAGTTTGATTTCTAGCTACATCCAGGAGTAGCGTCTTTGCCTATGAAGTTACATGGTGTCTCAAGAGTTATCATAAAAGATTTACATCCAGTTTGATTACTTTGAAGAATCCTGGGTTTTGTACAGAGTATAATACTGCTTATTATACAGTACACCCTATCTGCTCTGAAACATTTTTGCTGCATAGACAATACATGAATTTAATGAGAGTTAAAATATTTTTAGACAAAATGTAGGATTTGTGTGTGTTTACAGACAAGACAGTTGCCTATGGATGTATTTGTTGTCAGCATTCGCAGGGGAATTATTTTGCTGTACCTATTGTACCTCAATATCCTCTTTTTTCCCTTCTTTTTTTTTTTTCTTTTTTTTTAGATTCATAACCAATACCCAACAGAGTTTGAGTTCAATCAATATTACCTGAAGTTTCTGGCTTTTCATCACATATCAAATCGATTTAAAACATTTCTTCTCGATTCAGACTACGAAAGACTAGAACATGGTATGTGTGATGTTTGTTTATTGCATATTGGTTTTGTAGTTGTTGGTGTTTTTCTTGTCAATATTTGGTCTACAAAAATTTGCCTAGTTTGAGATGGTCCAGTCATTGCATGGTGATGATGTAATGAATTCCATTTCAGGAATATAAAGCAAAATGGAGGTGAAGAACATGTAGAATTTTCTGAATGAATGATTCCTGACCCATGCCACTGATGGGACTAAGAGAAAGTGGAAGAAATTAGTGCCATGCCTCAGAGTTTTTTAGCAATTTATCCACGTGGTTCAGTTTCCCCTACTAAATACCTTATTTTAACAGAAACAAAGTCCTTGGGAATCCTTCAGAGAGTGCACGAGGTTTCAGGAAAGGAAAGCCTTTTCATCTATTATGTCTCACTTCTTTCTCTTGCATTCTCTTCAGTGTTTCTCTTCTTTTATATTTCCTTTTTACTCCATCTATCGTGTGCAACCTTACTGGTTCCAAGGCCTTATCTACCCTCAGAGCTCTCTTAATAAGACTACACAACCACAGTTGAGGCTGTTCTTGGAACTTGTTCACTAAGCAAAACACTTATGTGCTCTGAATTTCACTGCTTCATGGGGTGGTTCTCATGGCATATGGTCAATTTGAATGCTTTTCTTAAAAACTGTAGTAACTGTGGAACAGACTGAACTTGAGCAACCATTTTATTTTAACAAAAAGGTCAATTTCCATTATTTGCCTTCATGTGAACAAAAGCAAGGAGTTGGAGTCAATGACCTCCTGTGGTTCCTTCTAACCTGGATTGTTACATGGTTCTACAATTGGCGGGGGGAGGGGTGTTATTTAGGGGTAGTTTGCTTTCAAATACCACTTAATTCAATATAAAATCCTGTTTCCAGTAGACTTTGGATAAACTATTATGTCTTTCCAAAGTCATTTGAGATAGCACAAATCTATGGCTAACTTATTTACACTAGCCTGATTGGTTTTCCCTGAAATGAGTTAGCAAGTAATTTCAGGTGCAGCTGGTCCAGCAGATTGGAAGGGCTGGTAACCTTGGCTAGTGGAGGACAGAATCAGTTAGCAGGGCTTGGTGGTCTGCTTAGTCAGCATAGCTGCAGGCATAAAGGGCCATTCATAAATACACTCAAGTATTTCAGTAAATTTCAGAACAGGTTTATAAATCTAACGCTACTGAATACTTGCAGTTGCAAAGTACAGCAGTTGTTTCATCAAATACAATCTCTTGTTGCAGTGGCATTTGATAGTAGATTTTACTATACGTTTAGTCTGTGAAATTCCTTTTGGCTATGATTTAATGTTTGTTATGTATTATCATAAAGCTATCTTTTTGCTGCTATTACTTTCCTTAGGGACATTGTTTGAAGATAAAGGAGATAAACATGCCAAAAAAGGAATTTGTATTTGGGAATGTATTGAAAAAATGCACAAAAGGAGCCCTATTTTCTTCAATTACCTCTATGCCCCTGCTGAAATAGAGGTATGATTTTTAAAAAAAAAAAACAGATGGTTTGTTATTCTGAGTGATTCCTTGAGTACATTTTGGTATTTTAATTGTTGTATACTGAATTAAGCATTTGGCGGACAAAGTTGACCCACCTTGATTGATTGGAGTGGTGTCTCCATAGGCTTATATTCTCAGTCATCTTAGTTACGGAAATGTCATTTAAAGGGCCAAATTCTGGAACATGTATTTATGCATCCTGCTGAGGCAAATGAGAATCTTAGTTTGATTTCATTTAATTATGTGAATGATTATAAAAACGATCTTAAAGTTTGCACACATTGTTTTTTAAAAAAAAATTATGTACTGCAAACCACAGTTATGGGGAAATGAGTTTAGAGTTGTAATGGGATACGTTTCATAACAATCTGATTGAATCACATTATCTATATCACTGTCTCATATGGTAATGTATGTCCACTAGATTGGACTGTGTCCTGAATAATTATATAAAATTCACAATACACTCACCCTTATAGAATTCTGCAATAGCCAGGGAAGAAGCAGTCAAGGTATCTCAGGAACTGCAAGAAAAGGGTGCTGTTCTTACTGTAGTTCTGGAGACAAGGCTGTTTTAAGATGTTCCTGCCATCCACTGCCCCACAGATGTTCATTCCTGTGCTGCTCTCTCCTGCTTTGGCAGTGAGCTTCACTCTGCTAAACCATTTGTTTGCATGTCTGTCCACTGCTGGTGACCAGAAAACATAAAGACGGGACAGTCTCCACTGTCTCGGAGGCCATGGTGCCACTGATATTTTTGTTGGTGTTTCTTGGTTTTCCTTTCTCCTCAGGTTGTTTCACCACATTGTATCTTAGCATATGTAGCACCTTGCACTCAAATCTGCTATATAAAATGACCTCATTGGGGGGGGGGGGGGGCGGGGATTTCTTTAAGGTATTTTAAGTCTGCATCAGATCATTATTGCAGTCAACACTACAGCCCCTTTCAACCCACACACACATACACTTAGACTCGCCTAATAAAGTGGTGGTGCAAGAGGGAGGAGGGAGGAAAACAAGAGGGTGACATTCAGTAGATGGAAAGTGCTTCAGCTGTCTTTGTTTTAGAGGAATGTCTGTCTTCTGTGTAGGACCATCACTGTGATGAATTTGGAGCAGCTTGATGGGCTGCTTGTTCACTGTATGTTCTATGTGTTTTGCTGTAAGCAGTAGCCTGATTAGTAAGGAATCAGGAGTACCTTTTGATATTTTGATAGTGTTTGCTTTCTCTTTTTTAGAAGAAACTATTTTTCCTCACATGAAATGGTGTCATAGTAGCAGAATTGGTCATAATAGCAGAATTAGTCATTATGACTGAGCATCACTCTTCAGACTTTAAAATTACCCATTCACCTGAGGCAGTAATTCCCTTCAACTAAGGTGCATGCAAACGGAAAGCCTTACCTTATTTTTTAAAAGATAAAAAAAACCAACCAAAACATTTTTAATACAAAGTGATCTGTTTTAAACTACTCTGAAAGATCTACAGTCTCTGGCTCCCTACTTTATATTACTGTGGTTTTTCCAAGTGGCATGTCCACCTACGTTATACAGCCTGTCTCCTTTCTCTGATGGTAAAGAGTCTCGGATTTTCTGCTGAGAAAAATTGAAGGGTCATTGCTATCGAGTGCTTTTTGTATCTTTAACAGGAGGCACAAAGACTGTGAGGGTACCAACTACATATGCTGAATTAGAGTTCTTGGTAGGCACCTGGCTTAGTAGGATAAAAATGAGCAGTGTATTCCCAAAGTTAGTATTAGTTTTAGGTTTTGAACTGACTGAGCCAAGATCTTGCTGTGGAAATTATCAAACTGCAGCACTACTCACCCAGTGCAACATACTGTTCAATTTAGAATTATCTAGAAAATGTAAGTATTGTATCATATTGTAAGTCTGAAACTCAAAGACTTCCTTTCTGTCATTATAATAAAACTTTGTTTCACATAGGCACTGAAACCAAATGTAAATATGTCCAGCCTCAAAAAGTGGGATTATTATGTAGAAGAGATTTTGGCTACAGGTCCTTCCTATGATTGGACCATGGTAACTGCAAAATGCAGTGTTTCAGAGGAAGCTGACCAAACGGATGGTTCACTCTCTCAGACTAAGAGGAAAATAGTATGGCCATGTTATGATGATATTAAAAAAATACAACCTGATGCCATCAGCAGCCTTTTAAATGTAAGTACATGTGTTACACAGAACAATAAGTTCTCTTATGCTCATGAAATTCATATTTACTTTTTATTTATGTTATTGCCTTATAGATATACTGTTATTAAAAGGATCATGATAGATGTCAAAACAGGTGTTGAGTAAAACTGACTGGTTGATCTTGAGAAGCAATGGTTGGTCTGGGAATCAATCAGACCTGCAAAGCTTATGTTGTTCTGAATGAACACTTTTCTGGGAGTACACTTTAATAGTAGTTAATAACTACGAGAAAGCCAGTCATGGATTCATTTTTTCACTGTCTTTTTTAAATAATAAGGTAGGTAGTGTAATAAATTTTTAGGTTGCCTTTTATAAGAAATGCAGGAACTGTTATTGTAATTTGGGCAAATGTCGAATCTAGCTTTCTTGTCCTCTTTCTACTCAGTTTAAAGTAGGTGTGCGGTAAAATGACAAAGACGCAAATTTCCAGACAGATCAGAAAGCAGAATCTGACACTTGTTGATTTTAAAAAGTGGGAGGCAGATACACAAACATAAACTGAACATCTTGGCCCAAATTTATCAGAAAAGCTTTCCATGATTGCTTTTAGTTTATTCATGTTTACTAGGACCAAACTGGTAAATTTAGATTCCTCAGAATATTTTGGTACTTGAAATAGGTGCTTGATTTTGGCTTTTTCTTGTTTGGGCTTGTGTAGGCAGCTTAGGTTTTGTCCTTTTTTCATTAGAAGATGAAAAAGGATCCCATTATCATGATAATTGTTGTAGTTATTTCGAATTATTTAACATCTGTAGTTTCTTAAATGTTTGGTTGATTATAATTAACAGTCCTAATATTTAGATTATCATGTTAATTGATAGCGCAGGAAAATGACAAGGGCATTCTTCACTTTCTGGAGCTATTGTTTCAAGCCACATGCATATTCAGATACACATCATTATGTACAGTTTTTTATTTTGAAAACTATTTGCAGACTTTATCTTATATAAAGCTGAGATTATGGAGCCTAATATTGCAATGCTTGGAAAATTGGGATATGCTGTGGGTCCCCGAACTCCCGTGAATCAAAGATGATTTTTAGCAAAGTCTTAAGGCAGGAACTTTCTGAATGGATTTGAGTCCTTGAGGAGAGACTTGCTTTTGCTAGAGAGTTAGCTTTATTCTGGCACATTCCTCAAATTTCTTTTGGTCCATTCCTTCCAATCATAATTGATCAAACACAGGAAAAATGCCTAATTAAAAAAAAATAATAAAATAATCACTTGTAACCCCCCCCTTGACTCAAAATAAGATAGCCAGAACTTCTCAGAGCTTATAACTTCACAAATGCAAAGAAAGAATAATCTCTCAACAGGGGTCATATCAGGGATTCTTTAGCAAAAAACCAGAGAGCTTTCATATCAGGTAACTAGAGGCCAGAGGTACATCAGGAATATAGCAACAATGTTCTTCTGCATTTCTTCCTGGGGTAGATGCCAAATTATCCATATCCACAACTGTGAGAAACTGCCATATAACAGGAAAATTAACCATATTACATTCTGAAGATATGTGGGTCAGGTTTTATAGAGTTTAAATGTTATTTCTGAATTAGATTATAGTAATAAAAGAGAGCAATGGAGAGGAACATTTGGAAAACTTTGAAGAGGTTGTATAAAGGTTACAAAAATATTCTTCTAAGTTTAAAAAGCAAAGTGAACTTTTTTTAAAACAAGTTGTTAATTTAGGGCTATTGCTGATGTAGGAGAAAGACCTCTCTTTAATCATAAATCCATTGAGAATGTGTTGGTATCCAAAAAAATGTTTGAACTGAGACCATATTTAGCAATGGTAAATTACTAGGGAAATTGATTCTCCCTTAGTTTATAATGATAAGCCCAAATTTGTTTGTTCTAAAGATATGTTTCAGTTGAAAACTAGATAGTGGTCTTCAGGATATAAAGCTGAAACAGAGAAGTTAGTGAGTATCTTAATTCAGAATTTTCCTTGGTAGAATGTGGTGCTCTTCTAATAAGAGCAAAAGGTGTGTTTTTTTAGCAGTAAGTGTTCTAGTGTGTTTTGGGTACATAACAATGCACCTCTAACCAGATGTGTATGATGGCTCTATGGTTTCCATAAATCCTTATGTTTATGAGTTGTAGGAAGTTAACCAATCTGCACACTTCATTCATTTAGTCCTAAATGAAGCCTTTTAAAGATTGCAGATGATAAAATGCATTTTAAAATACAGATTTCTGTATAAAGCTTCTCAATTCACTTCTACCACATCAGAGGCAGCCAACAAATATGAGCTAGGTTGTTCAAATCTTAAATTCTGAAAAGCGTACTTTGGAGACATAAATGTTCAAAAGCAGATCCAAACAGAGGTGCTTCTCTGTAAGACCATTTTTTCTGATGGCCTTTCTGCATGATAGAAATCAGAAACAAGGTACCGATAGTAAGAGCAGCTACCCATCCATTTTTTAAAGAAAATGAAAGGTAATTGTGAAACAGCACACCTGTGCCTCTGTTTTCTCTTTCAGAGATTAGTTGTAAATAGTTTTAAAATAATTTCTCCATTTTAAAAAGGTAGATTTCTCCACAAAACTCAAAAACAACTCATTTGACAGGAACTTTGAGGTACCTGCTGCTTCTTTTTTTGTAAGCACTTGCTTTCCTTGCTTGTAAGATTCAGTAAGATAATACCACAGTGTAGCACATCCAAGAGCCGTGTCTTCAGTACAGGCTAAAGTTCTGGATTAAATGTTTCCCATAAAGACTAGCTCTTCAGATCATCCTTTGACATGAGTATGTCGTGATACATTATAAATCAGCTAACTTATCTGAGTGATGTTCAACAAAGGGAAGTGCAAAGCCCTGCCCCTGGGGAGGAACAACCCCATGTACCAATGTATGCTGGGGGCGCCCAGCTGGAAAACAGCTTTGGAGAAAGGGTCCTGGGGAACAGCAGACTGACCATGAGCCAACAATGTGGCCTTGCAGCAATGATGGCTAGTGGTATCCTAGGCTGGATTAGGAGTGTTGCCTGCATGTTGAAGAAGGTGATCTTTACCCTCTATTCAGCCCTGCTAAGGCCAAACCTGGAGTACTATGCCCAGTTCTGGGCTCCCTGGTACAAGAGAGAGATGGGGCTACTGGAGAGAGTCCAGCAAATGGCCACAAAGATGATTAAGGGACTGGAGCATCTCGCATATGAGGAAAGGCTGAGAGAGCTGGGACTGTTTAGCCTGCAGAAGAGAAGGCTCAAGGGGGAACCTTATCAATGTATATAGATATCTGAAGAGAAGGGGTAAAGAAGATGGAGCCAAACTGTCTTCAGTGGTGCTCAGTGACAGGACCAGGGGCAATGGGCACAAACTGAAACACAGGAGGTTCCATCTGAACATCGGGAAACATGTTTTCACTGTGAGGGGTGACTGAGTACTGGCACGGGTTGCCCAGAGAGGTGTGGAGTCTGCATCCTTGAAGATACTCAAAAGCCATCTGGACACAGTCCTGGGCAACTGGCTGTAGGTGGCCCTGCTTCAGCAAGGGGGTTGGACCAGATGATGTCCAGAGGTCACTTCCAACCTCAACCATTCTGTGATATGTGCCTGGTTGCTGGTTGTATTAGAGGTAGTAATCTACCTATATTTCAGCGAAAATGGAAGGAAAATCCTTGCAGGCAGACACATCTCCACTGTCTCACACTAATTTGCTAACATTCCTAAAAAGGTATTCAGTCCCCATAATTCATTGGGAGTGGCTCAGATTCTGGTACTTTTAAGAATTGTGAGAGGTGAACCTACGTGTCCTATTCTTATAAATAAGCAGTTACATCACTTAACATTAGATGGTGATTGCTCAGAGAGAGGTTGGCAAACTCAAAGATGCCACTTTAGGATGCCAGTCACCTAAATTAACTCTGCTGTAAACATATGCCGTAAAGAACTAAAGCTATATAAGGGGTCAATGAATAACCAGCAAAACAATAAAAATAGCACTTCTGATTGTGAGCTGTTTTATAACTTTCGGTTATGTGACAAAAAGGCTGATCCATCAAAGCGGACCCTGAACCAAAAAGTTCATTCCAAATATTGAACTAGTCATGTACAACTAGTTGCACACACAAGCCTGAACACTTGGCAGAGGCAGCAATTCGATCACTGGATACACATTCAGCACCTTTCCATTTGTAGTCAAAGTCTCAGAAGCCTTCTAGCCCAGGAGTTGAAGAGAAAATACTGACAAGGAAGGACTTCCAAAACAGGGTGCTCTGTCACAGTCAAGACAGTTCACTAGTGTAGGACTTCGCCCACATTGTTTTGTGTGTGCACCGACACATTGTGGATACAGAGGAGGTGATCAGTCTCCGCAGTTCTGGTGTGTCTGCAGAGTTAACTCCTGTCTGTACCATTCAAATATTACAAAGCAGATTACTTAGCAGATATATCTTTTGAAAAGCACAGTAATGCTAATTGCTAGTAATTACTAATTTCAGGAAATAGATATTCATACAATTGTATTTGTTATAACCTTTCTTTTTATATGTATTGACTTCTGCTCCCATAGGTCCAGGCAAAAGGAGATGAACCAGAAAGATAAATTTAGGGATTTTTTCTTTCAAGGAAATGCAGCTACTCATAGTCCATTCCACACATGGAAGGAACAAAATCTGACATTTTTAAAACTGAAGGGGCAAGAGTAAATCTTAGTGATTTATTGCCATGTAAGTTTTTTACATGGGGTTTATTAAAGGAGAATTTATTCCTAACTTTTCAAGTTATATATTGTTGAAAGTTTGTCATTTTAAGTTCTGGAAGCACTACTCATTGTGGAGCCAAAAAAGAAGGAATGTGACCCAGTTGCTAAATAACAAGTTTCAGTTACTTCCAGATTCTGCAGAGAAAGACTTATATTCAGAAGTCAAGACTAGGGCAGAAAGAGAATTATCAGATTAAAACCTGACTAACTTTTAGCACTAAAGAGGTTGTATCCTTTTGCAGCAATTTGGAAAGCCTTTTACACAAAAAGTCTGTGGTAAATTGATTCAGTCGTATGTATCCCATCAGGAAGCGTTTTACACTCAGCACTTTGTAAGAGGAACAAGTAATCTACAGAAGCCTTTAGTCTGGCTTGTGTTCACCATTCCTTTTTTTTTGTACCTACCTATGAAGATACTCCAAACAAAACTATTCTGGTTTTATTTCTTGGCAGGCAGAGAGTCCCATAATATTTAATGTATATGTGGCTTTCAACTACCTTCAGTATTTAAAACTTCTGGTTTGATTCCTGCTGTTAAGCCAGATTTCTTATATTTAGTTTTACTTTTGAGTTTTCGAATTTACCTTCAGCAAGGAAGAGTTTGTAGAAATATTTTGTTCCTGTTACACTGTCAAATACTGGCTTTTTTATTTTCACTTCAGAGTTCAAAATTTAGTTCAGGAGTTAATTTCCTGGTCAAAATGTTTTCTTACCTTAAAAATATAGTCATTTTCTGTAAGTCTTTCAGTCAATAATAATTTCCTGAAGAAATTGTCATTCTAAAATACTAATAAGAGTTGGAGAATATTGTGAAATCTACTTTAATCGTTTGGTGTAGTAGAAGTAAATAAAGTCAGAGACTTACTGACTCTGAAGATACATGTCTTGGGCTTTAGTTGGCTTTTATATAGCATGGGAATTCTCTGTCCTATGGCAATTTTTTGTTCCATCATCAACTCTTAATTGGATTTGCAAAATTGAGTTTTTAATTTTATTTCATTAAGAATCAGATTTTCATAACAATATAGTTGTTGAAAGTAAAAATATAGAAAGGAAGCATGGCAAGGAGTATGGACCACACATCAAAGTGAGGAGAAATGCATCGATGAGTGTTCACAAGTAAACATAAACTAATGAAATTGCCTCTTTTTACTTAACTTTGCATGCACTGTCTTATTAACAGGAAATAACCCTAACTGGAGGTTATCAACATAGGTCATATTCCCAAGTTCCACAACAAGAACATGTTGTTACAGTTTGGCATCCAAATTGAATAAATCTTTCTGTTTAATTTCCTTCTTTTATTACAGCTTTGTATCCCATTTTATAAACCAGGGTGAATGTTAATATTGGCAATGTACAGTGTTGGTGTCACAGCACAGAATTTGTTCTTTGTAAATATTTTTATAAAATACAGCCTATCCTTATCATTGTCGTGTTTCTATTATGGCAATTGGTGTTGAATTTTGTGTGTTCAGGAGAACTGGCAGAGAATTGAAAGCACAGTGGCTCTTCCAACATGTGACATGCAAGAATTATGTGGCTGTGGTGTACTTGGTTGCCTTTGACTCCTGAGTCTGGTTGATTTCAGTTTATAGCTGGTTTGACAGAGGTTTTTGTACTTTACTGGGCAACATGGCCTAAAAGTTCCCTGTGTAAAAATATTGACTAGAAAATGGTTGTATAAAAACGATTGCCATGAAGTAATCAGTTAGAAGTGTTTATCCTTAACAAAAGACCCCTTGTTATTTGTTTCAGGAAATCGAAAGGTTGGAAAGTAAATTAAATCAGAGCCCAGAAAGGTGGCAGCTTTTGTGGGAAAGGGTCAAAATGAATCTAAAGGATGACAGCAGACAAGACAATGTAAGTAGTAAAAGAGTTCATTGAATAGAATAATTCCATTCCTGCTATATAGGCTACCTGGGGCACTGACAAAATCACTGTATTTCTTGGAGTAAAGTACTGCTTTTGAAAAATTGAATATGTTGTTCTAACCCATGATACTGGGTCTGTATTTCTGCATGTAGAAGAATATATTTATACTTGTGCTATTTATCTAATTGCTTTTCCAGAGTAGAGTAAGGCATACAGACTAAATGAGCATGAGCATTTTACTAATACACAAATATATGACTTTATATATTTAAAAGGTTCTTGAAGTACAAAAAAACTCAGTTCCTGAAAGTAGCCAAAAGGACATCAGAGAGTTTCAGAGATGAGTAAAGATATTTCCATGTCTAAATGGAATTTCGGAATTGTAGATTCTAGTAAAGGTAGGAAGTGTTCAGGCTTGTGTTTGTGGTTCTTGACCGTGGTAAAAAGAATAGCTGACAACATAGATATTTTCTAAGTTAAAGGCTGCCTCTTTGCTATCTACATGCACTAGGAAGAATGCTTTTTGTGAGCTTTCCCTATAAACTTGGCACAGTGAGTTACCAGCTCAAGACTGTACCCCAACTCTTCAGCTTCATGTGCTTGTTCAAATTTGCCAGCCTCCATGCAATGGTTAGTCCACAGCACTACTTTGTTATTTGTCCTTTGCTCTCAGGAAAGCAATATGCTTTGTGTCTGTCAGAGTCATTCAAGTTCACTTTATATTCTAGACGAATGCAAGATCAAAAAAGTTTCATCCTAGCAAGGCAGAGGATTTTTTTATTGAATTGGAAGCAGAAAAGAAAATGCAATGTCCTAGCTGTTATTTAAGGATTCTCAGATAAATGCAATAGCTAAGAGTCAACCCCAAAGAAGTCTATCTCTAGGATGCTGTTGTTTAGATTAAGACCAACTTCAGGATCCCTCTTGTTCCAGGTTATTGAGATTCTACTAAAATGATTAGGATCTATAAAGTAGATCTTGGAAACTGCACTCCCTTCCTTTTCCTTCCCTCCCTTCCCTTCTTTCCCTTCCCTTCCCATAGGGAAATATGAAATTAGGGAAATTTATGGTATCCAAATGCCTGACTAGTTCTAGATGCTTCTGAGAAAGCAAGGGAAACATTGTTCAAGATTATGTCACTGGAATATACAAGGCTTTTCTGAAATACGGATTTCTCACACGATGTGAACCCTTCTGCTTAAGAAATTCATTGAATTGCCATCCCTCTGACTTCTTTTCTGAGGCAGCACTGACTTGTATTATGAAGATTTTTTTGGCCTCATAATAATTCACAACTTAGGTGTTGTACCACATATTATCAGTATAATGTTGAGACAGTCTCACAATGCAAGACACATGGCATGACCTTTTTTCTTTTATTTACATCTTTTTTAGCTCCAGAGACATCCTTCTGGCTCCTCAGGGATGATGTCAGCTAATCTACATTCCTATCAAAAGAGGTCTTTGTTGGAAATACCTGACAGTGGGCTGGGTGAGGAACAAAGCACAAGCATCTCACCCTCTAATGGAGTAGATAGAAGAACAACTACACTATACAATCATTTCACATCAAAGAATGATGAAAATAGGTAAACTGAATAATCGTAGGGTATTTATGAACCTTGTATTAGATTGGTACAAGTCTCTGCCTTAGGGAAAAAATAATTTCCTAGGGAAATTATTTTCCTTAGGGAAAAAATAATTTCATATGCACAGAATGCTTTGTGACTACTTTATTCCTTCTTTGTGGTTTTGATCACATTTAGTTGTCTTGATGGGTGGGCCTCTATCTCCTAGCAGTACCTTTCAATCTTCCCCTTTATATGCACAAGCAAATTGTAGCTGCACATTTAATGCATCCAGAGTACTGGAACAGTGTTTATCAGTGTATCACAGTTACCATTAACTAAACTATTGGTTTAAAACAGATTTGTTTTACTGCAGTAAAAGAAGTGTTTGAATATGTATGTAGTCATTTTGGGGCTTTTATATATCACCAATATTCATATTATGGAATCACGTGCCATTTGTGTTTTCTGTACCTTTCAGATCTTTTGAAGGTACGCTGTACAAAAGAGGAGCTTTACTAAAAGGTTGGAAACCTCGCTGGTTTGTGCTGGATGTGACAAAACACCAGGTAAAACCTTTTCAGATAATGGATGTTTTTATGACTAGTTTTCTGCTTTTTTATTTACTGGGTTTGTACAGAATGATTTTACAAATAATACTAATAATGAATATTTTCAGATGCAATGTGTGTGCTACATCATTATAGACTGTATATCTATGTTTATCTTGTGTATTTTGTAGCTGATACAGCATTCTGAATGGACAGAGGTTTTCTAGTGTTTTGGGTTTTTTAAAACAGTGATAACTGTTTAGCATATAATCATAAAAGACTTATTGGACTGGAAGTCATGCATTATTGTTTGGGCCCAAACATTTTTTGCCTGCTTCATGCCTCAGGAAAAAAAAGGCAGGTAGTGCCTGAGGACATTTTCTGGGCATTGTGGTATACAAGTAATACAAGCAATTTTTTAAAGCACTGCTAACTCTAGTATGTCATTAAGCAATTAAGTGGTCAGCATAATTTACCCTTTAATATGACTTCTTTAGTTTCCAAAAGAGCTAAAAACTCTTTCCGAACTAGAGAGTGAAAAACTTAGAAGGTATTTCCTAGAGTGCAATTGGGATGCTGAGAGCTAATATGGTAACTGATAGCAAGTTTAATTCAGGCATTCATGTTGAAACTGTAGTAGTTGCTGTATGCTCAGTGTGTATTTTACAGCCTCTTTGTTCCTCAAGCACTTTGCCATGAGCATTTTCTTTTGCAAATGAAAGGGCATGATATACTCTGGAAAATCATTTGCTTCAGCAGAAAAATCCATTTACCTCACTTGACTTTTTAGTGTTTTTCTGTAACCCGTATTTGAGAAAGCTGACCTGGAATCTCTGTAGGAAAGTCTTTTCAAATATGGAGAACAGGATCACAGATCGCTCTGAAATGAGTTTGGATTTTGTAAATTACTTAAAAGGAGTTAAAATTTCATCTCAAATCTGTATTTCTAAAAGTCCTGAAAAAGCAAGTTCCTGATTGAACAATAATTTCAGGTGCCATATCTAGGAGTATTTAAATTAGTCATAGTGACGTAAATTTAGTAGCAAAAGTATTCATAAATATTCTGACAAATCATTGTACAGCAAGGAACACTAAAAACAGAGGAGATCTGTTGGTCTAAACATTTTATCCAATTTACAATGTGTGCCGGAATTCTGCAGTGGAAATTTGTGGTCTCATGTACTTTAAATAATGCTGGGTCATCAGACAGTAATCTACATTGAGCCAAATATTCCACACATTGTGGGTTGCAGCCTCTGAGACTCATGTATGCTTTTGTTTAAAAATATTAATTTATTGTAATCAATACACTTAAAAATATGTAATATAGATACAGACAGTCATCTTTTAAAATGCTAATTGAGGATTTCTAGATTAGTGTGGTAAAATACTGACAAATGTGCTGATTATAATTATTCTTCCTGATCCAGAGGAGAAAAGCTTCATTTTGCAGAAGAAAAAAAATAATATTTTTTGTGTATCCAAATCTCCTCCTGAGTATCATAGATGTAGGAGTAATACAGGTCAATCTTAGTTGGAATTCTGTTGTTTGACCTTTGCTATGAAGGTTTGCTTTACTATTTTGCATTGGTTTATGGGATTTTTGAAAAGCAAGTATCAGATTTTCTCTTCTGGAACTTGTTTGCATACTGAAACTCAGTTTACAGAGTGGTTAACATTCATATCAAAGTATCTTTGCAACAAGAAAAAAAAAAGGCAAGTTTCTTTCAACCACTAAGTGCAGTATAGGAAAATGTGAGTTTTCTATGTAGTTTATAATTATCTAAAATTATACTTAAATTTTTGCTGATCATTTTAAATTCTTGAAATATAGAGAATAAGTGTTCTGTTAACTCCTTGGTGAAGTAAAGCTTTTGTGTTAGTTTCATTGTAATGAACAGTGAAGAGGTGGTTTCTGTTAGAAAAACTGATAAGGAATGCTGAATCGTGAAGACCAGGTTCTGCTTTCATCCTTCACATGTCCTCTACCCAGAAGCAATGCATGACTCTGAAGCTTCTCTGCTCTGAAACTCTGGTGACAAAATGCTCTTCCCCCAACTCTGTGTCTGCACAGGAGCAGATGGTGGAGACTTCACTATTACCCAGAGATGTCAAATAGAGGACTGGCCAGTTAAGGGCTATCACCAGTCCCACCATTTTGTATATACCAAACCTATGGTTTCTGTCAGTTGTGTCTTAGAAATTTCCCATGTCTGATGTCCTCAGGTCCTAATAATATTTGTGCCTCCCACCCTTACCCCTCCATGCCCCCAGGTTGTATCCAGGAAAAGGGAAGAAGAAGTGAAAGGTCCATCTAAATAGCATATTTGATTTTTTTTTTTCTCTTCTGGTCTAGCTGCGATACTATGATTCTGGTGAGGATACAAGCTGTAAGGGACACATAGACCTTGCAGAAGTAGAAACTGTGATTCCTGCTTCTCCAACAATTGGAGCCCCAAAACATGCAAGTGAAAAAGCATTTTTTGATGTAAGTATATCTGGTCTTTACTTGATCTTTATGTGAAACTTTCTTTTCTTGGTGTGTTTAACCTACTACTTTCAGTCCTGCTGGAAGGTGTGAGCTAGGAAGGAGCTGTCATGACAACTCAAGACAAAAAGTTTTTACACAGCTAGCATCTGGTCCTCAGTCTCAACAGCAGAAGTTCAAAAACTGTTACATTCAGACCCAATTAGTACCTTGAGTATTACAGTTTAAAGTAAAGTTTGCAAGTTTCTTTTTCTGTTTTGTGTGTTGACTTGTCTATCTTCATGTTCTTATTTTTCCTTTGCAGTTGAAGACAAATAAACGTGTATATAATTTCTGTGCCCAAGATGCACAGAGTGCTCAACAATGGATGGATAGGATCCAGAGTTGCATTTCAGATGCTTAGAAAGGAAAAATGTTCCATAATAAAGACACGTTTAAGACACCTCTTCCTGTAAGAAGCTAAGTTCTGAAATGTTACTGACAGACAACCAGCCTTCCTTACATTTCAGCCATAAAAGTTCATAATATGCTAGAGTTCCTTTTCTGTGTAATAATTATAACCACTGTAACTGCTTTTTTTTTCTGCAGGGAGGACTTTGAAAAATAATAATCCATTTATCCTGAATTTCCACTTTCTTCAGTACAATTCCTAGCTATAAAAGTGGGCTGTATTTGCACTATCATCTAATCCTGGTTTTCTCATTTCAGAGCTATTCTGTTAGGAAAACCTGTCCAAAGGAAATTGTAGAAGTTTTCCCTCCAACAGGAAGTGTATTTTCACATTATTTATATTTTTAAACAGAATGTTCTTATTTCCAAGCCAGTCATGAATAAGAGGGAACATGTCTACAATTCCTAAAAATAAATAAATAAATGAAGCTTGTGAGTCCAGTGACATATATATCAGGTTGCCAATGTTTATAGACAGTTGATATTTTTAAAGACCAAAAAGTGAAATTGCCCGATACCAGACTTTCAGGTGTCTTCTCAGTGTGCAGGTCATTCTCTAATCTTGTGCTCTACTGAGTGCTTCTGCAATGTTGTTATGGAATTTCAAATTCTAGGGATTATCTGAAGATCATAGCACTTTTATTTTAGATTCTGTTTGCAATTACAATGGGATAAGTGAAAGAAAACTGGCCGACACTACCCAGGAGAAATGGAAAACAACAAACTAGGAATTCAGTAGAAGAAAGATCTCTTATGTGTGAGTTGTATATGTTAATTTATATGCTGTTCTGCTCACTGTAAAATAAAAAATAACAAACATGATAATGCACTAAACAATGAAGCAAGCACTTGCACTGAAATCTTTAAAATGCAGACATTTTGCAGGACAGAGGTAAGTTATTTATAGCAGAACAATACTAGCTAGTTAACAACACTTACAGATATTAAATATGTACATAACTGGTTTGATGTGTCGTGATTTGATACTTTTTAAACATTTTTTGCACATGAATTGGAGGACTGTTTATAGATTTTTACATTTGATAAAATTGTGTTTGTTCAGCTTAAAATCCTGGCAAAACATTTTTAATAGCCCCAAATTAGTAGAAATTTTTACAGTCTACAAATATTGATGACATTGAGTAGAATATGTAGGTAATTAAGCCATTGTTTTTATTTTGAAATGTTAATATGTTAAATAGCACACTAATATTACAAAAGGTTTGTATATATGATTCACTATTTTCTCATTTTTCCAGACGTTCTCTTGTAATTTAATGTCAGCCTAACCAAACTGACTAAACTTATAAGATTTTTCAGTTATTAAATTGTTTGTGGGGTTTTTTTATAACTAATGTATTTTGTCAGAAAGGAACATAAATTTCTCACCACACACAATAGGAAATGCAGCTGTTTTTAATGCATTTGCAATTTCAAAACAAAAATATGAAGGATTTTTCTAGCATTTTTCAATTTACAAATTTCCACCTGTGACAATGGTGTTTGCACATTTGTATTTTTCTTTGTATATGAAGTACTTTTATATGTACTTTGTAAAATACTGATCCTGTTCTTAGGTTATATGAAAATATACATACAACTGCTTATTTTGTAACTAGTTAATTTTAACTCTTGTATGTTATGTGATATATGTATGCTAACCATCTTGTAATAAATACACTTCTTAAGGAAAAGTAAAACCTTTCCTTTTACTGTAAAAGAGAAAAAAGCAAGACCCACATGTTGAAATATTTCCATGGGCACAAGACAAATCCTTATTTACTCTGTATTAAGAATAGTGGGTGTATTAAAAACTATGTGGTCCTTTGTATACTTGTAAATATTCCTACATAAAAGTTGCACCTGAGCATCCTTAACTCAAACACTTGTCAACAGTAACACTAAAGAAACCAGAATTTAAAGCAAAATTATCATTCTAACAAGTGTCAATGTATAGCCTTTACTAAAAGGCTAAATACATATAATGTTCATACTAAGTCGTTGAATAATGATGTTAAATATATTTTTTTTAAAAATCCTGTATGGTATCACAACATAAATCAACTGCATACTTTCACCCTGAAACATATCTCACTCATTTGTATCACCTTATGCAAAAATGATCTAGTTCATAAGAAATAAAATATAAAAAATGACAAGGTCTTACTTGAGAATGTTGCATCTAAATTGAATTACTGAGTGTAGTGTGGGATAGCAGAGTTAAAATGGAAAGGGAATGTGTGATGGAGGTAGGGGACCTGTGACGATTCTTGGATGCTGTGGTGCTTAGATGATAAGGTTTGCATATTGAGCTTGGCATGGATGCTAATGTTGCCTTAAATGTTGATCTCAATTTTTAGTGTCTGTATTGATGGAAAATGGACTTGAGCAACTTAACTTAAAAATATCCAAATAAAAACTGAAATGAGACATATGATATTTGTGGTGTTTATATAAGGAATATGCAAAGGAATGGTAGGCATAGGCTCTTGGTGTGATGACACAAAGTTTGCAGTGTCCTCGAGGGTCTCTTCTATACAAAATGAGGATTCAAACAGAGACTTAGAGAAAATGTGAAGTTAGCATAGCATAAGCTACAGGGTTTGTCAGTGTCGTTGGGTTGTGGCAGCAGAAGTAGAGAATTAGGAACAGAGAATTTGCTTGGGAAAAATTCTGTGTACAAAGGGATCCATCTTCATATTCTATGAAGATTTTCCAGAAAAAGGAACCCATCCAGGAGTCTGGGATGAGGTAAACATGTGCTCCCTCTGGTGTGTCGTATCGCTATTCCCATACTGTGTATCATAACATTCCTACTGTAGAAAAGAGAGAGTATTATCAGGAGCTTTACATAAGGGAAGAAGATTGCTTGCCCTTCTCTGTGTTGAGTAACAAAATACCTGCATAACGGGTGACGGGATGAACTGAGTTCAAGTTTTGAAGAGTTGTTACTGGTTTATTGTATTAGTAATTTCTCTTTCCTATCTAACATACAAGTGTTTTCTATACAAGTCCTTACTTTTGATGGAACTTTAGAATTAGTATACTAAATAATAAAATACTTAGCATGCCACGTGTGGGTCACTGGTTATGTAATAATACACAAACAGCTAACAGATCCAGGAACAAATGTTCAAAATTTTGTATCACATCCCACACACATTATTTGTATCCGATAGTTTGTGAGTTGCAGACATAACAAATATGTGGTGATCTTGTCCAAATACTGTCATTTTGCCTTTTCATCCTGTAATATTCTTGGAGTATGTCTAAGTGGCTGCACCACATTTCTCATTTTTCATATTTGTGATCATCCAAATATTTTTGCTGTTCATGATTATCCTGTGGTTGCTTTGGGGAGTCAGAAAACTGAAATGAATCTACCAGTTCCCCAGTTATGCTAAAGTTCATGCTGAGTATCACTGTTGCACCTACTTTCTGAGGTTTTGTCTGTATTCGATCAGTTTCTTTCCAAATTTTGGCTACCACGCAAGCCAAGGGCAGTGTTCGCATCCACATTCTCATTTAGGAACTTTTCATCTTTGAGTTTTTTCACATACAACTTTTTCTTAATTGACTGTCAAATAAGTAAGCTGCAAGTTCACTATTGTTTCCTCTCTTCACTTACTAGTCCAGCTAGCCTCTCAAAGGAATAGAGAATGGATTACTAATACAAATACTGTTGATAGGAGTTGTTTTTGTGCTTTTTTTTGCATAATACAAAATCTCCAAAGACTAATTTTTACCTTTTTTTATTTTCCTGGCGTAGACCTTTTCAGTCTAAGCTGATATGACTTTTCACCCAAAGGGACTCTTCAATTCTTTATCTTTAATTCACTACTCTTTAAGACTGTAAGAGCAAATCGATTAAGTGTGATCAACTATGGCTACCATCTTTATCCACAATCACAATCCCGTAATTAAAACCCAGATACTAACTTCCCTTCTTACCACTGACAGTTATGGAAGTTTCTCCGTCATCACAAGACTGCCCATCAAGAGCTGAAGGGACTGAACACTGATGTCATTTCTGGTTTAGCAAGCAACTATGAAATAAACACAGCTTTTAATGAGTTGAGATTGTCATAATGCTCACCTGAGTCATTCCTGAGAAGACAAAGAGTCTTTCTTAAACTGAGATATTTGATTTCATATGTGGACTCCATATGTTACTCCCAGAAAGTTCTCAAAACCCAATCTTAGAACAAAAGGTAAAAGCTGTGTTTTAAAGGCAGGCTCTCCAACATAATTTATTTGTTTATACCTTGATCTCTGTGCAGACCCTACGAACCAGGAGATGTGGTAGTGGCAGCTGAATTATAATTCCAGATTGCTAGTCATATCTAGCCAAAATACTGTCTTTCTTACCTTTTTCATGGTGGTCTAATCTGCTTCTCTAAAATATTGCTTGTTGTCAACATCCAATGGGAAATTACATTTTGTCCAGTTTCAGGGGGCACCATATAGTTCCAGTTTCTTCCTTTATCTTCAAATTTTGCTTACATGACAGAATTAGCGCATTTGTGAATAGGAAATGTTGCTTGATTGTGGGAAGTTTACGGTTGCTGTTGTCCATCGCCTACTCTTTGGTAACGATGTTTTGTTTATGTGTCTTCTAGGAGATTCATAGAGAGCCTATGCTTTTATCTGTAAAATAAGCAATAATAGAAGATGGAAATAGTCAGGCTAAAAGGACCCCAGTATTATCCTGGAAGGAGATACAAAGGTAGCAGTTGTTTCAGGTATTGAATGGTACTTCTTCCTGCGCCTCATACTCACCTAGAAGAACGTGAGGCATAGTCTTGGTTTATTTTAAGATTTATTTATTAATGATGTATTTATCAATGTATATTGACAAAATATCAATGTATACATTGTTGTTTAATGAATTTCTCTCACTGTTCAACTCAGTAAGGATTCCTATATTTCAAACCCACTCAGCCTGTCACCAAACAGGACCTCCAAAACTTGTAGTGTCCCTTTGTGTTAAAAGTCTCCATTAATTGTCAAAAATTTATACTAGGTACAACATCCCTGTTTAATGATGGACAGATGAGACTGCTTTGAATTTAACACCCAGGAAGACTGTTCTGTGCAAACGCTTTCTCAATAAGGAGAAAGTATCAGGTAGCTCAAGAAACGAGCATCATACGGACAGCACTGAGGGTTTTGCCAGGTTACGCTGGCTGTGGGCCATCTTCATTAGTAGTGCCACTGAGTTCAAAATCCTATTCTCATCAAGACCTCCAGTGAGTTCAAAATTATAACTTCATAAAATTGTGTATAATTATGAATTAAGCTCAATATAGTAAGCTATAGTACAGGTAAAATCACTCTCATGTTTAAATACTTATGTTCAGGTTTTGCATATGTTGCATTGTTTTTGAGCCACCACAGTAGTTAAAACTTTGATTTTTATTTCTGCTGTGCTCAGATTGTCACTGGCAAATATTTTAATGCAATAGTTGAAGCAAATGCTTACACTACATTTTTTAATCAAAAATACTTACATTGTTTAGTATAAAGCATTCAAATCTTTGTAGTATTGCATGCAGGCAAATGATTTAGGATTGGAATTTTGAAAAAAAAACCATTGGAGAGTTGGTGACACAATTACCATTGAATTTTTATTAAGTTGGACAGCCTGTTTCTCTGAGATGCCTGTGAGATATTTCTCTTTATGATATTCTTTTTAAATTTTCAAGGAACTTTTATTTAAAATATCCACCTTGCTCCTAGTGCCTCCTAAATTAGAGTGTCAGTAATTCATTTATCAGCTTTAAAGTGAAATTAAATTAAGTTCAAAAATATCTTTTGATTTCCGTACTTTACTCAAAACAACTAGTTTTTTTCATCTTCAGAACTGTCTTCGGGGCGGGGGGAGGGAGTAAAAAATCAGGTGAAAATTAACTTGGCTGCTTCTACTTCAGGCTCCTGACTCAAAAGAAAGCTTGCAGTATGTCTCCTTTTCTGGTATGAGTATGTGGCAATGCCTGAAAACCTGGAAAATATCCCTTCAAGTGATAATGAACCAGAGCGAGGAATAAATTCAGGAGTTAGTTATGGTATATAGAATTGTGTCATTGACCACTGTGTGTATTATGTACATTAGCAGTGCCAGGACAGGCTATAGGTCTTATTACAATCTTAAAAAGTATCATACTGTTGCTACATTAATCAGACATCTGTTTTTAACCCTAAAATATCTAAGCTTTGTATCCTCTTCTTCCTGCAGAAATAGTCTTCTGAGACTTTATCTCTTTAGTGACACAAATTTCTGTAGAGAAAATAATTGTTAAGATAAACTCATTTTTATCAATTATTATCTCAGTTGTTAAAACCACACAGCTGACTACACAGTGGCATATGTGACAAGTTTCTCAGCCTAGGAATAAAAAACAAACATGTAGCTATTTCCTGTGATACTGAATGTGTTTTAGTTCAAAGAATACTGCACACAGATATTTGTCATGTGAGCACATTTTCCATTTTTGCTATCAAAACTAAATACTGCTGTCAATAAGGTCATGTATACCTTAGCAACTTGCTATGGACTACCACAAAATTTTTTAGCTGTTGTCAGAAAGGCCTTAGTTTAAAAATATTTCTCCCATGTCCTAGGTCACTGCATGCATGTTGCCTTATGATATTCAAATATTTCCTGAAAACACAGTT
This sequence comes from Mycteria americana, assembly GCF_035582795.1. Lineage (NCBI taxonomy): Eukaryota > Metazoa > Chordata > Aves > Ciconiiformes > Ciconiidae > Mycteria > Mycteria americana. The sequence goes on from NC_134369.1 coordinate 12,871,982, forward strand.
CTGTGCAACTTTTCCACTTTTTCTTTTCTCAGACCTGTTCACTATTTCACAGTGAAACATTATGCATATTTAAATTGTTTTAAATTAAATTCATGTAATACTTGAGATAAGGACAGCTTTCCTTATTTGATGATGGTATCTCAAGACAATATTTGAAAAACAAGTATGTGCAACCAAAATAGACAGAGATAATTCAGTTTATCTTGAGACTCCAGCCCATTGATTTCTATTAATTTTCACTTTCAGTCTGAATTAGATGAAAGTGTAGTGAGGCCTTCAGTGACACTTCAAATTACAAATGACTGTATTACTGCTCTCATTGGCGTATATTAGAAGTTAGGGTTTTAGATTGAACTTTGTATATATTTTCTTCTCGCCAAGCCAGGATAAACAGAGATTATGAAGGCTACGGACATCAAAAAGTAGAGAGATGCAGGGGAAAAGCAAGCCCTGGCTGGTAGTTAGTGCCTAACACAGCAATGAGTTGATGTCAGTGTAAAGCGGAGATCAAAACAGCACATGCAAGCAGCTGAGTGCATATTCATCTGTTGGACAGATGATCAAAGAATTAGAAAGGAAAAAGGCAGGTATCTGTGACAGAGCGGAGTGTAGGAAAGCTCATACTGCAAATGGGAAGAATTGCAGGTAAGCAGGCCATGGAACGGGATCCCATACACCCACATCTCCAGTAGCAAAGGAAGACTTCTGATCTCCTTAGCTTTCCACTGAACAGTTGCGTTACCTGATTACCAAAATCTCCCTTTATACTTGTCTCACTCCCTGTTTTGTGTTTTTGACCTTTACTTGTCTGATCATGTCTAAATTTAGATGAGAAATTTTTGAGAAGCAGAAATGAGCAGTGTTAACATGTTCCCTAGAGGTGCCTAGAATACTTGCAGGTGCTGTGATACAATCAAGGGAAAGAGTGAAAGAGTCTTTGTTTTTCAAAGTGCTCTGAAAATAGTGGCTAATTCAAGTTGTGCATCTATTTTTTGGAATTTTGGGGGGTAGGGGAACAGGGTTGGTGATTGAGTTTGGTCTGCCATAAGGGATAATGAGGCCAGTTTGTAAAACTGGATCTGAGCCTGGATTTCAAACACTCTCAGCATTTGACATGTGATTATCGCTCTTTGGAATTAGATTTAACAGCACTGAGGAAAGAGGTTAACATGAAGCCAACATCAAGTATGCTGAACTCTGGTCATTGAAAATACCATTGCTAATATTACTATAAGTGTATTTCCAGTAGAACATCACAGCTTTGTTTATCAAATGCAGTCTTAGCCAAATTATTATCAGCTGCTGGAGATGGGTACAAAGGATGCACTGTCAAGTCTCTACTTTAATTTCCAAATTTGGGCCATTCTTTCCATGATGTAACATATTTATCTGTTATATGGATATTCTCAAATGTGGAATAATTAATAATACAGAATTTTATCCACATAGTAGAATATGGATGCCTTTGCTTAATGTTTATTGCTTTAACCAAAACAATTTAGTTACAAATTTTCTTGCGCTTTCTTCAGTTAGCTGAGCATGAGCTACTGTCAGAGACAGCACAGAAGGCGAAATGGACCAGTGGGCTGACCAAAAATTGCTAATACAATGCTGTGTCCTATTACTAGGGTAATTCTTGCTAATATGATTTTGAGCTATAATGTAATTAATATTGTTATTTCCTGTAACAACGAGATAATTCCTAGCAGTTTGAAACACAAACAGCACACCTAAAACAAAATCTCCTTTGATGCGTATACTGAATGTGTTTTGACCAGAAACCACGCAGCAAACACGCCTGTTCCATTTTATATGCATAGGGAGGAAGCAAAACATAGAAGTGATATGCCAGTAAAAGTGGGCCCAAATATCACTCATCAGTGCTAATAAATACTTGAGGAAAGTAATGCTACTTAGAACTACTACCTTTGCTCCTCTTAAAGGAACTTGGTAGGTAGCATAACCACTTAATTTTTTGGTAGACTGCTAATACGTGGTTAAAACAAACCTGAGCTTTTGCTGCATTAAGTAAAGCTGTTCCTTTTAAAGACACAAGTACAGTGACACTGTGCACTACAAACTGTAAGAAGAATTACTCTTACAGCCCTTGAAAAAGGTGACAGTTAAAACACTGTGCAGGATTTCTTGCAAAATCAGAAGTGATCATTATCAAACTCCAGTTTGCAAGGCTTAAAGAGAATGGGAGAGGAGAGAGAAACCTGTAGTCCTTTTTTGAGAATAAACATGGATAGTAGTTACAAAGGGAGATGTGTACTTAGGAAACAAACCCTCATACTGGCCAACATCTGAATTATTCACTGCTGGATTAAAAAAATAAATGCTAATAGCGTACAAAATACTTTTTTCTTAAATTAGGAGTGTTATCCTGAATTTCTATGTAAAATACAAAATCCAGGCCTTTATGAGAAGGCATGTACAAATACAACACATGCATAATAAGAAAAGTATAAAGTAGATCCTAAAACTGCTAGCCCTTGCCTTGTTACACAAGGTAGCATTAAATGAGGAGGAGAGGGACAGAGGGGTGAGCTGATCTAGAGTTGGCAGGACAGCAGCCAGGCAAATGGAGAAAATGGAAAATTATTTTTTACATACAAAACTTGAGAAAGGCTGCCATGTTGCTTGGTATTGCATAGGCTAGCAGAGAGCTTAGAAGAATGAAAGACTACAAATCTCAAGCCCAGGATGGACAGAAATTGCAGACTGCATTTTTATCTAGGGTTGATGTGTTTGAATTATGTTGCAGGAGCATGGCAACCTTTTCTTCTGAAGGAAAAGACTGAGGACAAACTTGGAAGTGGAAAAACACGTGTGATTTGCATTAATTTTACCATTTTAGTAGATGTTATTTAAATTAATACTTTGTTACTCTGAAAAGGAAAAGAGGATGATCATGAGGACAACAGATTATTAAAGCCCTTGCCAGAAACACATTCTGGATGGATGAAATGACAGCTTGTGCACCAGAGCAGTTGTGCTGGGATGGCGGCCTAAAACAACTGAAAATGTGCAACACAAGGTGAATGCTGGGAAATGGTTAATCAGCATGAAAGTGTCTGCAGCTGCAAATGGCTCCGGTCAGCTGCAGGCAGGGACTGGCTGCTAGCTGTGCCTGGCAGCAGTGGGGAGCAGGGGGGCTGCTAGTCTCCACAAAGATAGCTCTTAAATCCTTAAAAAAGCATAGGCCTTAAACTGAACAAACACGGTAGAAGAGAAGCACACCTAATGCATCCCGAAACACACTCCCGATGCCAAGTGGGGTTTACTCCTACTTGTCCTGGGTGCCCTCTCAGAAAAGAAAGGGGCCCTGGGCCCAGGTGTGCCTCCTGCACAGCCCAGCTGGGGCGGCAGGCCCCAATAAGCGGCACCTGTGCCTCTACCTGGGCAGGGCTGCATTGGGCAGAGAAGGAATGGCAGCCATGCTTGTGACTGTGCCTTTGTTCCTGCCTGGGCAGATGAAAGGTGATGGATTCTGGCAAGAGCAGTCCTCAATACCTGCAGAAAAGGTGAGGCTGTGGGGCAGAGCTCGGTTGCCAGGAGGACTCCTTTTTATTAGGGGACAAAAAAAGAAACTAGTCCCCAGGCTCTCCTCGGGTGGGTGTGAGGCTGAAAACCTTTTGGGGACGTCTGGGGACTGTGACCCTCGAGGCACGGCCCAGTGACCGAACAGCCACGTGGCACTGGATGGTGTTAGGAGCCACTGAATGGGAAGCAGCAAGGGCCTGTATTGGCTAGGAGCTGAGGCTGGTTAGGGAGGGCTTCCTGTGTCACAGCAAGGGCTCCTGCTTGCACGAGTTCCCCAGGTGCAGCAGGACTTCTCTGCACCTTGACTGAGAAGGGAGCAGAAGCTGCCACGTTGCCAGAGTGTGTGGGGTGTAACCCAGTGCTCTAAACGTGATTTTGCCAAAGGAGGTTCCAAAAGGTAAGTGGGGGGCTTATAGAGTTTGGAGGGCAGTGTTAGAAGTTTTCATATGATGGTGTAATTCCAAGAATTATTGTCCTCTGGAAACTGCTAAAACATGAAGGGCTTTTGAACAGTAATAGTTCAGTATGCAGCAGTCTTTTAGCATAGTATTTCAGGAATATGGTGTTGCTGTTCTTTAGGGTATATTCTGTCCTGGATGGTTTGTCTGCAGCCTGCGTTGGAAAGGTATTCAGAGACATCTTTTGCGTTAAAGGACTTACTACCTGAAATGAAGGAATTCCCTGGTGATTTTTTTGTGTGCCATTTAGCATGTCACCTTCATCTTGCCTCATAGGGAGCTCTGAAGTATGTGGTGTGAGACTCAAATGCTATGATCCAGGTGATGAACTCAGCCCTGAGAAGGGAAGTTTCTACTTACTATTCAAACAGTTGTTCTGAGACCAGCTGCGTGACTCAGTGGTTAGTGTCTGAGATGTGTTGCACCGCTCTCTCGCAGTACACTTTATGCAGAGTTGTTGAAGCAGCGTGTGGATGCTGCATCCTGCTTGAGCTGATCTCTGTCAACTTTGAGGTAAATTCAAAGGTGTTTTGCCTTCCTTTCCATCCCTCATGTAGGTAAGTAATAATACCTAGAGCTTTGCAAAGTCCTAGCAAAAACTGCTAATATGCTATAGAATAGAAGCAAGCTAAAAGGTGGCTGCAGCTGTTGTTTACTACATTATTACACATTTTGGTTCCATATGTGCCTCTGTGGAAAAGAAGTGCTTCAGAATAAGCAAATACAAATTACACAAATTGGAGAAAATAAGTACAGCTAACCCACCTTCAGCATCTAATTTCTACATTACAACAGAGCTTTTCTGTATCCAATCCCAACTCCCCAAAGGATTTAGTGTAGATCAGAAATACCTCTGAGCCTAATCATGTCAGTGGAGTTCTTCCACAGAAAAATAAAATACCAAATCTGCACATATGCTGAACGTGTTGAAGTTGTGTAGAATAAAAGAAAGTTTGGACATTGTGTTAATGTGATGGAGAATATTTTGATGTTGTAATTTGCTTAAAAAGCATGTGTAAGTAATTGCTGCATGAGGCGCTGAAGTCAGACTGACTGTTCACAGATGCAAATGTTTCCATTTCCCAACCAAGGATTCCTGATTCATTTTGCATTACAGTGTGTTATAAAGCACTGATGGGTACTCAGCTTTTTCCTGTTGTTAACTATGTCTTAGGTTTTATCTGAAAAATGTTCATGCTTCTGTCGTCTTATAAAAGATTTTTTTTTTTTTTTAATTCTCTTACCATTATGAACAACAAGAAATCTCCTGCACTCAGAAGGGACAAGATGTTCCTCTCTATTCTGATCATGGGAGTAGTATACTTGCATGCTTTGCATTTTGTACATTAGATATGTCATTGACGTGTATGACATGCCAGTTGAGGCAGAATCTTTTTACATGTTGTTGCCCATCCAAACAGCTCATACTAGAAACCACGATAGGACTTAGTATGTGGCTAACTGAAGAAATTCTCTATAGGTTGCAGGTGAATGCTATAGCTGAGTTCCATATAGGTGGCTGTTTTGGGAGACATAGAGTAGGATGAAACCTGCAGTTAGCCCTCTTTCTCTGTGCAATAGGATGAGTACATCATCTTAAACCACTTTTTAAAGGTCCCTCAGCTACTGTATTTTAATGGTTATAGCAGTAACTCCAGATAAGCCTACCATCTTAAACGAGATGGATCTTTCTTTGCTTTACCACAGTACTTTTGGATGTAACTGACTCTGAGAAGGGATCAGTCGCTCTGCTCTTAAGTGATATTGTAGCCAACCAGTGCATTTCTCTGTGATTACATGAATATAAACAGCATATATGGGATATTACAGTACTTAGTTTGACTCATAACTAACTTCCCGAATAGTATTGTCAACAATAAAAATATTTGGAGTTCTCCATTTTCTTGGCACATTGTCTGATAGGTCTGTTTCTTTGCTGTCATAGGTAGCAAAATCCAGGAACACATGTAGCTGAACAGCTGTCATATATGTGGGACCAGGAAAAGGGCTATTTTTAGTTCCTTTGGTTTTTTACTCTTGTTCCTGAATTCTTTTCTGGGGGGTGAAATTACGGCCTGTTTAACTCTCTGGCAAAGCTCACCCCGAGTTCAGCAAAGCAGAGATTTCATCCCTCATGAAGGTTATCTTATCTGTTACATGGAGTTTGAGCTTTGGTCACGTGGAAACCAATACTTACTGTTGTTATTAAAGTTGCTTTCCTTTTAGCAGCATACTTTGGAACCATGTTTCTGTCCTCTCTGGATTTACCATCATAACTTCCAAAATACTGTGTTTTGGAAAAAGAACAAAAATAATAAATGTTAATAACCATGGGATGAAGGGAAACTTCAGCTGGGTTTGAAAGTGACACTATAAATTGTTTTTAATTCTGTGGATTTATGATTTCACAAAAGAAATTATGAGATAGTGTTTGTTACAAGTAGTAATCAAGATGAATATATGATGCAGGAATTATTTTCTTGCAGAGTCAGCTAGTTTGATTGTAGCTCTTCACTAATGCAGCAGCTATAGAAACTAGTTTATACTTCATATGCAGCGTGGTCTGGTTATCTGTAAAATACATACAAAGCTTTTATGTCAAAGCATTCAACAGTCTGAGTGCACAGCCAAAGGAGTGACCCTGAGATCTTGCTCAGGTGGGTTATGTTTACTGTGTTAAATGGGACTCAATCCTTCAATCCTTACTGATAGAGACATAGCTCAAAATAAACTAGTGTGGAGTCATAATTTACAATATAGCCTACAGAATTTTTCCCAGTTATCTCTGGAATTATTTATAAGTAAAACATATATTCCTAGATGTCAGGTCAGTATTTGATGGTATGAGGTATGTAAAATTCATTACTTCGTATAATGAGCAATTGCCCCTGGATCAGCACAGGCCTTGACTCAGGTCAAGTTGCCAAGGGAGGATGCAGGTCTGTAGACCTGGGGCTGCGGGGATGCGTGGGGCCCCTCTCTGAGGTTGGGCAGACAGTGTCCTTGCCTGCCAGAGGTGGGCGCTGGGTGTCACCCAGTGAAGGAGCAGCGGATATTGGAGTGGTTAAAGTCTCCCATGAGTACCAGGGCCTATGAATGTGAAGTTTCTTCCAGTTGTCTGAAGAAGACCTCATCTACTTGTGCCTGATCATATGGTCTGTAGCAGACACCCACCACAACATTGCCTGTGTTGGTCTGCCTGCTAATTCTGACCCATAGGCAGTCACCTGGCTCATTGTAGGTTCAAGGCTGAGCTCCATGCGTTCCTGCTGCTGTCTCATGTGAAGGGCAACTCCCCCTCTTCACCTTCCTGGCCTGTCATCCCTAAAGAGCCTGTATCCGTCCATCACGGCACTCCAGTTCTGTGAGCTATCCCACCGTCTCCCTGACACCAATGCGATCGTAGCCCTGCAACTGCCTGCAGACCTCTAATTCTTCCTCTTTGTTTCTCAAGCTGTATGTGAGCGCACAGGCACTTTGAGGCATCCAGGTGTGTTGATTTCCCACAAAAAGTACCATAGTATGTTAGTATTGCTCTCAGTGTCACTGAACATTTTAAGTTGGACAGCTCTAGTATTAGAAAATGGAGTTTGGCCCAGCACATAGGATAGGAACCTGTTCCTGAAGTGATGTTCGGTACAGGGCAGCTCTTTGCTTCTAGCACAGCTTCTTAGAGTGAGCGTAATTATTTATAGCTAAAGAGGAACTTAAGCAGGGCTATGTTTGCTCTCCTGAAGTCCCATGCTGCGAGATATCCACCTGGATAAGTAATGCAACTCAGAAACATTCCCTTGTGGCATGATTCAATGCAGGGCTGGACTTGATGGATCCCTCCAGTCAAGTTACAGACCAGCTGAGCAGTTTGAATCCAAGAAATTCTTTAAAAGCACGGAGAAATTCAGATCTGTTGTTCTGGTTCAAGCCAAACTCTAGTGAAGCCATGTGATGTCACTTACACTGTTTTATGGCAAAGCAATTCAGCATTCCAAATATTATACGAAGCTAGTTAGTGTTTACGTAAGTTTGACAGGCTGTGCAACATGACGTATGTCCTGTTCTAGCTTGGTTGCCAACATGGTTTGTCAACGACATTTTTACTGTAGGAGCAAGACACGCAATACTTTCAAACTCAGTTTTGCCAGTATTTCTCCACCTCAAACCCTTCAGATGGAGATTTTTCATATGGTTTGCATTGAAAAATCATTTGCATTACATTTCATATGGTTGGCAATGCATATCTTGCATTGCTCTGTATTCAGACATGGCTTTGTATTGGTCAGTCCTAGGGTCCCACTTAAGTTTTCTAGTCTGTCCTTACAATGTGTCACAGATAAAACTGCTATGTCAAGACACCACAAAAATGCTTCTGTGTCTTTTGTATCTGTGCTCTGCATGCCAGAACGATTTATTTAATTTACGTTTTTTCCTTTTGAATATCCGTTATTTAGAATGTAGAAACAGTAGCACATCTTCCTTTTAACTCTGGCTTTGATAAACTTAAAAACATTGCTTCTGAAGGGTCTGAGGCTTTGTTCATTGGAAAGAATTTTGCAATGTTTTTTGTGCACAAAGCAGCTAATTCTTATACAGGAAAAAAGCCTTGTTTTTTATAAACACTGTAAGAGCTGGAAAAAAGCCTTATCTGTTATAAATACTGTAAGAGCTAGAGTTATGTCAGCTGCTGTCATCTCTGTGAAGGGTGATGCAGTAGCAAGGATCCATAAGGTATATAAATGAGTAGGGGGGTGGTGTTTTGTTGGTTTGGTTTTTGTTGTGGGGGTTTTTTTCCTCCCCCAGCTATGCCCCCTCTGCTGACATAAAAAGCAAAAAGGATATTCCTAGTGGCTATGAGCCCTACTAATTAACACCTGAATTGGTACTGTAGTGTGTGTTAAAGCACCAAGCTCTTAAGTGCATTTTATAGATGGCATGATAAAATTCTATCATCTTCTGTCATTAACATCTGTAAGACCATCTATTTTCTTCCCTCTCTGCCCTCAGAAAAAAATCATATACTTTCTTGGGTACTGAAATTTTTTAAAAAGATAAATTGGTGAGAAGTTTCTATATTTACATTAGAAGAAATAGACCAGGTGTTTTTGATATCTCTTTCATTTTCCTAAAGACATAAATTCAGAGGCATCATGAGGTCAGCTTCATGATTTAAAACAAATAAACAAAAACAAAACCAAAAAACCAAAGCATATACACATAGCAAAATAATACAGTGTTAGACTTCTATAAGGAATTTGCTCAAGCCCACACAACCTCAAGCTGAATATGAAGTATTTTTGTATTTAACCCATGAAAAATGGAACTAGATTTGGAAGTGCTAACTAAAATCAGTGTTCTGTAGTGGAACAAAGAAAAGACCCTGTGAATCAAGAAGCAGAAGCAGCAGAGAATTGTACTTGAGTATCCTTTGCTTTTTATCTTAGCAGTCAGTTTTCTCAAAATGAAACCAAGCACATCTGTATCCCAATATCAGATTTAAAGAAGCTGAAACAGCGCAATAGATGCTTGTAAATGAGGAACATTACATGAGGGCCTGTAATTGTTCATTGATGCAGAGAAATCTCAATAGAAAGCATTCCAAGCCTGGTGCTTGGCAATATGGGCAAATACACTATCTTTCTGGACTGCCTATTCCATAACAAAATACTGTTGTTGGTAATACCAGAGAGCATTTGCAGGCTCTGATGTGCTACAAAGTAACTCGCTGCACCAGGGTCAGGCTTCCAGTCTTGCAATGTGATAGTTTACGCCTAAATTTTTTTTTTCTTTGTTATCCAAATGTTCCACTTATTCTGTTTATCCTGAGTTTCTCATCTTGTCATCAGTATTTAGGGAAGTTCTCAGCTCATAAAAGATGACTAAAGCAAAAACTTACACTCTGTGTAGTTTTTCTGGGTGGTCATTTCTAAAAAAAATTGGTGTATTTCAAAATTATTTATGTACCTTTCTTCTAGTCCTTTGCACAGTAAAACCAAGATATCAGACAGCATAGTCTATTTTTTCAGGTATAGCTCTATGCACTGTTATCTTTTTGTATGCTGTAGTTTAAAATATAGAAGAGATCTCCTAATTTACAGTGAAGGTGGCTACCACTTTGGGTTTGTGTTCTTTTTCTTTTTGAGGCTTTTTTCCCTTCTTAATATGAAACAGTTTCTAGACTGCACATATGACCTGGTCTTTGTGCATTGTAGGAGATGAGTGTTTGGGTGAGGGGGTTTGGGGTATCATTTTTGCTTGTTTTCATTGATGCTTTTTTTTTTCTCTTTAGAAATCTTATTTGAGACACACTTTTGGCCTAAAAATTCCTATTGCTGTTAATATCTCTGCTATAGACTATTTATGAAAGTGCTGCAATATTTGGTTTGCAACCAAACTGTTACTGTTTGGAAGATGAACCGTTTTGTTTAAATACTGATGGAAGTTTTTGTTTTGCTACCCTGTCCTGGAGTGTAACAAACACTGTTTAGATGGAAAGTCAAAAACAAAAAGGTTTGAGAGGTTAGATTTATGAATGTCTTCCTAAATGAATCCTAGGACTATACAGTATGTTTCTTAATGCTTTTGAGAGTATTCCTAGATATGACTTCAGATGGTTAAACAATATCTTTCAGAAATTTTTGCAAAATATTCAACCACAATATACCTTTCATACTAGCGAGTGAAATTCACTGCATGCTGTTTCATAGAAGCAAATAATCTTAATTTCTAACTTTATAATTCCTAAAAAAATAGGTTTTATAAAAGAGGACTCAAAACAATTCCTATTTAGCTTGCTCAAGTTTCCCAAATATCTTACTCCAGATGACAACTATTTGTTTTTATGCCAAACTTTGAGGTATCTGTAAGACTGGATTCCAAAATGTCAATGCCATTATAAAGTATACATCAAATTTGGGGCCGGAGGGAAGGAGTGACTACAAGAACCTGGTTTGTTTTCAATGGACTTCACATGCTTACATGGTCTGGGCCATACCTGAGGTCATGTTTCATTAGCCTTTGGTAATAAATTGAGTTTAGCTCTCACAGGTACTACATAAGGCTGATCTAACCTTGTCTAGACATGTGCCCCCCCCCCCCCCCCCCCCCCCCCCCCCCGCAACTTACTCCATCCCCCACCCCCAAAGATTAAATGTGTTGTTATACTGGGTATGGATATTTATGCTTCAGCATTGCCTTGTGAAATCTTCCACAGTGTGGTTTATTTAGGAGCAGACCATCTGAACCTAATTCAGTTTCTTGTTTTCAATTTGTTTAGGAACTATTATTATAAACTCTTCAATGTGGAAATAGTCATTGGCTTTTACAGTGTTCTAACCTTGTCCTCTTTTTGCCTCTTTTAGTAACCTCATTTAATGAACAATGTTGCTTTCTGGGATATGTGATTAGCTGTAGCTTCCTCTTTCTTCAGTGGTTATCCAGACTGATTCCCTTAGTGTTTATGACAGAGACAGTCTTAGTTCACAGACTCTACCTGCAACCCAGCTTCCTCTCTCAGTTCTATGGGCAGCTGGCACCTACTCTGCCCAAAAGCAGAAAGGACAGTAGTACAGCCATGCTTCATTTCCTTTCTACTACTGTTGACAGTGAGGCAACCTTTAAAGTCCAGTCTCCCTGCATATGTTCCTATTTTTATTTAGCTTTGTATGATTCTTTCCTATGGCGGTAGGGGAGAACAAGCAAAAGCTCAAGATGGTACCAGCTTTCTTTAAAGAAATCTATCCTTATTCCAGAAGAGGTTTCCAGAGTCATCCAGAAAGTTATGAAGCTGTTCTTGCATGATACTCTGGTGCTTGCTCTTAAATGCAACTTTAACATGCCTGGCTGTGCCTCCTCAAGTGTTACTTTTCTTTGAAGGCTACTAAGAAGTGGAAAAAAAGGATGTCAAATTAATCGTATTGGTACAGGACTACCTAGGCATCAGAGGGAGAGCTGTGTGAAGTCTTCAGGTACTATCTTGGTTGCTTTTGATCAGTGCGTAGTTCCATCCTGAGCCATTTGTGCCCCTGTCCTCAGCTGCGCCGCTCATTTGGGGCTCACTTGTATAGGTATCACTAAGTCTGAAAAGGACTGTCCTTGTAAGTAGGTACCAGCTTTACACACTGTATGTGATACCTTCTAAGAAAGTTTACCTACTATAGCAGGTAATTTTCAATATGAGCATTTTAAAGTCAGGTATGCTCAATCCTCCTGTGAATAAGAACATGAGAATCTAGAGCCACATCGAGAAGCACAGAGACATCCTGAGGAAGAAAATACGTAGCTTAAGAGCTCTGTTTTTTCACTTAGTCACGAAGAGGACATAATGATACTCATTCTGCAGTGTAGATGTGTTGAATTGCTAAAGGCTTCCTTAATACTAGAAAGTGATGACTCGGATGGGAAAACTAAGAAAAGTCTGTCAATAGACTGCAATATTTTATTACTTCCTCAGAAGGTGCTTCAAAAGGCAAAGGGGGGTGGCAAGACTTAATGTTCTGCAGCTAGGACTGGTGTCATCAGAGGGAAGGATCCTGTTTCACTCCTTGGGGTTTCGACAGCGTAACAGGAAGTTACTATCGCCCTTTTTTCCTGACTAGGGGACTCTGCTGCATAATGAAACCTGTATTTTGTTGTATTTCTCAAATGCAGAAATGGCCTTTAATTTGTAGGACAGAAACTTATATTAGCTACCTGCAAATTTCCTTTCAGAAGGTCCTGAATGTCTCACATTCACTACTACAACCTGAAACGCAGCTGTAGTACAGACTTTACTTTTAGTTTTATTCTGGTATCTTTCCTCAAGGATAAACCTCAGATAGCATCCTGCACTTTACTGAACATAAATGCCTTGACCATATCAGCATAAGGAAGTGTGTGCTGTTCTGCTCCAATTTATTTATACTTTGATAATGAATTTGGAATTGGTTTTAGCTCTCCACAGGGCCCTAATTGTAAGAATAGATGGAAATGCAAATGGTCTTGTTCAAAACAGCAGTAAGTATGCTCTTAACTTGTTAACTCAAATGGAACTTAATTACAGTAGTCATGTATTTACTGCTGTCCTGAACTGAGGTCCGTAAGACCTGGCATTGTCAATATCGCTTTTGATTTAGTTACTACAAAATTATTTATATAGGTGAAAGAAAAACTTGGTTTTGTTTTGAGTCCTAGGCCTCTCGATGCATTATGATTAGTATCTTCAGGGCATAGTTCTCAGTATATTCTAAAGGATTTAGTTATAAATCTCTGTCCTTGTACACTTCTTCAAGCTAGCCTGATAGGTAAAAACTTCTGCTTATAAATATTTCCTCTGTTCAAGAGAGATTACAACTGCATTTACCTGATTTCCTTCAAAGGAATGTTAGAAATGTGCCTCAGTTGGATCCAAGCTTTTTCAAAATTCAGGCATACTCCTGAACACATCTGGGTCTTCAAGGGGAAGGAACTGTGAAGTTTGAATTCAGACCCAAATGTTTGGAAAGCGCAGACACAAGTTGTAAGCCCTATAATAAATACCGTGGAAAAGGAGAGGTATCCGGTTGGAGCCTCTTGAAGTTCATGTTTAATGGCTGTAGTTGTTCATCAGACTGCATTAATATGTATGAATCTCACCTTGATTCATGAAACAGACCATTTGCTTTCAGGAAAGGAAGCTTTGGGGGGAAAGCAGTTCTGGTTTTCTATTTATCCTTTAATACTCAAGGGTATTCTGGCACACACCTTGCAGGCTCTCTGCAGTAACAGGCCCAAGTCACGGTGAGCAGAAAGTACAGTCTGGCTGTGCCCTTGATGAGGGAGCTGATCTCCTTGTTACACTGTGGTTTGTCTAGAAGAGCTCAAGCCTTGTACTCTGGGGGTGGCATTTTTCTTATTTATTTGTTCTTTGTTTAGCCCTGCATTTTTACGTGCTGGCTGCAGGTCAGTCGTTGCTCTGCCAGCAGCTTCACTGGCCAATTCAAAGAGTCACTAAGATGAACTAAAATGTTAGTTTGTCCGTTCATCCCTAGGCTTCCCAGGATTTCCAGCAGTAAATCTTGAAAATACATCTAATCCCACTGAAGCGTTCGCCAGCTTTTTTGACATGAATGATCGTGTGGTGGCCATTGTGATTTGTGTGCAGCAATGGAGTCTCTGGGACACAAACCAGTGATTAGGAGCTGTGTGATTTGGGGGAAAGGGGAGAGTTTGTTTGCTATTTCTGGATTAGGGAAGGAAGGCAGTTAAACTTTATATTAATGAACTGACTAGAGGAAACAGACCCAAAATCCAAAAATCCTGCCAAATATTAACTTTTTGTTGATGGTAGAATTTGTTCAGTTTATACACCTGCTGTAGAAGTGCTTTTTATCAGAAGTTGGCTCATTTCCAGAGATGAATATAAGCCTCTGGCCAATAATAGACAGAATAAGAGAGAGAAACAAAAACAAAATCACAAGCATCTGTCCATAATGATTTATTCGCATTTTCATCCACATTGAAAGCAAATGTTTTGATTAATTTGCCGCAAGTTAACTTCTCTTGTTTTCCTTAACATTTTTCTTTGTATTAAGATGTAAATCTAATAATAAAGTCTGCTATATAATTAGATATATTGTTTTGTTTATAACAAAATAATTGGAAAGAAAGATGAAATTGAAGATAGCTACTGAGATACAATAAATTAAAGTTTATCAAATTTGTTTTCACATCACTACTGCCTCTTAGCTATGAAAGGCAGAAAACCAAAACTTCATCATAATTTTGTTTTCCTTGTCGTAGAGATGGTGGTGCTGACAGGAACATTGATGATGGCAGAGTAAACTTTAAAAAAAAAAAAAAAAAAAAAAAAAAAAAGGAGAGAGAGAAATACTTGTGATTTCTCTAAAATGGAATGAAAGGGGATCTCTCCTAGTGTTGTACTATAGCTTTCTGTCCGTAGATAATGGCACACAATGGAAGCATTTGGCTCCAGAATGATCTTGCCAAATAAACCAAAGGGGAATTTGAGGAGTTTGGTCGGATGCTGTAGCTCCTTGTGAACTTGGACTCTTGCAGAGCTGGTGCAGGAAAACTGGGAAGCCTCCGTGCAGAAGCAAACGGGTAGATATTCCTTGCTAGGCTGCTTTATTTATTTAAGTGTTATGAACTGTTGGATCCAGTTTGGGGCAGAAACTGAGGAAAATCTAAAGTGGTATTACTTGAGGTCTTATGAGTTGTTTCCACACAATTTGTGCAGTTGTATGTTCCATATACTGGAATAAACATGTCAACTGGGTGCTTCCCTTTGGAAAAATGCCCAGCTCTTAACATCTTTTCTGATCTGCCCACTGTTAGTGCTTTCGCAGTGGCTGATGTGGAAATGAGCAGCTCTCTTCCAACGATCTGACATGAGCAGAGTGACGCTTCCTTTTTTCTTCTGCCTTGCTGTGTGCTGGGAAGGGTGGCTGGCTCTGGCTGTGTGCGCCAGCTCCTGCCTGTCGGCTTTCGGAGGGGACCAGCCTCCACTTGGCCTCCTGACGTGCCGTTCCAGAAGAGGACTGCAGCAGCAAATTACGTCCAGGCTTACCTTTGCTCTCCAGGACAAGCTAAGCGATTCTCACCGACTCTTTTGATCTACCGGAAGTAGCTCTAATTTATTTAAATGAATACCACATCTGACTCTCCTGTTTGCTGTCTGAAAAGCTGGATCCTATTTTCCATGGCCTCACTCCTCCTTCCACCCCCGCTCTCTCCTCCTTCCCCCAGAGGAGGACAGCGCTGCCATACGGCATAGCAATTGGCGCTGGAAGTGGCCAGTTCAGGACAACTGGAAAGGAATTTGAGCCATTACTGGAATTCTAATCTCAGACTCTTCTAGAAAAGAGCTTAACAGCTTTTTGCTTGTCCTCTTGGGCCTGATGTTTGACAGGAAATGAGTTTGAAGGGTTCAGGAGCAGGTCACGGAACTTGCCTTGCTGCCAGCTGCTCTGCCGACCTTAACAGTGTGTTTGCAGAAATCTGATACACTTGCTTATTATTAAAGCCTTTTCTCTGAGAAAAGTTACTTCCAAAGCCAGGTCCTACCAGACGTATTGCTAGCATATTGCATCCTCGCGTCCCTGAATTCTTCTCCACTGACACTTGTTATGACCTAAGACTCTAGCCATGTGAAAAATGCTGTTTTGTAATTCAAGGCAGAGTGAACAATTGTGTTTGCAGGCATGTTTATGTTTGTCTTTTGCAGCACTTATTTTGTTTGTCCTTTATATGCCCATCTGTGGGATCTCAAAGAAACCCAGATACTTTCCTGATCTTGCATAACTAATCTTAGGCTTCATAAAATACCTCGAATCTGGTCTCGAGAAAGTAATTTTAATGGATGGGCTGACTGTTTCCTGTGTAGCAGCTGAGAAGTATATTCCCAAGCAAATTTAAAAATAAAGCAGCCTCCATACTTTCTTGGAATCATATTGGCAAGTCAGTGTTGTTCAGACTAGTACGAAGTTCAAATAGGCCATGGAGACTGATGGCATGTCCCTCTTTCTTCACCATGTTTCTGATTTAGAAATTGCTCTCCAAATGAAAAATATCAGAGCAGGGCAGACTGGATCAGGACAGTGTGGAAGCCCAATAAAGAAGCTATGCTGGCAGGAATATTGCAACTAAAAACTATAGCAGAAGTACCCTTGATCACCTGCTTTGAGAGTGCTACATCTTCCCAAGAGGACAGTTCAGCAGCTTTGTATGTTCTCTTTTTGAGAGACATGTCTAGAGAATAATCCTTGCACAGAGCATCTACTTTGAACCCAGGAGGCTTGCTTTTCCTCTCTTCTTCCTCCTGCCCAAGAAGTTTAGGTGTTTTTGCAAAAATAATTAAGGAGATGAAATTAAAATAACACAAAATACGTAAGACTGGCTATATCACTGCAATTTTTTTAGCATCTTTGTCTTTTTATTTCTCTCTCATGTCTTCACTTCTGTAGGAATTTGGCTCATCTGCAGCTTCTGCTGCTTTAATACATTCGTCAGTTTGCGCTTCTGTTCAGCCTTCTCAAATGTCTGCTGTCTCTCCAGAATCAGTGTGTCCTGGAAAACTAAATGTGTGCAAATACACTGTCAAAAACCAGACACATGGAATACATACATGTACCATTATTTTGACTTCTTAGTTTAATTGGTGAAAAGTCTTCCAGAAATCTTGAATAACAACTGAAATGGGCTTTCAAGCTCAAAAGACCTATCATTCATGGATAACAACTACTTCAGCCCTAATTGTTTGTGGTTCCTGCCCCAGTTTAAAAATTACTGCATAGGCCAGTCTACTATTAATGCAGAACTGAATAGTAACCCTCTGATTCAACAGTATGATTACCAGACTTGATAGCACAGAGCAAAAATAAGATGTAGCTTTTGCTTCAGCACTACGTATGTACAGCACTCTATAGAATGGAAAAGTCAGGAATTAATAACAAGTAGGATTCTGACTTGAAATGTTTCCAGTCTCCTTGCCTTCCTTAGGGGTTCTTAAAAGTCCTGCTGCCTGTCCTTACCTGCACTATTTGAGAGGAGTTACTTCCATCTTAACAGGAGCCCACATTGAAATAAAAGAAGAGTGGAAATGTAGCAAAACTATTATATTACTTTTTCATGCAATGACTGCTGTGAGTATGGGTAAGTAGAATAGGTAATGAATGGCACAGATAAGACCAAAACCAGTTGAAGAAGTTGAAGGTGACTGCCTGCTCAGGACCTTTTTCTCGTAGGATACAGTCAGGGTTTCCTATGTAAGAGCTAGAAGCAGGGCGAGGAGGGGAGAAACCCACCATGTAAAAGCAACAACAAAAAAGCCATCAATGCTCCAACAGTCTGGTCCTTTTGAAAGTGCATCCTTCCCCCAAAACAGAACCAGTTCCCTTGCTGTCAATGGAGGAGCTATAACAGACTGCATAGTTTCCCATGAGAGTACTTGGGAACTTTAAAACAGTGAACAAGCTCCTTAGAAGGAACGCTCTGTGCACCTCCTTGCTACCAGATGAGGCAGCAGTCCTCATGACCCCTCAGGTAAAACCTCCAGACTTCCAGCAGTATAAAGTGGCAGCTCAAATTCACATGGGATCCAAGCACTCACTTTCACGCCACAACTGAGTCTTCAGAGTAGAGGATGTGTGGGCACTAAGAATCACTGACTTTTAGATATTTGTGAGCTTCTATCCTTTTCTGTGGTGTAACAATAGTTTGGGATGCTCTCAGTGCATCAGGAGAGATGCGTTTAGCATGTGCAAGATGAGCAACTCTGGAGCAGTGTGGCTAGGGATTAGGCACACTGATAGTGGAGTAAGTAATGCACATTACATGCCTCAAGAAACCAGCTATATTAATTATTTTTCTAGATGAGATGAAACATGGGACCAACCTTAGCAGCAGGAGTCAGTACTAGCTTTAGAATCAGAAGAGAACATGTAATTTTTCTTTTTTTTTTTAATTGCTGAAGGATGCCTTGTTGAGATAGGCCTAATTAAAAGATTTCTTTCCATAAACATCACTATTTCTAAGACCTGTTTTCAGTATGGACATGGGAGACGATTTGTGTTCCATATTTGTTATGAACAGTTTAGGTTATAAAGAAATGAATGTGTCTGTTAGTACAGTAATAATGGAGTTGTAACATACCTCTGTAGTAAGGCTGGATGTATCTGGATGAGCATCTGTTCCAGCTATCCAATGAGGATAAATATTTATTCTCCAAAATAACAAAATTGTCAAAATTATCTAAATTTATAAAGTGCTCCTGCCTAATTCCTTCAGAATATCATATCCTTCTCATTAAGGAAATGGAAAAGTTGATTTGTATTCATCTTTAGGTAGACTTATGTGTGAACTATGATGGAGACAACAGTGACACTGAAGCTTGGTTTAAGCACACTGAAGTGAGAATGAAGCAATTGGAGGACAACCAATTCAATGCTAGAGAAAGAGATGGGAAGAGAGACAAAACCTCATCTCGGTCATTTGATTTACAGCAGGCATACAGTAGCAAAAGCCACAATAGCCTGGTTCTTGGTTAATGGTGACCTGTTGAGACAAGGATGCAATACACCGTTCCTTTAGACCATGGTAAATTGGCCATGGCTTTGCTGAGGGCTTTCATAAACTTGGGGTTAAGGTGTGCGAATCCAAAGACTCTAACTCATTAGTGAAGAGGTGGTCAGCCTTCTTGACCACATTACCAAAATATCTGTGTGGCCAGGGGCCACAGGACATGTTTCACTTCTACATCTGTATATCCCAAACGAGAGAATGGATAACCTTCAAAAGTAGCTGACAGAAAGGAGAGGGGAGTAGCTCTCCGGAGGCCTTATCTTCCTGTTGCAGAAGCTATGAATCTGCTTACAGCTTTACCCTAATCACTGCCTCGGCACAGCAGTGGTGTGGTGGTGTTCTGCTGTAGGCACTGCCCTGGAAGTGTGTCAGCCCCACAGGTTTCCCTCTTTGCCCACATGAACGTAATTAGCTAATTCTTTGGATCGTTCAGTTGCTCCTCTGCATTGTAAAGAGCTAAGAACTGCAGCTTTTAAATTCCTCTCTGCTGGCTGACTTTTTCTTTAAATTTTTAGGCAGATTAGCAAAGTACACTGATGAACCAAACATCAAAAAGGAAGTTCAGTCTTGGAGAGGTTAAAGACAGGAATGTTTGTAGAGGAGCTTCAGAGCGCAGACAACTATTGACCCAGTGAAGTCACCTGGATGGAACTGCTGAACACTGCTTCACTGCATACAGTATGGCTTTGGGGGATTCTTTTGCTTATGTTTTCATGGTTTTGTTTTCTTAAAGACGAACATTCCATTTTACTGCAATGGAAGCTGAGAAACCAGTATTGTTCTTGTCTGGGCCTTTGTTTCAGAAATTTCATATCAGGGGAAAAAAAAAAAGGTGACCCAAAAGATAATAACGATTCCAAGAATTGTTAACTTTCCCCTACTGGACAGAGGCCTGAAAAAACTTGCTTGTAAAGGCAGAACTTCAGGGGAAACTCCAACTTAAAGAGGCATTCCTGAATTGCAAGCCAAACAACTGTAAATGATGAATTAAGAGCAGTTTAAGTCAAATCTGCATGTGGATTCTCCCATTTTTGTCATATGCTATCAGCTGTTCACATTTAAAGGTTCTCCTCATTGTAAAAGAGCTACACAAAAATCAGAAGAAACAATGAGCTTGACTGTGCACAAAGTGTTATCAAATGTGCAGGTTCACTGGGGTGGAGAGAGGGAGCGGAACACCACTATTTTCTATTATCACCTCTAGTCATCCTGGGTATGCTAACAGTAAATAGGTGGAAAAAAATGTTGAAAACAAGTGTTGTTTTCTTAAATTGTTCTAATCACAGCAATTCACCCTTGAGTGCTGAGGCTAGATGCATTGAGTTTTTACTGCCTTATGGGGTCTGTGATTACCTTAAAGGAAAATGCTGATTAAATATATTTTTCTGAAACAAACTTGATTCTTCTTGCACAGCCGCTTTAATAATCATCTCTTGTGGCCCGATCGAAAAAATCCAGTGGAGCTGCAGTGGGATTCATTTCATTGACTTCAATAAGCTCTGGATCAGACCCATGGGGAATGAAGAATTACTTTTCCCTAATCTCTTAAATTCTTCTCCTCTCTCGTTCCAAAGTGATTACAAAACTGGTGAAATGGAAGGAATAGTTTCTCTTGGTCTCGTGTTCTTCATCAATCTTCGGGTTTATTTTAGGCTATAAATCGCCCTAATCATGGATGCTTTCTTGTTTTTGTCTTACAATGTTTAGCTGCAGAAGGCCAAAATGCATGTTTACTGCCTTTCTGCAGCTGCTGTTGTACTGAGATTGTTTATCTGCATAGTGCCTGTCTGCTGTGGCTTCTTAGGTATTTCACAATCTGAGAAGCTCAAAACTCTACTAAAGAGTTTTCAAATTGATAAGAGAACCGAACCACAATGTTCTGGGAAGGAATCTATCAGATTGAAAAAGCTAGGTTTTTTTCTACTTTTGTGAAAGCATTGCAGGGGGCCAGCATAATAATATAGCAGTTTTCTGTGGCTGTGCTGTCTTGCAGTGCTACATGCCCCACTTCATTGCTGGCAGAGCACAAACATGTGCAGCAGTTTGCTTAAGAGTTTGCATGAGGCTAGTAACAAGATACATACAATGGTTTTATATAGTTGAATTGTATATCCATAAACATTGTGCAGTGAATACTACACTACTGTCATTCTACAGCCAAAGTAGTTTTAGCTACGTATCACTACAACTGCCTAGTGTTGCAGTGTTTCCAAACAAGTGTTGGGCTCTTTAGCCAGGCTTCCCAAGATGTGTTGCCACTGCTGTGTAAGATCCTGGGACTTTGCATACTGTGCGTTGTGGCATCCAACTGCAACATGATGGAATTTTGAGGCTTGGAGTGAAATTTAAATTCCCATTATTCTTATCTCACATCCATCTCGTTTTTTGCAACCCAGCCAGCACCAGTTTAAAAACATTGGCAAACACTGAGATGTTCATGGTGATGAATATAAAAAGGCTGTTGCAAAGATGTCTGAAGATGTGCAAAGTTTTCAGGACCAGGGCTATAAGGAGGAGTCTGACACGAGGCACACTGAGCACTACCCCTACCAGGGCAGCCTCACTCAGTGCAGTGTGGTCCATCTTGGGCAGCCAGTGATGATTGATAGCAGGTTAGTTTTGTAGATCTGGGATTACAAATTGGTAAAATCCCCTGTGACCAAAGCCGCCCTCAAAGCCGGTACAGAAGCCCTTTGGAGGGGTAGCAGGGAATTCGTCATGTAAAGGCAGTTCTCCCTTTGACTCATGCTTCTCCATCCTTAAGCATGTCATGAGTTAGCCGCTGACTGTCTGTGCTAGGTAGAGCAGCTGACTGACTTGCACAGGAGCCATGCACTGCTGTCATGAAGATGCATTAGGCATAGGTACTTGCAAGTCTGTGCATTTGTGAGTCTGTGCAAAGTTGTTTGATTTGGACGGCTCTGTTGCTTACACTTGGAGCCTCTGGAATAATTCCGTAAAGAAGGGCCCACAAAGCCTGCAATTGCTGTGAGAGGTTCACCTGTATTAAGGCATAATGGTCTTGAAAAGCCCCTTGTGCCAGGCTTCCCACAGCCATGCTTGCGATTCTTGGCCTTGCAGCCTCTGGCTGTGTCCCTCACTGCGGAGGAGACACTAGTTTGTTTGCCTGTTATCTCTGTGTCAGGCGTGTCACCACCAAACTTTACAGTGACTGCATGAGCTCTTCTGCACAACTTTTCATGAAAGAAAGGGCTGCAGCCTTATGCAACAGATGGGGGGAGAGGAGGCTGGTAGGCCCTGAAGGCAGACATCCTATAGCAATTCAAGACACTAAACAAATGCTGCCACGACTGTACTATAGTCACTCATGCTCCTGCTTTGAGGATTAGGACTGCTCATGGAAAAATGTGTGTTGTGCTTTGTTTGGAACTCATTCCGCATGTTAATGTTGTGATGTATAGCCTCTGTCCTCCCCTTAAATGTGTGGCTGGAGTGGTGAACATGCAGAAATGCTTTATATGGGGGAGGGTTCATGCTTTGTACAGAAAGAGAAGATTTCTAATAATAAACACATTTTGTGTGGGTGTGTGGCGAGTTGTTTGTTTGCTTGGTTGTTCATGTTTTTTTCTAAAGAAATTATTTGTGAAAGATCATAAGTATGTGTCCTCAGTGCACACTGGTCATTGAATGCTAGAGATAAACTATCCTACTGGTAGGAGTCAGCGTTAAGGGCTCTCCCAGTGCCCAGAATTCGCTTTGCCATCACTTCATGCAGAAATGCATGATGGCGTGGGCCAGATGGCGGCGTACGGTGTGCCCCGGAAGAGGATGGTTGCAGAAGCAGGAGCTTGGAAAGGATGCCCAGGTTGCAGTCTGCAATCTGTGGTGGACTCTTAGAGTCTGAGTCCCTCTCTGGGTGAAGCAGGCTGACTCTTCAGCTGCGTCTGCGAGGTCACTTCTCTGTCCCCTGTTTTGCTTCAGGAACCCTTTCCTCCACTGCTCTGTCTCTTTATTTGCCTCCTGGGATGCCCTTGCAAGCATTTTGAACATGTCGTCATCTCTGGAGCTCTTCTTTTTCCTACGTAGATTGGATAAGTATTTGCTTAACGACAATAGCAGCCCTGTCCTTAGTTGCCATGAGTTGTCAGCTGTTGGGGGGAAGGAGAAAATGAGCTATTGTAAGAATGATGCTTTCATGCCAACTGGAACAAAGAGCTTGGGTTGCTCCCCCTTCCCCCTTTGTTTTAGCTTTCTGGTTCTTCCCAGTCTTGGAGACAGCAAGACATTTTTTAAATCTTTTTCCTCTGAAGAATGGGGGGCATCAGTCTACCTTGAGGAGAGGCGTTTAGAAAAATTCAGTGCAAATCAGACTAATGTTTGCATCTGTTCTTACAGAGAGTGTTGCAGCAAGGGGAAAACAATGGTGCATGCAGAGGCAAGGTGGTGTCTGCACGTTGGTACTGGCTGTCCTTACTTAAGCAGGTATCCATTTTCCAAAAGGCGTTGGACAAAGGGAGCTGTTGCACTGGAGTGGAAGGACACCACTGGCTCTGAATGGTACCATCTGTTATGAGTCACTTTTGAGAGAACTGCGCTGCAATTCTCTTCCCTAAATTAGATTTCTTTAAGGTTGCTCTTATTTTTTTGTTCTCTTACCTTTCCCAACAACTGCAGTCAGCATGAATTGCACAACAGTTAAGTGACCCAACAGTCCAGAAAGAGGTATGCGAAACCCTAGTTGTGCCTTGAAACATTTGTATTTTTGCAATCTCTGGCTGCTTTTTTTTAATCTTCAGCTGCTTCTTTGCCACTACAGTTAGAGCTTGTGTTTCTGTTCTGTTAATTGGTGCAGTGCTGCAATCTTCAGTTAGGTGACCATGTAGGGTGGAGGGGAAGAGAGTGTTAAAAGGAAGACGGTGTAAGCAGCCACATGGTACATGGCAGGACTGAGCAAGTAAAGTGGTCATTCTCGCTCATCATTAAGGGGAATCCAGAGAGCCTCTACTTTTTCCAGCATGGCCTCTGCTTGGAGTGAGTGAGCGATACTGCCTTTTGTTAAAAAAGAAGGTGGGGATAGTGTAGATGAACACAGCAGCCTTTGTAGGCTACCTGGAACCAGGCTGCTGTACTAATACAACTGTAAGGGCAAGAGGAGCTCTTAACACAGTAGAAACATTCGCACCTTCAGCTCTGTGTACACCTTTTTTCACTGATCAGCACCATGGTCTTCAAACCATCTCTTCTCTGGCTGAACATACTGAGGTTGAGAGTTTCAGTGTTAAGTTGGTCCTGTTTGGCTCCCTAATCGCCTGCAGCAGGGACAGATTTCTTCTGTGACACCCACAAAGTGCTGTGATGGGTTTTATTGGAAGTATGTCCCAGTTCAGGGAGCAGTAAGGTTTGGGTTTCTGTGAGCACTTGGGTCACCTGGGGCTCTGTTCCATCCTGTTGGCCACTGTTGGCAATATCATCTGGACAACTGCTTTTGTGCATTTGTTCCTCACAGTGCCTGCAGCTTATATGTGTCCTGCTGTCCACCTCTCCCCAGGGCAGGGAAACCAAAGACCTCGCACTGTGCCAGGCAGGGGCACGAGCCATGAGTGCTTGCCCTGGCAGGATGGGGAATGCAACATAGCGATCGAGAGATCCTCATGACTGGATCTGCAAAAGAAGGTCCCAGCTGTCCATCGGCACTGTGAGCTCCGGTTGGGATGACAGCGGCACTGTGACATGCCTGTCAAAAATTACACAGGGTGCTGGGAAACCAGGGGGATGTGGGGTGGGACCAACCTCCGGCTTCACTGAAAGAAAACTGAACTCCCATCTCCCTTGTGCACAACTGCTAGAAAATTCACATGTAGCAGCAACCAAATTTGAATTCACAAGCAACTTTTTGGAGTTTGGGGTATTTGTTAGGTTTGTTTTGTTGTTGTTGTTGAAGTGGAAATTTTTTCTGATCAATGCATGGTAAATTACAGCTACAGGTAAGTCCTAAATGATGATATAGTCTAGATCATACGGTCTGCTGATAGAATCCAGGCATGGGGTTATATTGAGGATTTGTCACAGACTGATCATAGTTTAGACTTTATCCACTATAGGTTTAGGTCTGATTCCTAAAACTGTAATTCATGCATGTGATCCTTTCTCTCCCTGAAGCCTCATTAAATGTATATTTTAGTAAATTGCTTTATGTTTCTAATACAGTTGACTGACCCCTAGTGCTTAAAGGAATTTCTTGTAACAGGAGTGTTGGAGCTGCAACGGGGATGATGGATAGCATCAAACTGTAGGACAGCTTGCGAGATGCATCAAATGTGAAGTCAAAATGTGTGCGCATATGAGGGACAAATAGCCTCCAGCAATAAAAATAGTTCCCTATTGCCCTGTGAGTTAGTATGTCACAAGAGCATTAATCAATAGGTTTATTCCAGGAATTATTCTAGGGCTGAAGGGCAATCTGATCATCAGCAGAAGGATATTGGTGCTGCCAGAAACAAAGCTGCAAACAGTGTAGGAATTTGAGAAAATGCATTCAATGCTGTATTTGTAATGGATTTACATATTTGTATAACTGCAGAATGAATTAATTATATTCCCACTGCTTACAAGGAATCTGAGAAGATAATGTTTTCCACTGATGATGATAATAAATGTGATCTGTATTAAGTAGTTAAAAATTATTTGAGCCAAAATTCCATAAAAATTGGCAAATCATGTATGGGCAGTTTTTCCTGAAAACTGGCAAGAAAGTGAACTCGAGGAGTGTTGCTGGAAAACTGTATGTTTAGCTATACTTCTAATGCTGCTGAAAAAAGGCATGAGGTTTTATACTCATGCAAAAAATTATACTCATGCAAAAAATAGGCTTATGCAAAAAATACGTAAAATGATGAAACACTACAGGAAACTGAAATTATTTCCCCACCACCTTTACATTGCTCAATGCAGCCTCCGTGCCAGCCACCTCGTATCGGGGCCAGGAGGCACGGCCGCTTTGTCAGCCCCCCCCCCAGGTTCCTCCATGCCAGGGCTGGGCCAGGGATGCTGCGGTCAGCAGGGCTGTAATTGCCTCTGGTCTGCACCACCACCTCCTCAATGGCTCTGTCGGTGCTTTTGGGTCAGGGAGCCTGAGATGTTTCTTTCAGACTCCTGTGGGAGTTTCTGGTATTTCCAAAACAAGGTATTTTTTTCACCCATTGAGGGGGGAAGCTTTCAAAATGAGAAGCTTTCAAAACCTTGTGTGTATTTATGTGGATACATAAAATAAAGATATCTGTTAGTGTATATGTTTAGAGCTATATTTATCTGTAAAATAAAGATATCTCTAAACATACATATGTAGAGATGAGACTAAAGCCAAATCTACCTTTTAAGCCCCAGATTGCCCCTGTCCCTTTTCAGCTGGCAGACATGCAGCAGAGCCAGCTGCAGAGATAAGAGTCAGCCTCCCTGTGGCAGAGTGATTAAAACCTCCTGATCTGAACTCCCGCAAAGTCCCAGCACTTCTGATCCAGATCTGAGCTTGGTGGCGCAAGCCTGTTTCTAGCACTAGTGCAGATAGCTGAACCACTACAGCAATCACGGCTGAGCACTAGAAAATGGAAGAAGTGAGTCACATGAGGGAGATGAAAGCCAACGCTAAGTGCTGTGATTATTCTATCAAAACGACTGCTATAAACATGTCTTCAAAAAAAAAAAATCCTTAGCTAAACAATACCATTAGGTGATATTAACTGGTGACACTTTCTAATCTGGGATTGTGAACTAGCTGGCTTTGTGTATGCTTTGCTTTGCAGCAAACTGTCAGGAGCAGAGGGGTAGCTGCACTCGCCAGGCTGGAGGCCCACCAGGGTACAAAACACCAGTGCTGGAGAGGGCTTAGGACCCCCCACCACTTGTCACACAAAAAATCATCGGTGCTGGTACCGCCCTGGAAATTATTTTGCCAGTGCCCCAGTGAAGGGCAGGGGTGGTGTGGTGGGTGGATGGCAGAAGGAGGTACCCAGTTACTCCTCCCTGGGGCCCTGGGTGATCCCTGCCTGGTGGAAGAGCAACATGCCATGAGGCTGCGGTGGGAGAGGAGTGTGGGAGCGGGCGCATAACGCCGCTCGCTTACTCTATAAATGGGCTTAGCAGAGGTGGATTCAGATGCGGTTATGTAATCTGACAAACTATTTGCTGCCAGGGCAGGAAACCTAACCTGTAATCCCCAGGGGGATTTTGTAACGCGGCTTCCTGTACCTGTGCTAGCAGCAGCCAGAGGTTCACAGACTGTAAAAAAGAAATTGGAATGAATTGTGGGGACCTTGACTGGGACCGTTTCTCTATCGTTGCTTGGACTGGTAGTTTGACACTTGTTTGCATGTCTCTACATAAACTGCATTTACGTTGTTTGTTACGGCTACTACAAAACCAAAAAGTCCAATTATATTAGTGCTTTGATGGATGGATGAAACCCACTATTTCGCTGCAGTGGTTGCACTTGCAACTGCTGTCAGCAGCTCTCCTCGCGCCCTTCACCAGCAGACTCTTTTCTGGAGCCCTCTTCGGCAGGAAGAACCCCTCTGTAATTCAGAGATATTGACTGTCCCTTTCAAAGAATTCAAGAACAGGAGAGGAAGGAGAGATTTTTCTCACACCACTGGTTCTCTTCATGAGACCAGGAGAGTTAAACCCTAAAAAGTCCCTTTAAAATGTCAAGATGATGTAAGGTACCTGTGTCCCACCCTTCTTGGGTGTTCTTGGCTCCACTGTTCTTGACCTGAGTAATTTCAGTACTATTTGTTTTGAGTAATTTTGGTTTTGCTGCTGCATGTCCCTGTGAATAAGAAACAATGTTTCTATTGGCAACAGTTAGCTCTCCATCCACCCATGTCTCCTAAAGTATGATAAAAGCGCAGGATGAACTCTCAGTCTCTGACCTTTCCGGCATGTGTGTGTGTTTTGTCACCCAAGTGGACCAAGAGCAACATTTCATCCTTTAAATGTTCACGTGTCCATGCTAATGGGAGAAGTTGTAAGATTTGAGTCTAGACTTTGAAGATACCTCAGTATTTGGATTTAGAGGTTTGGTGGATGCCACTTGTAAATCCAGCTCCAACTTCTGTAACTTGAGAACTGACTGTGTGAAATCACTGGGAGCTCTGCCATGCCTATTTGGGCGTTACAATTTCATACTCATAATTTCCTGGGTTTGAGATTCAGTGTTTCTATCTGAACCAACTTTAAGTAGGGAGAAGCAGGTTATTAATAAGGTTAGCTCTCCAGGGATTTTTTTTTTTTCTTTGCATGTTCACATTTCTGGGAACTCCACACTGCAAAACTTTTGACCAGAGGTCTTCTCAGGTTTAAAAAAGCAAGAAGGGTTCTTACAAGTCTGTGGGAGGCATCTCTTTGGCATCTGTATGCTCTTGGCTGCAATCTTCAAGCCTACTGGGAAATGAGTGAGAATCTAGTCTTCTGCACACAGTGTCAGAATGCCCGCTGGTTTTAAACTTACATTTTTTTAAATAGTTAAAACGCTTTCTGTTTAAGAAGAATGAATCTCCCACGAAGTATGTCTGCTGCAAATGAGAGGACTGCAGTTCCCATAAGCTTCTCTAAAGCTTGATGGAAGTTCCCTGCTAGATCTGTAAGCACACCCTGTCAAGTTCCGAGTTATGGAAAGTATCTCTGTTGAGTTCAGATTTCATGACTGTTTGTTCCTTTCACAGACTATAACTTGTTTACTCTTCACTGAAATGTTGAATCACTAAATTAATAACATTTACTGATGTCAGTGGCTGCAAAAGGTAGAAGCTGTCACTTACTAGGAGTGTTAATAGACATGTTGAATGACTTTGTGGGATGCCTAGCTTATTTTTGCTCTGCACTGCTACACAGACATGGTTTTTATCTTGCTGTATTCCTAGAACCAACAACAAGATCTGCTCTTGCATCTCCCCCACTCCTCCTTTATGGCCTAGAAAGGAAAGTGTAATGCTGCTGCTGTTCATGGGGGTGCACAGCTCTGTGGTGCATGGTGATGGTGACTAAAGGTCCTTCTGTGACTGGGTGTCTGCCCCATGGCATCTTCAACTCCAAGCTCTGCTTTCCTTTCCCTAGATAGGATACTCCCAGTCTACACTAGAGTAGCTACTTCTTGATGTGTGACTGTAGCAAGATAATTATCTTCTGATGTGAGATTCTTGCTTGTGCTGTGCCCAGGACATAGGTTATTATTATTGCAGAACAGAAAAGTGTGTATAAAGTATATACCTATACAGTATATATAAAAAGTATATACCTGAACAGAAAAGTACTGATATTGTTTGCAAGTGAAATGAAGTGAGGCTGGAGTGATTGTTTTGTTGTATGCTCACCTGGGTCTTGTTTCCTTTTTTTCCTCTCCTTAAAAAGGCACTAAGAGCCTATATTAGAGAAAAGAAATCCCTGAACTTTTTGTCAGGGTCACATAGTGGTTACATGATAAAAAAGGAATGTATATCCTTGAGCAGACCGTGGCTTACTTGACCTGGTGAAATCTTAGGGTCTGTGATCCCATGAGAATTAGACAAACTGTGGAGTTTGGACTTTTTCCTATGCATTCATGTTATTTTGGTCGGAGGCTCCCTTCACAGCTCTGCTGCTTTTATGTGACCCTGCACAAATCCCTAAACTTCTCAGGTCCTCAGTCTTCTGCTCAGTGAAATACAGAAAATCTTGATTTATCCCTGCCTTAGAGGGTTAACATGTGGCTTGTTTGCACTGTGTTGTGTGATCCCCTGATGAAAGCTATCATGTAAAGTCTGATAATCCAGCATGCCCATACTGAAAAGCATGCAGTCTGAGTAGTTAGACGTGTTTTCTTCTCACTTTCAGAGAAGACAAGTCTTTCAACATGTTTTGTTTTCAGATTTTGATCTTTAACCTTGATACTTATGATGGTCCGAAAAGGGGAGAGGGTTGGCAAGTGTGTTTCTGGTAGAGATTAACCAGACCAAGACCACTGGAGCAGCTGGGGGGGATCCCAGTTCTTTCCTTTACAGCACACCTAGCCCAAGAGTAAAGTCTGTGTCATGTCAACAAGGAAAGGTCTGCCTCCACTTGGCAACAAGTCCGTAATGCTAAACTTGCTTTCTTGCTATTCTTTCTCTTAGTATTGCTGGTATTTTCTTCACCTTACTATGTCAGCTTTCTTCTCCAGGCACAAGGAGGGTCACCGCTGTGTTCTCTTAACAAACTTGAGATGAGGAAGTAATGCTAAAAGTTAGTCTTTTAACAGCACTTAACAATCCTTCTTTCCCCCCCTCCAAGAGGGGAGAAGATGATGTGGGGAATTTTGTTTTGACTTTGATTTGCTGAGGTGTAGAAACTACATAAAGCAGCCTGAGCTTTTAGTTTCATTTGTTCTGTCCTCTAGTTTCGTCATTTTGGAAATGTAAACAATGCACAAAGTGTCTTGTTGCAACATATTCCGATAAGACCAGCATACAATTGGCTTGGTTAAGTGATTGTTGTAAATCCCTGTTGCCCATAATGTTCTTTCTGATTAAGTAATTCAAAGATATACATCCAAATCAAGATGTTCTTGTTGCCCTAGTGGCTTCTACTGTAGAAAAGACTGTAAGACACTGTAAGACTTGGCCCACTTTCTGCAATGGTCACTCTGCACTCCTGCAGCTTAAATGTTAGTACAACATTTTGAAAGAGGCTGATACCTTTGTAACACTGGGTGAAGTGCTGCAGCGGTACTCCCCTCCTTGGCTTGCCCTGGGGCAGGGTCCATACCTACCGGGCTAACTCCTGGATGTGCAGAGAAATGCTCACTGGGCATATTGTGAATGATTCCCACCTATATCCCCAAAATGTTCTTTCGCAGAGAGGTTTTGCATTGAGAGGTCTGAGCAATTTCCTGAACAAAGCCCTTCATTTGTAAATCTGATACATTTGCTATATACCAATAGCATTATGGTAATAAACAAGTGACAGTTCTCACAATTAATGCCAGCACATGACTAGCTTCTTTCAGACTAAAATAAGTAACTCCACAGTCTTGTAAGTGCGACTATGAGGAAAGAGATTCCGAAATACTAGGTACTTGAGGGGATTAGCAAAAAACGCAAACGTTTGTCTTTCAGGTTAATAGCCTGTGTGGATGCTGTCATTCTGCCCTCAGGATCCTGTGGGTTGGCATCAAGGCTGTCTCTGAGCGTGTTGAGAGAAGTTAAAGTATTATTAATACGGGCCACATTCCACTGATGTGCAGCTTTGAGGTGCTGAGGACGCCCTTGTTAAAATCTTGGCAGATCATCACAAGCATCTTCCATGCTTTTGGCCTGAGGGAGGTGTTCCTTCATGAGCTGCATTAGTCAGGAAAAAAGGGGAAGGTTTCAAAAACAAAGCCAAAGTTCAAACTCGGAAAAATACCTCTTTTGCCTTTTTAAACTAGCGTATGGTTCTGAGGCATGTAGTTGCAGGCATGTGCAAAGCCACAGGAGTCGTGAGGAAGGTGCAAGGCTTGCTGAGAAGGGAGCTCTCAAGCTTTCTGCAAGGTCTGACAAGTACTGACTCCTCTGTTAAAGACTTGCACTTTGCCAGGAAGTTTTCCAGCTCAAGCAGACATGTTCCTAGCAATGACAAAAAACAGCTTACTGAACTTCTATGAACTTGCAGAAAATATCTGAATTTTTACTGTAAAAACCTTTTCACCATGCAAGTGAACGGAACGCGTAGGGCTTTATGAGTAATGGCAAAAACTTTAGAGCAAAAGGAGGGTGTCATGAAGTCAAAGTCTGTTCCTTAGCACGTGGCCTCCCTAGGAGGCTGCTCAGGGGCCATCCTCTTCAGTTGGCTTCTTGCAGCTGTCTGAGGAACATGCTGAAAAGAGTTAATATAATAGATAACAGTTCTGCTTGCTCTTCAATGGGGAATCTCAATGACTGGGTGAACACATCAGGACCAGTGTCCTATGGAGTCTTACCCTACTAGTCCCTGTCCTTTAAGTGTGGGTTGCATACAGATTAATGTTAATTCTCTGGAAAGGGAACAGACAGGATAGCAACTTAAAAAGCATTGTAGAAAAAAAGAGAATCCCTGTTACACCAAAACTTTCTATCTGTTGTGCATTTACTTTCAACAAGAATGCTGGAAGCTGGTTTAAATAAGTAAGTGTGCTTTAAGTTCCTCTCTGCTTTGTACTAAGTGTTTTCAACCCCAGCTCTCGTGTACAGATAGATAAGCACAAAGAAAATGTAATTATAGTATATAGTTAGCTTTTCTCCCCACCTCAAAGCTTGGAATCTAGTCGTTTTTACAGTTCGTAAAAATTCATAATGTTGTCAGGCTTGGTGAAGCTATACTAACTTTCGTCTCGCTGGGGAGCTCCATTCCCCACTGTATTCTTCACAAGAGGCAATTCCTGACCACCATAAAGACTCAAGTGGTTCCTGGAGTGGTCACCAGTTCAGGCAAGGCTGTAGTTTGAATATTGCTATGGTTTTTATGCCGAAACTTCCTTGTTAGAGGGACAGCAGCTGAACCTGCTGGTCTGCTCTGGCATTGGTGATAGACCTGCTTTGAGCAGGAGGTTGGGCTGAGTAACATCCAGGGGTCCCTGCTGACCCGTTTTGTGGTGCTTTGTGATAGTTCATGGAGGCGACGCTGAGGTTCAGTAACATGCAAAGCCAAGCAAGCAGGCAAGGTGCGGAAAACAGGCTGAATAATTACAATAGCATTAGGCCGCAAAGGGGTGTTGAGGGATGACGGTTGGGTTCACATGCCTGTACATATGCCGGGGTTTGCCTACACCTACTGTATTAAGCTAGAAGTGAAAAGATGTAATTCTCTATCTCAGAAGATATGCAGCCTGCTTGAAATGTTTATAGCAGTTAAAGTTTCTCTGTTTGGAACAGGCCAAAAAGATCAGTGTGCTTTGGATGAGTGTGTCTCTATTCATATTTCAAAAAATGCCTGCATCTTAAATTACCTTCTGCAGGCTGCTATGAAGAGTGAAGTGTCAGGGAAGGGCCTTTATACATTTGTAAAATGATACATCACGCTGATGTTGTATTTGTCATCTGATTTTGAAAAAATTAGCATGAACAGAGGAGAAAATGTTTCCTATTTTAATCTGTCTGATTACTCTATCTGTGAATAGTTTATGAATCCAGTTGGCCTGCTGTAAATCTGGGAGGGATTCTTTGGACAAAACACCTAGTGTCTTTTGTACAGTTTTAGCTGAAAACAAGCGATCTTTTGAACTGTCCACTTTGAAAGGACGTTCACTGGCTAAATTCAACAAAATTTTAAGTGCGTGTTTGGGGGGGGTATTAAGAGAAATCTGAAAACAACACTATTTGCTGTTAAGAGAAAACTTTCATTGGGGTGAAGATAAATTATTTGGGATTTATATTGAACTGCAAATAAAGCAGGGAAAAATCAGTTCTGCCCCATAGCTTATATTAGTAAGTAGGGGATGGTCATGCTCAGCAGCTCACTGCACAAAGAGAAACTACAAATATTACTCAGCACTCCCTTGTTCCAAGTCCCTGCATTTGCAGGGGGACTTGGTGGTTCAGCAAATGAAGTCTGAAAAGCTTGGTCATCACCCCCATTTTCTTCCCTAAGGGGCCTTCAGGTGGATATAATGCTGTGCTCCCAAGCATCGTCCTGCACCACACTAATAACATCCTGGGCCAGGGCTCCCCATCCTGGGGGACCTAAGAGCTCTCCTGCGTGGGAAGCAGCACTGTATTTGCAGCTTTCCAGCCTGCCAGAGAGAGCGCATTGGTGGCAGCAGCAAGCGTGTCCCCAGCAGCCGTGCTGGCTGCAACCCACCGCTTTGGCAGAGGAGAAAGCCACAGCCCAGCCAAGCCCAACGAAAGGGAATCGTCTAGCCCATGGGGAGGGAGAGCGATGGTGTGCTGGGATGGTAGGGAGGTCCACTGCAAGGAGGAGTTGTCTGACCAAGATGGTGTCCCACAAGAAATCTAGGGCACATTTAAAGTCAACTTGCTTCAGCATCTGCCAAAGGCAGACCCAGGACCCTCACTCTGTCCCCTGGGGCCTTCTTGAGATGGTCAAACAGATATTCAGGGGTATGCTGGAGCAGAGCTAAGCCCCACAGCACACAGCTGTTTTACCATCGTAGAAAGTCTAACTTACGAAGAGGAATTTTTCCGTGTTGATTTGTATGATTTTCTTTGGAGAGGGATGGTCCTTTGGGCTCTCTGCTTTTTCACTCATCTGTTAAAAAGCCCCATTTTGGGACATCCCAATTCTTCCAGCCAAGAAGAGCTGGATTCTGCTGCTGGCTTGCTCAGAAGTGGTTGCTCAAGAGCAAAATGAAGCATTCCTGTCAGGAATTGGATGCACAACATCCAAGGCACTCCTGGGGTCAGAGAAATAGGTCTTAGGCTCGAAGAGAAATCCTCTGCATGGCAGTACATTACGTCAGTACAGAAATGGACCATCCAATTTTGCATTCCAATATGAAACACAGCAGCCAGGTGGTATGTCCAGCAATATGCAAGTTTAATAAACTTCCTGTTTGACTTGTGGACAGAATAAATAGTTCCATGGCGTCTGCTTAACAAAGCCAAATCGTGCACCTCTCTATATTGCAACTAGAACCGCTACAGTTAGGGGACTGTCAACATTTCCCATCTGGATGGATGATTTAGCTGCTTTGCTTCACATCAGGGCTAACTTGGCATTTGACTTACCCAGTGCTGCTACAAGATTTCTGTTTTTACTGAGTATAATTTGCATCCACTGGCTATGTCATTCTTGGGCTTGAAAAAGGAGTTTTAAGCAGCATGAGAGTAGAAGGAAAATTCATATTTAAACACATAATTTTGCAAATCCCTGGAGAATGAGAAGAAACTTGGAGGCGGATGCACACGGAGTCTGGAGATGGCAAACATTCCCCCCTCCTTGCTTTTAGTTTTGAAAAGGTCCATGGGATTGAACTATTGCTCATTAGTGTCTGCCCCCCCTAGCTTTCTGTTCCGTACCGGACACACAGTGTTTGTATAGAAAGCAAACTTATTGCACTGTGTAATAAGATTTGAATGCAAACATTTAATTAACGTTATCTGTTCAGAAGCATTGTTTAAACAAAAGTTAACCTTTCTGTGCCAAAGCTGCATGAAACTTTGAAACTGAAGGTTAATTTTTTTGTTCCTCTGACCAGCGCCATGGATTGATGTGCTGTTGATACAACCGCTTTCTCAGATTTCACGTATGGAAGTCTATGATGGAGTAGTAACTTCATTAATTTGGCCCATACTGATTCAGTTGAATACTAATATTTTGACCTTATTCCCTAGGAAATATTCTTCCTGCTGCACAAACTTGGAAAGCATGGCCATCCCTGTGGTGTGAGCCACATTTATGACAAGCTTTCAGAAAGATAATATTTCACACATAAATACATGATTGTTGGTTCTTAACACTTTCCGTATTATCAGAAAGAGGTATGGGTCCTCATTGTCCTGTGGTTTTTGAGTGTTCCTTTCTTTCCCTTTTTTTAGTACCCTGAGATTTATATTTCTGTGTGCCCTGTAACCCAGGAGGGACAAGGATGTGAGTCCTGTGTACAGCTGACCTCGCCTGGGCTGACACAGTTTTGAACCTCGGGCCCCAGCACAGAGGATAAGGATGCATATCTACAAAGGTATTTAAGCAACCAACTCCTTTAATGCCTTTGTGTGTCTAAAGTCCTGTAGTGGATCCACCAGCCTCCATTAGGTGGGTATGTGGAGAAGCTGGACATTGGTTACACATTGACCGACCCCCATAGTCTAACTCAGTAATCACTGAGGTGGAATCTGCCTGGTTATCTCGAGGAGGAGGAGGAAACTGTGCTAGGAGTTATGTTTTGTGAAAATACAATACAAATTCCTAACCCAGTTTTCAGTCAAGAGAGCATGTTATTGTTGAACAATTGATACCACTTCATGGAAGCTTATTTTCTGTGCCTTAAGGGAAATTCAATTAAGTGAACTTCTATTTTAAAACACTGCTCTTTCCTGTCACTGATGAAGCAATAACAATTACAGAACATGGGATTTTCTGGGAGTGTTGGTGGTTTGTTCTCATTGATACTAATTTTGCTGCGTCTATTTGAATCTTATCTATAAGATAAGAGGCAGCCCACTAGAGACCTCACTGATTTCACTGGTGGCTCCAGGATGGTGTGTACTTGCTGCCCACTATGGCAAGAAGAAAGGCATGTCCCACAGCTGCAGGAGTTAGTGCTAGAGGTGCTATGGCCCTGATGAATAGGGCTGTACATGACAGTAGCCGAGGTCTGTGGTGTACTCTACCCACGGGCTGTTGCGGACATCCAGACAAGCTCGTTTCTCTACATAAAGAACTGCTTCTGTCACTAACCAGCCCAGAAAACAAAATGTTCACAAGTGGTGCAAGTCCATTGTCTAGTCCTTGCCTTTCCGTGCTCGTTACAGCTCAGCAAATGCAGATTTGAATCTAACATGACAAGAAGTGTCAGAATCAGGGATTAATTCTCTGTGAAATAATTTCCGTGATGGGATGCTGCCAGGAAGCTTGACTCTGCATTCCTTGGACACCCCAGATTCCCACAAACTATGAGGAGAGGACTGTGTGGGCAAGGAATGCGGCATGAGCTTGTAATCTTTTCAGCTAGATAGAGATATCTTAGCACATAAGTGGGATGCTCTCAAGAGCCTGCTGTGCCAAAAAGGCGACCCTTCTAGGACTGGGACCATTTATAGAATGCTGATTTTTAGTGTAGAGCACGTTTTTATAACTGACTTCTATAAATGTTAAATACCAGGCCAATTAAGCTTGACAGTGCTGACAGAGTCTTAATTAAATCAGCGTGAACAATATCAGTCTTGCGTAACTCTGCTTCTATCAAAAGCATCAGAAATTATGATTTTTTTTTCTTTGTCCCTTGTAAGAGATGAAGTTCTGAAAGCTTGTTCCCGTTTCCAGTACTGCCGGTTCATTAATTTGTGTCCATAATTCTGAGCTTTCTACTCCACTCCCATCTCTCTTTGGTTCTCTGTTTTGCTTCCTTAGCATTGACATTTTGGCTCGTTCCCTACAATGCTATATACTGGCTACAGAGAGTTCAAGTGTGCCTTTCCTGTAACCCTTCTGTCCCTCCATTTAATGGCAGAGGGTACAAACCTGCAGTCCTTCAACAAGGATGGATCTGGCAAAACACTAACTACCAAGAGCTTCTATGTGGTGTTCAGCACTTCTTTTTTTTTTTTTTTTTTTTTTTTTGAGAACGAGTCCCTAGGCAAAACTGTCATTTAAGCACAGTGGAAATTCAGCATACAAGTAGATTGCTGAGCCAGGGCTGCTCCGGGATGTTGGCAATTCACGTGACTTCTGTGAAACGAGTGCCGATTAATTACTGGGTATGTAAGAGTTAAAGGTAATGTAATGTCTCGTCTTGCTGTCGGTCTCCTACCTGTCTGCCCATGCACAAGGGGGACCGCTTGCATGCCAGCCTTTGAGTCATGCAGCAAGACAAGGGCAGCCACACGTGCAAAAGAGCACAAGCTAGGGCAAAGTCCTCTGGTTTCTGCACAGATGAGGGGCAAAAACCCTGGCAGGCCCCCTGGCAGTAGCTTACTTCTTTCTCTGGTTTAGATACCTGCAATTCGATACCCACCAAAGCAGCTGTTACCTGAGGTGAGGTTAGGGCAGGAAACGCTCATGTGATTTTTGCAACTTCAGCCTGCTGGGCTCCTCCCCAGGGGACCACAACACTGAATGCTGGTTGCCCCCTCCTGTCGTCGGATGACTGGGGAGCACCCGCTTTGTCAGCGGGGAGCAGACAGCAGGAATCTGGCTTCATCTGGCCTGATGCCACCCATGGGTCCCCCCAGGAAAAGGAAATTCCCAGCTGCTCCCAAGGACAGCTTGAAGTCCTCTCTTTTTCTGGAAATGGTGCAAGGGGAACTTAACCTGGACGTGATAGCTGGCCTGAAGTCTCCTCTTCAACTCGAAAAATAGTTTGCATGTCTCTCTCTAAACATTTTTGGCTGAGTCTGCATAAAAGCTTTATATAATTTCACAAAACTACTCGCATGTCCAGCACTGCAAAACAGATAAACAGGGAGAGGAGCGGAGTGTGTATAACAAGCTGGAATACACCCAAAAAATACTTGCAGCCTGTGATCAACTTGGTAGCACACAGGGACCACCAGCGGTGGTCACAAGGGTTAACCTGAGTTCTGCTCTCTCTCTCTTTTCAGCTTTCTTATCCCACTTACATCCTTGATCTCCGAGTTAATCATTCTGTGATGACTTAGGCTTGATCAAACCTTCAGCTCTTGTGAGTAAATGTTGTTAGCGTCTTCAGGGAACATGTGGATCAAGCTCTCAGGATCTTGGAAGTGCCACCATGTCCTGAAATCCCATTTCTTAGACTGCAATTCATCATCTTGTCTGTTCTCCATTTGATTTGTGTTCAGAATCAGACCACATGATGCAGAATGCAAATAAAGAGGTTTTGTGGAAGACTTCTAGAAGATTGTAATCTGCTGGTCTTATCTCTCATTCCAGATGTATCCTGAAATGACTCTTTCTTTCTTCTCTTTTTATTTCACAGTGTAAGCATTTCACAGAGGAGGTGACATCTTTCAGTGCTTTAGCATTTCATCTCCCTATGTCTTCACATTTTTTTCCACTTTCTCATCTGCATGTTACCAACTTAATTAAACTGCACAATGACTTTAAAAATACAAACTCTAACAAAGACTAATGAGGATGTTTCTTGGCAGTTGGTCATTGTTTTGCCTTGGGCCCATAGCTTCGCTTGCCGCTCTCCACTGGGCACTGAATCCATGCTTGTGTTTAAAGATAACTGCTCCGAGCATGATTATGTCACAGTTTCTGTATATGCTTTCAGGAGGGTTTAATGTTGTATAATCTGCCCATTATAACCACATTTCCAGACAATAGCAGGCTGCAGAATACAGTGCAATAAAGTGTTAGCAAATCTTGTTCCTGTCCATTCCCTGTCATTATATTTAGGTTCCAATGAGCTGGTTTAAGAGCATGCAGGAAAAAAAACAAAAAAATCAGCTCAAAGCAATGGCTGCAAATGTAACCTGTTTTCTTAGCCCACAAGCAAAGATGACATGGCCTCTAGCTGGGGTGCGTGATATTTTTCCATCTGAATCTGTCTGCCAAAGCAGCATAAGCTTAAGTAAGACCTTTTTTATCTAATCATGCAGATTGACTAATTGTGTTGATTTGACTGGAGCAGCTTTCAATAAAGGCATTGGAGAATAACTGCAGCAGGTATCATCTTTCTCTGTGGGATTTCAGGTAAAGTTCTGCAGCTCAGTGTGCCTTGCAAGTATGAGCAAGCAGAGTCTGTTGAGAGCAGAGGAAGTTTCCCATTCTTACTGTCTTCTTCTGAGCTGTTTTCCACAAGCAATACCACAATGCTAATTACTCTTGTAGCAGAGCAATTTGTCATGATTTACTTATTTTTTCTGTAAGCATAGTTAGTAGTTGAAGGAGCCAAATTCCATTCAAGATTGAGTATAAGTGACTTTGCCTCAGTTTTCTGTCTTGTTTAAAGATATAGCTGATGTTTAAAGACTTGGGAAGTCATGTTCCTTGGAAGACCTGTTCCTTTGAATTCCTATAAACAAACATCTTTAATTTCTGAGTGCCATGTGTCAGCAAAATCCTGAAACCATGCTGAAGGCATGTTATTGCCACATTAGGTGCATGGGTCAGAACCATCTTTTGCAAGACTAGAAAGGATCTGATCTTGTCTCAAATTGTACTCCTGATTCCTAGAAATACTCTTGCTAAAAGATAAGCAAAATGATGTAATCATGGATGTCCACTGGGTATTCTGGATTGAATGAAATCCTCCTTGTGTACCATGGGAATGGTCATA
The DNA here is from genome assembly GCF_035582795.1 of Mycteria americana. Taxonomy (NCBI): domain Eukaryota; kingdom Metazoa; phylum Chordata; class Aves; order Ciconiiformes; family Ciconiidae; genus Mycteria; species Mycteria americana. Next base: position 12,911,903 of record NC_134369.1, read on the forward strand.
GAATAAAAATTCCAGATGGGCTAATCATAACACAAACATCTACTGAGGTTTCAAGCTGGGACATCTGGGAGAACAACTATGGAGCAAAACGCTAAAAAGAAAAGGTGTGTTCATCCTAACAGGGGAAAGCTCTTACCTCGGAGTGGCCAGGGCCCCTTATTGAGGGGAAATGCCCTCTTCATTTGGCCAGCATTAAGTAATGACAGGATTTCCCAGCCAGTTCACTCTTGGACTTGAAGGTGAGCTCTTGAAGCTACATATTGGGTGGGAGGAGGGGTCTGTTGGGGAGCCATGTCCCTGGGGAAGGGCATCATGGAAATCCCTGGTGCCTGGGTGAGGCTTTAGAGCACTGTCCCCTGTTTGTCCTCATTAATGTTTGAATCTATTGTGTGGAGAATAGAGCCAACCTTGAGTTTGCTCTATATGCCATCTACAGGTATTGGTATGAGAGAGACTTCTCCTCCTGCTGAAGTCGTCTTTATGCTTTGCATTTAATGTAAACAGTGTGTTTAGAAATGTATTGTCTGTGGCAGATCCGACATCACAACCAAATTCTTTAAAATAAAATGTTTAGGGGGAATCATGTGTCAGCTGCCTAGCACTGAAATGTATGGAATGGAATTAAGCAAACCTTTTCTTAATTAAAAAATGAAAATGGATTCTGAACTTTATCTAAGGGTCACTTTGGGATGATTTCTAGACAGAAAAAATCTTGGCTTTCTGGCAGGACAGCTGTGAGGGAGTGTTCTATTCATTAGAACACAATTTGTCCAAGAAAATACGTTCCAAGTCCTAATCAATTTAGATGAGAACTTGCTGGACAGGGTTCAAGCAGGCCAGTTATGGAGTCTTATAAAGCCAAACCCACATGTCTCAGTGGGCAAGAGGCAAGATAATCTTAGCTTACAATGGAATGTTTAAATTTATACAGCTAAGACACTGACATAGGCACAAGGGTTGGTTCTTTTGTGGTTTTTTTTTAACCAGAAACACGTGAAGAATTAGAATTTTTAAAGAGAGGGAATGTCCCTTTAAGATATAATCACTCATGTTGAATGGACTGTGGCCAGATTCATCCTTGCTTTAGCGTCTATAGAAAGACTTTTTGGAAAAGACCAGCTTCCAAAGCACTAGAAACGTAGGTGTGCCTCCAAATGAAGGTCCTTGGCATCACAGGCTCTTGCAGAGTTTTATAATTCCCAGCTGTATAAGGATTTTTTTTTTAATCAACTGCTTCAGCAGTGGAAATTCAGCAGTTTGGAGGCTCTGTTGCACAGTTAGCCCTTGGGAAGGTGACACCATGTATGGCATTGTTCAGCCATTAAATGTATGCTCTTTATGATGACACATTGCTACTGAGCACAGAAAACCACAGGATAACACACCTCCAGCCTTCCTGGTGTTAATGCTGTAACTATTTTAGGGTTTGCTTTTCTGTCACTCAGTTAGTTTCTCCATTATTGCAGCTAGTGTTTCAGGCTGCAAAAGGGTACTTAACTTTCAAACAATGCAGTTGCAGATCCACGCTAAAAATTCCCATAGGGATGAGATAATAACCTGAGCAATCTTTAACCTGGGGAATATTTCATTTCTTAACTTGAAATGGTTTTCTAACTTGCAGAGTCTTAGCCAAGGTTAAGCTCCACCACAAACGTGAATCAAGTGTGTCTTTCGCAGTAACTGTTGATGCTTGGTAGAAAGCCACAGCAACAAGTTGATCTCTGAAGTGCCAACTTACATCCGCCTCTTTGCTAGTGGATCCTCTGCTCTCCTGCATCCGTCACTGGGAAGTGACAAACACCATTTCTCCCATCTCATCATTCTCTTCTGGCACTTGAAGGCCTCCACTGACTTCAGGGGAAAAAAAAATCTTTCCAGCTGCAACTGGCCATGTCTACACCACAGGACAGTCCCTCAGTCCCCAACTTGTTACTCACCAGCCCTCTCTCGTCCAGGGACCGAGACCCGAGTCAGGAGCTGTCTTTTCTCATCGTGGCTCCTGTAATTTCAAGGGGCAGCAAACCCCCACCGCCAGTCCTCTTCTCTCAAACAGCACTGTCCACCACACCACCCATGCACCTGCGTCCACCCTCTTGACTTGAAGGGGGATTTACCCACATGACCAGAGCTGGATGTGAAAGAAAAGGAGCGTACAGTATTGTTAAGCAACTTGTGGTTAAAGTCACAAACTCTGGAGACTACTCAACTACTGTAAACGCCAGCAGTTCGTTGTCCCACAGCCTCTTCCTTCCTTCATGCCCTGCTCCGCCAAGTTGGCCACCTGAGACTCTGCTCATTGCTCTTGTTTTCCCTGGCTCTTCTCACTTGTTTACTTAAAAATCTCTTTCCCTCCCCTGCCCTTCATTTGAATTTCTTGCAGGAGGGTCTTATAAGGACACCTACTTTAATCAGAATTTCCTGTGAGTTAACAGGCAGCTTTTTTTGGTTTTTGCATGTTTTGAAATAAAAATGTAATCATTTCTTAAATGCCCCTTTCCAAAAAACCCTGCTTTAAAACAAACCCTTTTCTTACAGAAAGTAATGGTTTTAAAGCCCCAGTTTAAAAGACAAACTCTGTACAGAGGAGGGGGGTGCTCTGGATGCAGCAGGACAGCCTGTTACCCAAGGGAAAACGGCCGACATGCTGCTGAAGCTGACCTCATATTTTCATTTTCAAAAAGCACTCAAGACTAAAACCACCTGTGAGGGAGTCTAGCCTCTCCGGCTGATTTAGTAGGGCCTAGTGCAGAGTGTCCTGTCAAAAGGCACGCTTATTTTCACAAGGCAAATGAATCAGTTTTTATGTGGCAGGGCTACAGCTCGTTGGGATGAACTCATTAAAACTTTGTAAAACAAACTGCAAGCGAGAGGTGCAATATTTCATTATTCAAACCCAGAGAATAGACAGGCGTCCTATGGAAAAGTGAGTCATATTCTCTGTGGTACATTCTGTTCATTCTGTTATAATAAACACGAGTGTTTGTTTGCTGAGCCCATTAGCATCCAGCTACAAACTTTAGGAGGAGTTCCTCAGCCCGCTGCTGGGATAGCGTGTGCACTGTCGTTTGGTCGCTCCGTTGTATAACAGCACCAGTCATGTCAGACTGCCATTCCAAAAGGAAATAACAGCACTTCCCTCATTTCTTTCAAATCCATCCCAAATTTCTATTAAAGACATCAAAGCAATGACTCTAATACTTTCCATGCTTTCCGAACGACTCATCTTTTAAATAAACTGCTGGGAAATAAGGCACCACCAAGGTTCCTTAATTTCAGGGTTTGAGACACTTAAGAATCTCATGGAAAAAAGTCAAAACAAGAAGCCACAAACCCACCTTCTCATAAAACCCTTTTCCATATTTTATATACTAGTACTAATTTCTGTGCTACTAGTTTGAGTTGGTTTTACAAGCTACTTGCCAGAAGATAGAACAGGTTGTTAGTCTAGCTTTGTGATTGCAGAAGGTAAATTAGCTTATCAAATGTATTTATTGCTACCATTGTTGAAAAAATACGGCCAAGGGAACGACTTTTAAATAGGATGATGGTTGGCTGCCTCTAGAACTAGTAGTGAAATAAGGGATTGTCTGCTGGAGACAAAGGGATTTCTGGGAAAGAAGTTTCTACGCAACATAAATAGCATTTTGGAAATCTGACTCTTGCCCAGTTGTAAGAATGGGCAAGGTCTCCAAATTTTTAAATGCTTGCTGCATTTCTAATGACTGTAGATCGGGTGGGAGGGATTGCTGCTGACTTCAGCGGGAAGAGAGTTGGACATCAGCCATGGGTTAGAAACTTGTTGGGTTATAGCTTCAAGTGTTTCATCTATTTCCATAGAATCACTTGCTTATTACAATTATTTGTCCAGCGCAGTGCTCCAGGAAGTGAGGTTACTATCCTGCAATATCTGAAAGGAAGGGCTGAGGATGATGAGTATCAACCGTCTGGCTCTGACAGGTAGGCATTCCCAGCTTCTGGGGTGCATGATGGTATCTTTAAGACTGCTCATTTTGTTGACTTTTTTCTTCCACCTTCCATGCATATGTCAGAAGGGCAGTGGCATGCGGTTGCAGACTCTCTCTAACGCAAGATGGAGCATGCGCTGAAAAGCTGTGGAGTAACAGCATGAGACTGGGTAAAATGGCTACTTCACTCCTCAAACTGAACCTGTCTTGGGGAACTCAAATAGGAAATAAGGAGTCTTTTGTCTTTTTACTATGGCAAATATCTGGTGGTAGTTTTTGGGGTGCTTTCTGTCCCTGATAAGTTTTTAAAATAAATTCCTCTTCAAGGTATCCAATTGCTAAAGTCCATTCCTCTTTTTAAGTCCTATATTGCAGGTATTTTTAGCAGTCAAGGAAAATCCTGTATTGTCCCTCCTCAAAGTCTCCTCATGCTGTTCTTTGTTGAAGTGCAGAAATGCTTCAGAGCCATGTCAGATGCTTTCAGCATGCGGCCACATGGACAAGCCGGCCCCAGGAGCCAGTCCAGCTCCAGGTTCCCACCCAGCGAGACGTCTCCCATCACACAGCGAAGCAGCAGCTGAGGGCTCTCCTCACCCAGTGCAGTGCTTCAGCTTACCTCTGTGAGTCGTGCGTCACGGGAGGGCATCTCTTAACTACAAATGGGATGTTTAATAAACCTGAGGTTTTTTAATCTTTAGATGTTCACAGCTATTTGCAAAAAAATAAAATAGACGGTCCAGCATGATCAGCTACACCCTGGGAAAAAAATACATAGCCTTGAAGCATTCTACTTGAGCAGGGCCAGGATCTCTCAGTGGGTTGTCTGGCAGGAATTGCATGGTTGGCATGGTATTTTTCTAGGTAAAATACAAGAAGTTTATCTAGTAATAAAGCCTGTTGAATCTAGAGCAGCCTGAAGTCTTCTAACATCCCCTGCACACACATGCCTGTGTTGCAGGTGGAAACACCACGTTTAAGAAATGGAGAATGGCTTGATTTCTGCTATTTATCCCTTACTTTTCCCTACCAGTAACTGTCTTCCCATCGTGGAAACTGTCACCCTGTGGACACGTGGTTGAAGTGATGATTTTTTTTTTTTTTTTTTTTTTTTTAAATCTGCTCCCCCTGGAGAAAGGCATGCTGTATGTGTGTGGGTGCTTAGACCAAGGCAGGGGATGTTGGGAGCTGCAGGTCCCCGTCTTTGCTGTGCTGGCTCCTGGTGAGGCATGGATGCGTAAAGCCGTTTGGTATGTGCTGCTGCAAGAAATACATGCGCAAGCACGACATGGTATCTGTGGGTGCAGGAGCATCTCTTTGGGAACTCTAATGCTTGGTTTGCTGACAATATTGCTCTAGTGAAGAAGCTTTTAGTTGCTTCCTACCTTAGTTTGTTTATCTGTAAAATGGGAATAGGGAACTTCCTAGAGAACCTAGAGCTAAATTTTTAATTCTTCCTAGCTTTTGCATACCCTTGAGGAGAGTATAAGCTGTAAATCTCTGAAGCTGCATACCAACATTTCTGTGGTTTAAGCATCAAGGGAGCCGCTTTTCCAAAGACACTGCTGTATTCTCCTGGCTACATGTTTTGTGGCAAGCCTGTGTTCAGCCCTGGGCATGCAGAGTCTCAGTACCTAGACCCTGTGACCCCTTTCTGTGTGCAGACCCAGTATTTTTTCTCTGTGGAGCCTGTCCTGCTGGAGGCTGCAGGTTCGCTGTTGGAGCTAGGAAGGTGCCCATCGTGTGTGCTGTGCTTTTGAGGTGCAGAAAGCAGCATCTCGCAGACCTGGACTCCATGATCTGTCAGGGCACAGGCCTAACATGCACAGGCAATGGCTCCCTCCCAGCATCGGCACACAGGGCCATTCACCGCCGGGGCTGTGGGCATGCACGGTGCCTCCCAAACGGGCTGGAAGGTCAGCTGGGTCACCCCGTGCCTCTTGGTAACAGGCCCGATGCTCCACCATTGGCTCCTTGGAGGCTGTGACATTTGAGCTTACGCTGGGTGCCCCAGCACAGGGAGGTCAAACAAATTGAATTACTCTTCAAATTAGCTGGATACAGCTTCGATCACTGTCCATTTGAGACTTTGTGTGTTTTAGCTGGAAAAATGCACGCCATGTTCCAGCCACCTCCTCCAGCCAGGGGAGCGTTGATGCCACTGGCAAACATGTGCGCTCACTGAGCATTGCTTAGCGGGAAAGTTATGGCTGAAGCGTGTCCTCTATCGAGAACGATCTCAGCTTCGCTGGGCCTATCTCTTACAGATGTTAATTCCTTAGTATTTTATCTTTACAAGTTCCAACAGAATAGTAAGCTGCAGTAAAGAGGGGATATGTTCAATTTAAGCAATGAGATTACTATGCTCTGAATAAAGCTACTTTTATTAATAATTACCTCTGCCGTGACTTTAAATTCAAACAGCTGGACAGCCTCTGCTCTTTATTAATTTCCTTGGATCCTTTGGCACGAAGCCCTCAATTCCTGTGATGTAATGGTATAAAAAGTTGGCTCCTGCCTGAGCTTCCACCCACAAGTTCTAAATTTGGAGCATGGCAAATTTCTGCAGATTCCAGAGACAGGCTATGCTCAAGACGTGCTGATGCCTTCAGTCCCATCCTATTGCACCAAACAACAAGACTGTGTGCTTTTTATAACTGGGATCATAAATATGACTCAGATGCACATGTTGTCTATGTAAGCACTTGGGGTTGGCTATCACTTTATGGCACTGGGAAGAAGCCAAGCCAAATAAAAATTGTTTTGAGTAAATATTACATTTCTAGAGCATGAATAACTTTTCTCTGCAGCCAACGTGTCACTAATGGGAATAAGGAAGAAGACGGGGTGGAGGGAAAGCAGTAACTAAATCATCCCACTAAACACAGACAGTCTGCAGCAAGACCTGTTGTTTCGACTCGTCTGGGGTGTAATATCCCAGATAATTCGTAGCAGGTCTCAGCAAGGCCACAAGCGATGGAAATAAAAATAGCTATATAGTTCAGCGCCATCCTGCTGCACGGCTCTCTCTTGGGTGGGATCTCCACCAGTGGTGTGTAAAACACGCGATCAAAGAACCACGTGTCCTTCTCTCCCCCACTCCCAAATGTGCAGACGCTCGAGCATGTGGATTGCTCTGCGGAGATCAGCATGGCTACTCACATGCTCAGCACTAAGCGTGTGCATATGCCTGTTCAGGATCTGGGCCAAAAGGAAGGATGAGTTTTTCATCCTGTGACTTTGGGACCCAGGGGATGTCTGCATTACAGAACATGGCGAAACAGAAAATAAGCCCACATGCAGCTTTGTGCTGCTGCACCAGAAGGCAAAGCGGCTTATCGGCAGCTCTCTGGGACAGTGATATGCCATCCCACCACCAGCATGCACCACTGCAGGGCTGGTCAGCGTGATTGCTAGCTCTGCTCCAGCTCTTCCAGCAAGTTGATATGTCTCCGTCCCCCTGCCCCCCCAAACCCAATTACTCCAGCCCTGGAGCGGTGCTCAGCGAGCAGCTTATGAAGTGCTTCATCTACCTGAATTGCAAAGGGATATGAGCAATGCTCTTTCTGTAAGAATTATCAGGAAATGTTCCCTGATAAAAGGGGAAAGATAATAGTCAGATAGAAATAACGATTGAGAGTCTAGCTTTGAAAATCATTAGTGACTTTCCCATTTTCTTAATGGGCATGTAATCCTGAGCATTGTGCATTCTTTCATGTTGCACCTGTGAGCTTTTGCATATCAGATAAGTGCTTTCCTGAATTTTGCTGTCTTTTCCTTTTTTGTAGGCTTCTTGGGCATAGCAGGAAGAAAATCTGGCTTTAAAAGAGGCATTCAGACAGGAAGCAGCAATGTTCCAGAAGGATTTCTGAGTCAAACAGGAAAGCGACTGGCTTCTCAAAGGGTGTGTTTCAGAGCTCCCTAAAACATGCTGCTGCGCAGTTGGAGCAGGTGAGTGGGGAGGCGTCAAGAGCACTCGATGTTCTCATATCCCGGCCGTCCCTATCAGAAGCCTATGAAGAGCTTTTCTGTGCAGTGGGCTGGACTAGGGCTTGCAGATAAAATGTTTCAAGGGCTGTGAGCCCTGCAATAACCACAGCCTTGACATCAGCAGACCTGTAGCTCCAGGGACTAGTGCTGAGAAGTCAGTGCCAATTTGCCCAGCTGAGGCAGCTTTGACTGTGTTTCCAGGATTTGGGCGATAAGTCTTTTTTCCATGCCTTGTAAGCTGCCAGCGGTCATTTTCTGCCAGGAGAGCAGCCCAAGCAGCGTACAAAGGACTGACTCCCTCCCTTTTGCAATGCATTTTACAATTCAGAGAAACTTTTGTAATACAAGAAAGTGTTTTTACATATTAGAGCTTCTAAATTGTTACAACAGTTGGAAAATCCTAATTGCCTTTAGTAGACAAGACAAAAACAGCAAAGAAAACATTTTGGATTGCAGAATTAACACAACTGGGAGCTGAAGATCAGTTTCCAAGACCAAAAACATATTCGGGGAGTCTTGTTGTCCTTCCAAGTTTAACACAAATACTCGAGCCTTCAACAAGCAATTTGCATCTACCTGCAGAACTTGTTGCTCTGAGTTGCAGAGCTTAAGCTCTGAAAACTGTCCAGAGATGCAATGTCCAGGTCAGTCATGTTTAGATTTACCCCAGGATGTTTCTGGGGCTCCATGTGCACAAGGGAGGGGAAAACCTACCTGGGATTGATTCAGCAGCCTGAATTGGAGATGACGAAAGAGGGCTTGGCTGGAGCGCAGCGTGACTTTATGACTACTGGCTTAATTTTCCTGACACTTTGGGGGTAGCTACGTGGTGATTTAGCTCCGGTTAATTAGAGAGCTACAGGCTGCTTCAATTTGCGGTTGTTACCCAAGAGCTCCGAGGAGGTTTTCTGGTCGCCAGGGATCATGCATGAAGGTGGAGGAGCTGGAGGTGCCCCTGCGAGGGGCTGGCAGGGGATGGTGCCAGGGGGCTCTGGTTGTGCAGGGGCTGCCCTGGTAAACGTGGCCCTTTCCAAGGCCTCACGCAGCAATCTCTGATTTGCACCTTGTGGACACAATTTCAGTTTATTGTGGTATCGCTTAAAGAGGTCTCTTTTTAGGGACAACTGGGTATTTTGCAGATGGCTGTACGCTTTTTTAATGGGTAAATATCACTCACGTTTCATCAGTGAGCAACTGAGGCATAAGGAGGTTAAGGGACCTGACAAAGGTGATAGCAAGTCAAATTGTTTGGAATTTTGTAGCTCTGAAATATCATCTTTCTAAAACAGGAAACCCTCTCAGGAGTAGTAGGTTTTCATTAAAACAACAGTTCAAACCTGTCGATCTTGATATATCAGGAAAAAGAGGAATGTAGAAAATGTGAGAGTTAGCTTAGTCTCTCTTAAACTAAACCACCAGGTTCACGTTCCTATGGAGAAACAAATACCCTGCAGGCATCATGGTGTCTTTGATTTATTTTTGGAAGCTGAAAACTCCCCCTTTTGGTGTCTGAGCTAAGAAGAAAACCAAAGATTTTGTGGGCCAGCAAAAGGTTTCTGGAGGAAAAAACCTCCAGTCCCCCTTCTCAAGAGTTTATGACATGAGCAGTTAAGCTAATGTAATCCAACTCAGCCTCCCCTACATTTCAAAATTGGATTAAAGTTCGTAGGTCATTGAGGGAAAATGTTACCCAACAGAGTAACTGTATGACTCTGAAATGAGCGTCAGGCCTTCGCAGCTGTGGTGCAGCCCCTGCTCGCAGTCACCTGAATAAATCGGGGTAACCAGTGTGCCCAGAGCACCGGAGGGGGTGAGACGCATCGCTGCGGCTCCGCCTTTGCAGTGAGGTGGAAGCCCACCAAGCTGCGGTGACTGGGTATGCTGAGAGCCTTGTCGTTCGTAATCTGCCTGGTCCTCGCTCTTTTTACTTTTCTTTGGTGAGGTAACTCATCCAAACCCTCAGAAAAGCTTTTGGGTTGGTGTTACGCGTGCTTTCCTCGCAAAGGAGGAGTGGGTTTTTCCTCCTGCAGTAGCAGTGCGTTGCTGCACGTACGCAAGTGACGCAGCTCCAAGCATGCTACCAGCTCAGCTGTAAAAAACCCGTGTGGTACCGCATCTGCGTGAAGCTGCCTTTCAAAACAGGATCCGCAGATGCGATTAATTACCAGCCTGCCGAGGAGACGCTCCGCTCCCGCGAGCGTTCCGCCGGGCGGGCGGCGGCGGTGTCCGGCTGCCATCTGGCGTCCGGCGCCCGGCGGGGGCCCCGCGACGCATCCCCCGCGTCACCCCGGCCCGACGACAGGGCTCTTCGAGTGGCAACCTCTGGTCTGCGTCCAAGCCGTGAGCAAATCCTGCCCAGACTCACCAGGGCCCCCCGCCGCGGTATCTCCCGCATTCCTGCGGCGGATCTGGTATTTCTTATTGTTCTCCCCGTCTCTGGGGGAGCAGCTGCAGCTGCCTGGCCGGCCTGCCGGGGCAGGAGCTGGCGCAGTCCTGTGCTGCGGGTCCCAGAACTAGCCGGGGGCTTTGGAAAAACCGCGTCAGCCTTCTCGCCCTGCTTCGGCACGTAGGGAGTCGGGGCTGGTCAGGAGGGGCGAGATAAAAAATGAGAAAAGAACGGAAAACTGGCAGAGCAGCGAGCGGTCGCGCAGCACCGCTCGCCTGCAGGCGCAGCAGGCTGGGTGCGCGCTGCCCTGGGCCCAGCGCTCGCCCGGGAGCTTTCTGCTGAAACAGCCGCGCCAGCCTGCGGCAACAGAGCACGTCGATTTGCCGGGTGGTACGTGCCTGCTGTGGCATGCTGTCAGCTGGTCGCAGGGACACCAGTAGGAGTGACTGGTCGGAGTAGGGTGAGGAGGGGAAGCAGAGGCAGAGCTGTCTTCGAAGCTGTGCAGGGCTGGTCCTCGCTCTGCAGAGACAGCAGAAATGCCGGGCAGCGGCCCGGCCTGGCGAGGGCGTTTGGCACCCAGCGTGGTCTTCTTTTTCCCTTTTCCTTTGGTGAGCTGTTCTGCCAAGCTGGTTCTCATGCCGCACCCCATGCCTGCGCCAAGCCCTTGGCTGCCCGTCCCTTAGAAATATCATTTCGAGGAATATATGCTCTGGATTTTCTCCTGCTGGTGGGGAGGATTTGCTGGACAGAGGTGGCCTGAGAGCCGTTGTGGGTTTGGCTCTTACCATTTGTAATGGTGACAGTGAAGGGACTGTGTGGGAGCATGGGCAGGCAAGTTTCTTTTGCAAGTGGGGCCACATATGGCTATGCTGTGAGACCAGGCTTGGGGTGAGGGTTGTTTCTGGGCAGCTATCTCCCCAGGATGCTCCATGGGCCAGCAGTGACCCCCTTGGGCATCCTGCAGCCCCCACAGGCAGGCAATGGCCACGCTAAAGCCAAACAGCAAATGCGGAAGATGCCACCTCCATCCCCACAGGGAGCAGCGCCACACCACTCAGCTTTTTTTGGGGGAGCTGTGTGTTAGCAGGCTGCCCCCCCCCCGCATCATTTCCCACCATCTGTCTGGGAAAAAGCAGCCCAGGGCCAACACAATCTTTCTGGCAGGGGGAAAAGTGCGGCTGCAAAATGGCGCAAGCTCCTCCCTCGCCGGCAGACGTGGTAGTTGACTTCATGGCTTGGAAAGAGCAAAATGGCCCAGTGCATCGCTTGCAAAGGAAATGGTTGGGAAAACACAGCCTCGGGGTGCTCCAAACGCAAAATTTCAGTCCCAGCTATGCCATGAGAGGGACTTTCTAAAGGTGTCTAAGCAGAATCTGACCTTAAATAGGTTTTTAAGTGTTTTCCTTTTTTAGTCACGACTGAGGAACCAGCGCCCCAGAGGACCTGGACTTCCACAGCACTTGCACGGTGAGTCAGGGCTGAGCTGCACCAGCCTCTCCGGAGTGGAAAGAGAAATCACCATGCTCTGGTAGGCATTGAAACAGCTAATAAATGCCAACACCGAGGAAGCCCAGGCTGTTTTTGAAACTGTCTCGTGTCAATGCTTAAGTTCTTAATCCCATCGTGATACTAACGTGTTCAAATTAGACTTGTTGGCCAAGTTAGGTGAAAGGACGCGAGTGCCTTGTGCAACCCTGTGTTTCACCTGCGAGAAATCGTGCTCGAACGTCCTCACAAACACCCTGGTAGGTTCCCCATGGTGAAATCTGCATTGCCTGAGCAAATTGCTGTCGTGTGCTCAGCAAATAGGCAACCACAGGAATAATGGCAGTTTGCATGAAGACATTATTAGGCCTAGATCCTGTAAAAGCTGTTTGTTTGCTGTAGCCATGGCAAGTAGCTCTATTAATTAGCAATGATATTAATAACAGTATATAAAGCTGGTGCTAGAGCCAGCTTCTTTGATAGGCAGAAGAGCAATGTAAGCAATGAGCACAGTGACTAAGGTAGAAAGGTTTTGGTTTTTTTGGTGCTTGTTCTATTTATTAAGGAATTTAAAATAATGGCTGATGGGGAAAAGTGAGTGCAATTGTTCTGGAGTTTGTGATTATTTTTTTCTTCTTCTTCTTTTTATTAACAGTCTGCCATGGGCTTTCCTCTGACCAGCTGCTCATATCCATTTACATTACCTGTGTCAATTAGGCTAAAATATCAGAAAGAAGGGGGGAGAGGGGCTCTGGTCTTTCTGGGATTGTGCTTGTAGGTGTTAAAAACTGCTTCGTTAAATCTCCCTCTCAAGGCTTTTCAGGATGTTTTTATCTTTTGCTTTGCATCATACTGTTCCAATTTTAATTTCTTCTGGAGGTGAGAAGCAGCTACCTTTTTCCAAATCTTTTTTAATCTTAAGTGTTAAAACAACCCTGGCCTTTCTGTTTTTTGAAGGATGTCTACTTTTGACGTACTCAGAAAGCCAGTTCATTAAACGGTGGTTTTCTGCACTTTCACTTCCCTGGCATCTCCAAGTAGTTGATGTTCACAGTGGGACTCAACGTATGAAAGTTACGATAGTCTCTAAATTCATGTAGTGTCACAAACTTTCTGTTTGCGTTTTATTTTGGAACTCTCAGCCACATTAGCAGTAACAGGAGCCCTTAAGACATGATGTTTGTATGGCTGCTCACCCTGCCAGGCAGGGAGCCCCGAAGTGTTTCAAACCACAGGCTGGTCTCCTCTCCCCCGTGCTCCCCCATTTGCGACTTGAAGGGATGAGTCTGGGTCCTGCTCCCAAAAGGGGAGCATGTGTGAGCTGGCACATTGCACATCCTTCTCTCAGCCCCACTCTTGCAGCCTCGGGGCTTTCTGTCCTGCAAGTCAATGAGCACCGTTCAGTAGGATGAGGGAGAACGGGATGGAGGTGAAGGATAAACGAGGCATGTACACGAGGCATCTAGGAAAACACTATTTGCAGGTAAGTAACCTTCCTTACGCATTTTTTCCTTGCCCTGCTTTACTCCCAGTAGGAAAGCTGTATGACAGCCCAAGCTTTGCGCTGCAGCTGAGAGCTTGCTGGATGATGTATCCGACTGTACACATTGTCCTTCCGTGGTGCGGTGGGGTTTTTTCAAAAATATGCCTGAATTAGCTTCAAGGCTCTGAGCGTAAATTTATCCTAGGCCAGTGCTAACAGTCGTATTGTAAAATCCTTTTTCCTAGGCTCACGGGACGTCTCTGGGATCAGATGTACTGAGCTGGGATAACAGAAGAACCAAATTGGCTCATGAACTCAGCGACAGCAACGTGCTACAGTGATGGCAGTGAGGTAATTGTAATACAGCAGGAGACCTGGTTCACTTAACATTTTTCCAGCCTTTGTATGTAACTGTACTTTCTTGTGAACGGCTGCTGTAGCTGTTGAAGGGGAGTGAAGCTGAAGGGTGGATTTCATCTTCTCGGAACACGTCCACAGGGTGCGTGAAGCCCCTGTTCATGATGCAAGCCGGGGAGCTTAAGGGCTGAGCCACCACCAGATGGCAGCTGGAGTCCAAATATGAGACAGGCCCAGGGCCCCCGGCTTCAGTTCCTGCCTCTGGCCCCACCGCCGCCCGTCCAAGGTCCCGGCGGGGCTCCCACCGCGGCGCGGAAAGAGAGAAAAAACCCGAGCGCGCCATAATTATCAAACACCCAGCTTGGCGCAGGCACAGTTGGAAAGTCCCTAACTGATATCACAGTGGGAGAACTAAAATCTTGCTAGTGTTGCGGGAGATTTTCGTCCTATTTGAGTCGACAACTTCATGGCACGTTATCCTTCCCCTCTTTTGTGCCCTTTCCTTTACGAACACGTGATTACCTCTCCCCCTGAAGCAGCTAAAAGACCTTACGGATATCCCCCTTCCTGGCCATGCACCGGTTTGCTCAAAAATTGTTTACCTAACTGCTTCAGATATTCGAGATAAAAATCAGAGCAGCTATTTTCAGTTCACTTTTACTGAAATGGATGGTGTGGCTACTGTTCCAGAAGGCCTGTGTGACTGAACAGTTGATTCTTTTGGGGTTGGGTGTGTGTCCCCGCCTCAGGATACAGATATTGTCCTAACATGCTGTTGCTTTCCCAGATAGGCTTTGGTTCTGTGGCTGTTCATGCAGGACAGTTAAATAGAATTAATATGAGTTGCTGGAAACGTGCCTGTTACAGTTTGGGAATGTGTGAGTAAGGATGCAACAGTCTCATAAATCGGCTCCATAAAATGGTCACAGGGCAAAAAAAATCCTGTCTGTCTTAGGGGGAAAAAAGCATGGTACTGTGCTATTCATTTGCAGGACTGTTCCACCATCAGCAGGTAAACCTGAATCTGGCTGACAAAATGAGTGGACTAAGCCCTCCAGCGCATTTAGTGAGGGTTCAAGAACAGCAGACGCAACTTCCCCCTGGCCTCTGCGTAGGTGAGCCTGGCGTGTATGTAAGGCACTACAGCGTCCATAGCATGACATTTCATTGAGGATATCCTCACCATTAGCAGTCTCGTTGGTTTCTTGGAATAAGAGTGCTGTAATCCTTGGGCTCACCGGAAATGATTACCGCACGGGGGGCTGCAGTTTTCCATGCTGCACTGTTTCATGAGATGCGGTGACTGACTCACAGCTCTACTCTCTGTTTGAATGCTGTGTTTAGTGTAGCTTTAATGGACTTTATTCTAAAGTGGTATTTTTGCTCAAAATGCAGTTTGATTTTTAAACCAACCTCTCCCCTCACTTTTACTGTGCAATACTTCACACAAAGTTTTCTTAATTTGTCAGAGCAAGCAGAGAACAAAGCTAAAAGGAGCCTTGTCTCATTTCCTCTTCTAATAGTGACTAAGAAATAACTCGACAGACGTACACAGATGACGTTTTAATGAAGGGCTGTTTTGCCTGCAGAGGCAGAGGTCTGTATGTGCCAAGGTACCCTCCCTCTGCAGCCGTGTTCCCCCATTAGCTCGCTGATGAGAGCAGGTCTGCCCTTGTCCTAGGCTAGCACTCTAAGCATTGATGTGGTGCTGTAGATGCAACTGTTGTATCAATTCCTTTCCCACCTGGCATGCTTTGTGTTTCAGAAAGCAGCTAAACTGCACCCTCGAAATACTGTTACCCAAGCAATGCTGTCTGTAATAGCTGAGCATCATTATACTGTCTCAAGGTGGACTGAGTATGAACATTTAAGAGAAGTAGTGCTGTTAAGACAAATTATACTGCATTATCTGTGTGACCATTGCCTTTATTATGGCTTTAATCCAAATCCTATTGGATCAGACCATTAAGAGTATATTTCTTCCATCCAAGTAATACTTCCACACAACAGTTACTGGATTTGGAACTCTGGCAACCCAAAAGAAACCCATGCAAAAAGTCATCAATTAATTCAGAAATGTAAATGACTTTGTATTACTTTATTAAATAGCCAGTTCTAAAGAACAGTAAAAAATATGAAAACATGCATCATTTGGTGTTCTTAAAAAACATTTGTCCAAAATAAAGACTGTTAGAAAAATTAAACAAGTTTAGCCCCAATACACTTTCTGCTCGCCGCATAAACGATGTTGGGTAGTTATAAATACTGTTCTATCTCCTTTAGCGAAGTTTAGCAATGTCTGCATTAGTATTTCTATTACACTTTTTTTCACATTTCTTCTGTAAACATAATCAGTTTTAAAAAATGCCTCGTTAGCAAGCTTAAGGAACTACTGCTTTCCTGTACAGTAAATACAAGTAGGAAGATCCTGGATTTTCCTGCCATTCTAATCAGCACTCCATTTACTGAAACATTACAGATTTCAATTAGTATAAAAATATAATCAGAGAATGAATGTCTGAGAAGATTCAGTATTTGAGTGAGTCTTAGTTAATAGGCAAATAAAACGCTACCGACTTCCAAATCTGAAGATGCTTCTGAGATCCAAGTATCGCAACACTGTACATAAATGCACTGGTTATCCATCTGAAACATTCACTTCTTATTTACTAAAAATAATTTAACGTTTAGCTGAACTAAAAAGCAGGTGCTAAGAGATGGATGTCCATGTTTGGTGTACATACAAAGGTCAAAGCTGACTAACAAGCCGCACCGATGGGCACCTGCTCTTCCAGAGCGGGGACTTAGTTCTCAAAATATCTGTACAATTCAGCGAGAATACTATTTTACTTAGCAATAGATGGACTTCTTGTCTGGTGTGGGAGACCTACACAGCAAAATCACAGACTTGTTCCTTTCCCTACGGAAACAGAAATAGCTGTCTTTGTCCCTGGAGAGAATTTTCAGGCAGAGTGGTAGGCTTTTTGGGAAGCCTTGTTACTAGAAACGCTGAAATTATTTTACTGACAGGAATTATTTTTTTCTAAAGCAGTATTGCTACACATTTATCATTTTTATCTAAAATAAAAATGTCAAATTTAGTTTTCCTCTTGCCTTTTTATTAATCTGGTCTCCAATTAAGAATAAGACAAAAGTGCTGCATCTAAAACAGTGGTATAACCAGATTTCTTACATAGCCTTGATGCAGATGATATTTAGCCTGTATATGCCATCATCTTCCATTCGTCTGCTCCAGAAATCTGTAAGTCAAAATGCTGCATCTTTTAAACTATGAAGAGAACTCTCAAGGGTTTTTTTTAGCACTTCTCAAGTATGAAACAGTACAAGAACAATCTTGCATGACTACTTTTTCCAAATGTTTTACGGCAGCATTTTGTACATGCCTATTTCCAGTTCTTTTGTTTGGATTCCTGCAAACAGAGGAGAACAGGGCACAAAATCCGACCAGCCAGCAGGTACCTGGTGATGCCAGTCTACCCTTGCTAAGGAAGAATGTATCTGAGCACTAAGCACCGTGTGAAGAGCAACAGACAGGCAGAGCAAAAATAAAAGGAGCCTCAATGGAAGGAAAGGTCATGCTCTATCTCAGAGTTGGACAGACCTCCAGGACCGATTTATCCTGGGTTTAAATTATACTAACTGAACCAATGAAACAATTGTTTCCCTCACATTTTGGAATGAAAGTGATGCTGCTTGATGGGTTAGATGCTGTCAGATTGTTACAGGCTAGCATAGAAACAACTCTGTCACAAGCTACATTTAAATAAAAATCTTCATTTGAAAAGTTTTGTATAAAACAACAGAATTTCTGGAAACATGAGGGAAAACAGCAAGTACTGTCAGACACCACATACTGTAATTACTGAGCTCTGAGTAGACGCTCCTATGTGGTAAACAGTATTTTCTTTGCAGAAAGGCCCAACAACTAAGATCTTTATAAGCAAGAAGCTGCTCTGTGCAAAGCAGAACAAATGAAGGTGGGCTTCTATTCACGAACGATATGTAAGCTACTGTCGTTACTCAGAAGTGGCTTTTTTCCCTTTCCAGCTCTTTTGTCTTTGCTCGAGTTCAGCTTCAGTGAAGGCAGCCGGGCCCCAGTTTGTGATTAAGTGAGGATTCTTGGAGCCTGGAAGACAGAGTGCAATACTTGAAACAGGCGTTTCTGACAGGGACATTGCTCACCCACCATTGGTGGGACAGGCTGAGTGTCGCCACAGGATGATTTGGTAAGTGCTGTCTCTTCTATGACTGGAAACCTACTCAAAGGTGACCTGAGGACCTGCCCAGCCAAGGAGGGAGGAATGCCCGGGACACCGTCAGTGAAGGTGCTTAGTGTGAGTTGTCAACTGCTGCAATCTTTCGCATCCTTATCTCCCAACTCCCCCTGCCCAGTTGTATCTTAGTAAACCCCTCTTCTTCTTGCCTTTAGAGATGTCTCTGAAGGAAAACGATCTCTCCAGCACTGCATTACAAAGCCACTTTCCTCTAGGCTGGCACACTATTAATTAAGCTAAGAAATTAAACTTTTCCCAAAAATCAGATATTTTAGCTATCTTTATTTAATGTTTTTGGCAATTAGCATTTATGCTAACTGCATTAAACACCCAAACCACGCAATATTCAGGTTGATCCTTGCTCCATTTTAAATAAACAAACAAATGATAATAATAAAAAAATTAATTGTTATAGTAGGGCCAGTAGAGGTAAAGACTTGAAAGTTACCATCAGCGGTTCTCACAAATGTGATATTTATAGGCTGCTGTGAAGCCAATAAGCTACAGGAAAAGGCAGACTTAGTAAATCACTAGGTGATCTAAGTATATGAGACAGAATGAATACATATTTTTTTGTAACTTTTCTGTTGATAACTTACCTGGCTCTATTAGTCGAATTAATCCCTCATGATGAGCTACTTTATCTTTCCAACTCTTGGTGTTATTAGCTGCCGTTTCCAACTTCTTCTTAACTTCCTGAAATAAGATACAGCCCACTTGAAAACAAGAACAACTTTACTCTGTTTACATAAAAAGAAAAAACATCCTTTTACATATAAAGACAGAACCATGCTAATTCAGCCAGCACTCCATTTAGTGTAGACAGGACTTAATTTCTAACCATCCTAAGTAATTTCATCATCGCTAGCTGTATAAAAGTAAGTTGTCAAACCAGAATCCAAAAATAACTAGGTTTTACAAGATTCTGTAGCTGTGTAAGTAGGGCTAGTCTTCATGAAGATTGAAAGCATAAACTGCAGTTTCAAAACAGAAAGATGCATTTCCTGTTCCAAACTAAGAACAACTAGTGGGTATTTCTCACTATCAGAAATCATAAAATGTAAGCTAGGAAAAGGACTGCTGCTGTTACACCCAAGCAAGAAAAAAGTATTCTTCAGTCTAAACTGGTCTTTTGGTCAATTCCAAACAGATGGCCAGAGTGTTTAATTATTTCTAAAATAATAAGTCAGCTATTGCAGTGACCTACTCCGTCATTTGTTTTATGGATTTTGTTCGTTTGTTTGGGGTTTTTTACGTCTGTTGTATTCAGCAGTTCCTTTGGAATAGTAAATGATGTTTCATATACAAAAAGCCTGAGATGTCATCTAAAACAAAGTCAAATATTAGCCAAATGCAATCTAATGATGGTGTCAGATTTAACACCAACATGGTAAGTTGTAAAGTGGCCAGACCTAGCCCACCTGGGCCCTTGCTTGCAGTCACTGCAGCATTTGTATTATGTGCCAGTTGAGACAGCTCACTCGCTTGTCCTTCACAGAGCTAACCTCAACAGCAAAAACACACTCCCTAGTTAAACAGAAATCTAGTCATGTTTTGTCTCCTGACCTAAATACACGCAGGATCAACACCTCCCTAGCCCTAGAAAGTATGCAGCACTTCAGACTCTGTACTCGCTGGATTCTGACTCTTACTTCTTCCATAAATACAGCTACTGGCCTTCACCAAAAACGCTCAGCGGAGCAGAGAACAGGCCTGGCATTTGGGCACTGCTACACACTGAGAATGTGAGCTAATTCCTAGCTATCCTTGACATCAGTTCAGTGCTTAAATACCTTTTTGAGTAGCAAGGGCCTACAGTAGCACATTGATTTTTCATCTGTAGAAGACAATATTGCCCCATGACATCACCAAAACATTGCAAGAATAACTAATTCAAAAGCATAAGGCATTTAGTTATGACAGCACTGGGACTGCATAAGCAGTTAGTCTACAGTAGAAGACAAACATATACAGAGTATTTCAGGACATGACTGAGCTGGCTTGCATGCGAATTGGGACAAAAGAATAAAGGAGGTGGTGCATCTGAAACATGTCCTCTTCTTCAAATATATCTACTGGTCTAGGCCAAAAACAATCCAACACATAACTATCGTACCTGTTATTATAATTTTTGTGCATACTAATCCTTAAAGAAGCATGATATTGGTGAACTTCAAGTTCAGTTAAACTACTGAATACCTGGCTAAGTATGAGAGGTTAACGAACAGAACAGCTCACCTCATATTGCTCAAGGGCCTCCTTCCTTTCCAGTTCAAGTTGTTCCAGTTGCTGCATAGCAACTTGAAGGGCCCGTTCCTTTATCATTCTCTGGTTTTCTAGCTCTTGCTTCTCTGCTTCTGTCATCTGAATGGTCTGTTGCTGCTGCAAGTGCCATTTTTCCAGTTCAGCTCTCTTTGCTGACTCCTCTTCCAGTAATCTGCAATGGGGATTGCAATGTTAACTGCACTTTAAAGTAACCTCTATCCATTATGTAGCATACATGTAGGGAAGCCAAACTAATTATTTTCTTTCTTTTTTTCTTCTTTTCTTTTTTTTCCTTTTTTTTCTTTTTTTTTTTCCCCTCAAAAAAGCTTGGGAAGCAGGGAAAGTTACTGCTTGTTCTCTTGTCTTCAGTGTAAAGCTGAAAATGATGCCAGCAGTGCAAGCAGTCCGACTGCTACAAAGGGCTATTCAGAAAATTTAGTCAATAATGCAAATACACAACACTGAAAACCACGGAAGAAACAAGCATGCGTAAGTTATCTTAATTGTCTTAGGAGGACTGAATATATGAAGAAGCAAACCACACTAAAGAAAGCCCATACAAGTAAGAGGAGACTTTTAACCCTTTATCAATTACAATTTAAACCTGTGATAAAATACAGCACAAAGTCATATTTACAGTTACTGCTTTATAAAATACACAATTGAAAAGTCTATACAGAGTGATCTCAGTTTTTCAAGTGTTGACACACTTGACAACACCTGATGGAAAAATAACTGCGCCTGCTTTTCTGAAATTGCTGAACACTCCCACTGCAAAGGGCTAACCAAACATATTAAAAAATCGTAAATACCAGCCTTAGCCTTCATAGTTTAAGGGGGGGAAAAAAAAAAATCTATCCCATGTTTGGACTTCAAGCTAGTCCCCCTTTCCAGCAGCGTGTCCAAGATGCAAGCAATCTTTAATAGTATGGCACAGTTACTTATTATTGCGGAGGGGAGTGGGGAATTGAAACAAATTTCTACTAGGTCAAAGCCATACCTGGCTTGAAGTTTCCTTACAGTTTCTTCATCTTGCCGTGCTTGTTTCTCATCCTCCAAAGCTTCCTGTAGCTGTTTATACATTTCTTCCAGTTCACGTACTCTCTGTAAATACTGTTCCAGTTCAGATGACTTCTGAGCAACCTGCTCTTCCATTTTTTGTCTTACCTAGCAGCATAAATTGAGGACACATATGAGCTACTATTCAACTCAGGTTTACAATTTTCAAAGGAATTCCCAGGTTTCCCTCAGATAATGTTTTCAGAGACAACCTTTTCCTGCTGCCTGCAGAACAAAACTGATAAACTTGAGTCTAGATTTGTAGATGTGTGCTGGTTCTGATGGGATAAAGTTAGTTTTCTTCATAGTAGCTAGTATGGGGCTATGTTTTGGATTTGTGCTGGAAACAGCATTGACAATACAGGGATGTTTTCACTATCACTGAGCAGGGCTTACACAGAGTCAAGGCCTTTTCTGCTTCCCATGCTCTGCCAGGTGCACAAGAAGCTGGGAGGGGACACAGCTGGGACAGCTGACCCCAACTGACCAAAGGGCTATTCCATACCATATGATGTCATGCTCAGCATATAAAGCTGGGGAAGAAGAACGAGAGGGGGGACATTCAGAGTGATGGCGTTTGTCTTCCCAAGTAACCGTTGCACGTGATGGAGCCCTGCTTTCCTGGAGATGGCTGAACACCTGCCTGCCCATGGGAAGGAGTGAATGAATTCCTTGTTTTGCTTTGCTTGCATGCAAGGCTTTTGCTTTCCCTATTAAACTGTCTTTATCTCAACCTACGAGTTCTCACTTTTATCTTTCTGATTCTCTCCCCGATCCCACCAGGGGGGAGTGAGCGAGTGGCTGTGTGATGCTCAGTTGCCGGCTGGAGTTAAACCACGACAAGATGTGTAACAAAGAGCATTTAAGAATATAAATAATAATACAGGTTACTTACATTGCCCTACTTTATGCAGCACAGGATTTTTACAGGGGTTTAAACCTAACTTCAATCAGTTTGACCTTGTTGCTTAGTTTACAGATAAGACACTAAATTGAAGGAAGAGAAAGCTTGTAGAGGGCCCAGACACAAAGGTCAGGCTGGTTTAATTACACTGTTTCCACTCCTTTCCTCAGGCAAGTCCTTCCTTGGCAGCAGTGTATTTCACACACCTGTATCATGGCACCGTGACAGCACAGAATGGATAAAGGGTTGGAAATCGGCTAAGGAGGTTGGCTTTGCTAACAGAAGAGCAACTATAACAAAAAAACAAAGGTAAGGGATAGAGGAAGGTGAGGGGATGCTGCATATCCACAGTCACCCAGTCTCTGATCCTCCCACCCACCTTTCACTGACCAGAGCCGTCCTCCCACTCAGCCCATCACTGTGCTAGGGACAACAGCAGTCAGCTGGCTTTGAACTGAGTTGGGATAAAGCACCAAAATCTCAGCATTTAGCAATGCAAAACATGTACTTCACAGAAGGTAAGCACAGCTCCTGAAGTCAGCAAGAAAGGCTTGCTGTCAAGTGTGATAGGATGGCATGTCCTGCTCCACTGGTCTGCGGCCTCCTTTCCCTCAGCTAACCTAAATCCCACTGACCCAGAAAGTGATCGTATTCAAGAATTCACACTCAGCCCATAAAGCAGCACTGTGTGGATGTCCTGAGACTTTCCATCACATCGACCTGACTATTTCCATTTCTTTTCCCCAGCTAACAGAAAAGCCTGTTATGCCTGACAAAGCTCTTGAAGATTGAAAATTAGTTCTTTTGTAAATTCTCAGTATGGATTACAGTAACAGCATTGTAAAGCTACAATATTTCTTTAATTTTTTATGTTTGTTTATATATGTAAAAGAACACACAGTATAAGAAAGCAATAGTTTTAGGAATATATTCAAGTCAGAAAATTCCTAAAATGCATTTTGATTATGCCTGTGTTCATTTTGCATATTCATATAGTATGTACTGGCCTCAGGTTCTCCATCTTTGAAAATTGCAAGGATAACTTCGGTCTGCACTTATCCTTCAAACAGTCAAATTTTTCCCAATTTTCCAATAATATTTAAGGTTTGAATGCTATACAAATTGTAGGCAAGCTGTTCCAGTATTTGAATTCACTAGTAAAAATATTTTATTCCTACACCTCTAATAAATGGAATGCAGGTTGCATTCTCCAGGCTGCTGCAAAATCTGCAGAATCCTTTCAGTGACTGCCTGTGAGGGAAGTCATTGCTGAACACATTGCTCACTCTGTGTAATCATAGCAAAAAAACCACGTGCACTACTCACCATTTTTTCTCTCTCCAGCTCCAAACTGAAGCGATCTTGTAATTCGACTTGAGTCTGAAGTCTTTTCTTCTCTTCCTCAGCAGCACGAGCAGCTGCTGCTTCCAGTTGCTGGAAGAGAAGGAAAAAAACAAAACTAAAACATTTGGAAGGAATGGAATTTTATTTAACAGTTTTTGGTTTTAACAAAAATGGAAGAAACCTTCAAAAGCATTAAGGCAGCAGCTGGTTTTTTTAAATGTCTGAGGCTTTTCTCAATTTCTAAATGTAATTTTTAATCTCATTATTTGCAAGACAATTTTAAATTTACCAATGAAAAGTCAATTATCAGACTTCCTCCAAGTTTCCTTTGAGTCCTGCTTTGCACAACTGATAGAAATCGCTATATTTCCTTCTCTATCTCACACGGGATAGAAAACTGTTATGGAAAGCCACATCCCAGGCAGGACTGCACAGGACTTCCAACAGTGAACACGCACCAGCATGCATAGAGTTCATACAGAAACAAAAGTGAGAAGCACTAAATTGCCATGGGAAAGCAGAAGTGCCACAAACTTTGACTATAATAAGTGATTGTGCTATTGTGAATCACATCCCTTTAACATCCCCTAAATTGCCATGTAAGGTAAATAAAATTTGAGTCAATAATCATCACTTGAAATTAGGGGAAAAATCAGCCTGGTCAGAGCTAAGGCCTAGGAAACAGCTGCTGGTACCTTCATGCCTTCTTGCAACTTATTTAACTTTTTTTGCATCTTGATTTCACAAATATAGTTGTTACAGTTTTTCCTTTCATCAGTGTTTTTAGAATGCACAGAAGGTTAGAAATGTACATGTACCAGCCAAAACTTTACCAATACTGAAAACAAAATAATTCTTTCACAGAATTTTCCTAAGAAACTTATCTGATGCTTCAGAGGAAACGGAAGGCAAGCACCCTTCTTTTGTAATATGCTAAGCTGGTGAAATTGCTTCCACAGACCTTCAGTAAGAGCGAGACACCCATCATCTTTAGTATTTTTGGAAGGTACCACATTTAAACTATCTTCCCTCACACAACCTAGATGAACTAATGAGATGCCTAAACGATTAAAACTGCCAAGCTAAAACTTTCATTCCTTAAAGTGCTTGTGATATCACTCTAATCTGAAATAGATAGGAAGAAGGGAAGGAGAAGGCTCCTAGTTTCTGTTTTTAAGCCATAGAAGATAGTACAGAATTGCTCTCCTTTGAAAGGCTTAAATGATGCCAGTCTTTCAGAAGTAGTATTCCTCCTCTGCCAGAACATTTAAAAGCATGTAACTGTAGTCAAATCCAAGATGCCTATTTAAGTGAAATTTTCTTTTTATTTCCTTCCCCGCTTTGAAATTAAACAAACATTGCCAATACTGAGCTGAGAGGGCGAACGTGCAGAGTCACAGGCAAGGGTGGGTGCTAGGCTTTTGCCAGAGAGCTCAACAAGAAAATACATTGTTTGTCCACTCTTTATCAGCAACTTCCTCCTTATTTCATGTCAGAGGACATCAATTCCCGGCAGGTAAGGTTACTGGCAACAACTATGCAGTTTAGGGAAAAGTCCCAGAGGGAGGGGGAATCAATAGGAACACACCATTTCAGCAGGGGTTAGTTAGCATGGAGTTTGAATCCCATGCAAGACCCCAGACTGAAACAGAAAGGGTGCACAAGTCTTGTGCATGCTCTCTTGATAAGAAAACTTACCTTTCAGCCTGTTCAATGTGTGTATCTCAAAATTCCATTAAAAATATGAAAAGATCTATTTTAGACAAAGACTCATATTCTTCTGAACTTTTCTACTGCAGGAGCTATCAAAATACAAACCAGAGTGTACTTTGGCAGATGCTGCGTAAGTGGTGGCTCACTGCCATCAGGAGCAAATCTAACTCTCAGCTTTCCAGAACAATTCAGTTTCCTGAACCATTTACAAAGCTTCTTCCTTGAAGAAGATTTTTCTAACTAATCAAACACTTTAAGTTCCTCCAACACAGTACCTCCCCACTAATTCCACTTAGTCAAAGTGCAGTAGTTCATGTCAGAGACTAAACTACTTTCCTTGAGAAGTCATTTTAATCCAGTCCACTTCAAAAGATGCTTCTTGCCACAACTCTCTTTAGTTTACCCATTGTTATTTCTACAAAACTCCCTGGAGCCTGTCAACATCCTACGGCTCCTTTGGGGTTGCTCTCATGTTCTCTTCCCCACTTTTTTTCCATAAAGTAAACTCAACACAGAAATCCAGCCCTATGATTTCTGTTAACAGGTATATTACTTACCAGTAACTTGCAGGTAAAACAGGCTATCCTTTAAAGCATATTTTGCATTCTGAATCTTAAATACATGGTAGAATATAGGTGCTAAAATTAAATTAAAAAATGGTTTTCCACTGTCAGACTCCATTTAAGGCGAACAAAATAATACCCACATCAGTAGTACTGTCACTGCAAGGTTAACGAAAAGAAGATAAATTTCTCCTTGCCACAAATAGTGAGTTAATGACAAGACTTTTAAAAAGATACATATTGGATGATTTTTATTTGCTTTCTAGACTCGGCACCTTTAACATGCTCTCACAATATTTATAGCTTCCCTCTGCCACAAAGATAATTAAAGTTTTTTCTAACTGAGGGCTAAAATTAGTGTTTTTCATTTATGAAAAAACTCAACCAATGATGCAGACTTGTCCTAAATGGGAATGCAAAAAATCAAATTAATTTGGGAAGGTAGTGAACAAGAGACTCTGTAGACTAAGCACAGAGCAAAGATCTGAACTGCTCTAGCAGCAGGGACTCGGCAGCCAAAATGTTAGGCAGCAGTAGGGAGGGAGGCATTTGACGGTGTTCTAAGCTATTTCCAAGGCACACTCCGTGTTAAAAGGTATCACGGCAATAAAAGCCATAGTGACTCTTCTTGCAAGTTTTTAAAAAGAAAAGATAGAAAGTATATCTGGACACTAATCAAGTCTCTGTGGAGAACTATTGCAGAGGCACCAGTTGTTCCAAAGTACAAAGATCCATCAGCATGTTCAATTTCCTGTTAGAGTGTGCAGCCACAGCAAAGGCAACTTGGTGTCTCCTGCCGGTTGTTAGACTAAAAAGCTGTCTATAAGGAAAATAATGTATTCAGCAAGTCTTCTGCTAATACTCAGAGATTTCTAGTCCAATTCTCAGGCTTTTAGAAGTCAATGCAGCATTTACAAGGAACATGCATTTAAACAGTTTATAAATAGTTGCTATGTGTCTTAGCTCTATAAATCTCTCACAAACTACTCTAATAAAATTATGCCTATACATACTCACAAAATCACTTTGCAGCTTTGGAATCTTTGTCAGTTAAATTTATATCTCTGGAAACTACGTCTGTGTGAAGAGAACAGTTCCCCCACACATGCAATTCACATAACACAACTTTGGAAAACTATGTAAGAAAATTTTCATGGAAAGCCCCAAGTTTGACAGACATGTCTGACAGAAAAGAAAAACAAAAAAACCCACAAGAAACTGAAAATACTAGACTCTCCAGTCCCCAGACACCATCCACACAGCTGGGGCTTTCTTCTACACTAGCTTCACAATACCCTCATAAGTACAGGGGACAGGGCTGGGCCACATGAGTTACCCCGAGCCTGCTGAACAGTCCTTAAGAAACTGCTGCAGTCAATGCTGAAGGCTTTACTGCAGGCTCAACCAGCAGATCTACTTGCTTAGGGGGCTGATGCTGACACAAGCTCACCTCCCCTGGAGGAGTTCGCTCAAGGTGTCTGAACACTTGAACAGGAAATAGATGCCTGTTAATAGCATTATACTTCAAGAAGCCCAGCTCAACCACAGAGACTGAGCTTAAAGCTTGAAGGTTAGCAGCTCCCACTCCCACCTTTCGCACGGTCTCCAGTTCCTTCTGCTTGTTCTCATTGGCTGTTTGCAGTTCTTTCATCTGCCGTTCCAGCTCTTCTTGCTCAGCTAACAGCTTCTGGCGCAATTCTTTTCGTTTTTGGCGTGCTTCTTTGTGGGGTGGAGGGCTCCCCGCTCTCAGCAGGTTCACAGTGGTCTGTATGGCTGGAAAGGAGCGTGCAAGACAAAAGGGAGAAGAGCAGCACACTACTGAAGGGAAATGCTAAACTTTCTGGATAGCATAGCCTTAGTGAATGAATACTTGTGGTGGTGTGTTGCTTATTGGGTTTTTTTTAAATGTATTTTTAAATCAGAAATAACTGTTGTCAGTTCTCCTAATTCTCATCAGGCTAGCTGTCAACGCAAACCAAAAGTGAAAGACACTTGGCTTTCAGCATTGGCTGTGTGCCACAAGGATAAGGTCCAGCAATGCCAATGCATTGCCAATTCCAATATTGATTTCTAACAGGCCATGGATGTACAAGTCATTAGTACACCCAGCTGCAAAAAAAAACCCCCAACATTTCAAGAGTTTACTGCCTCAATTCAGTGACTCTAATCAAGAAGTAAGATGTTATCTAACATATACATCACTTACTTCCCTAGAACCAACCTTAAACCCTTTATTCTTACTGATACTCCAAGGGAAACACTGTCTCCCAGTAAGACAGTAGCTCTCATTCACTTATATTCAGTGAGGAAATATTCAGAGAGCAAAGTTGAGGAGTGGCAGATAATTTGATGTTTTATTCACCTACTACAGCTGTGAAAAAAGATCTCCTTTTGGAACTAAGTAATCATTCGTCACACATCTGACTGGTGCAATTAAACACATGCTTTAGGTAAAGAGGGAAGTGCAAATGAAAGCACACAGCTCCAAATATTTAAACGCTGTACATACTTCAATGGCATTGGCAACAGTGGCTTTGCAAGGGCTTCTATCTCGCTCTGCAAAAGATGCATGTAACTATCGCTCAGCACATATCTGGGAAGGTCTCATAGAAGGAGCAACTTCACTGTGGGAATAGATAAGGAAGCCCTAATTCCCAGCCTTATCCTCAGCTCACCAAACCATACTACCTCAAACAAAACTGTAAAAGCAAAGCAAGTATTTTATGATGCTGAAATGAACAAGCTTTCCCTTTCTCCCCAAAAGCAACAATTTACAATGTATTCCCCTTCTCTTCCCCATCCCTAGAAGTACAGCCAATATAGAAAAAGCAAACAACAATAATATCCATTTCATTTTGGTTGTGGCTGCCTAAATTGAGGCACCTACATGACAGAAACCAATTCCCCTTAGTTCTTCCTGAGTCTCAGGCTCCTTAAAGATCCTTTCCATTTGCCCAAAACGGAGACATCAAAAATCACAAGACCAAGAATTTCAAATTTGACTAAAGCACAGCTGTAAGACTTCAGATTACCTTAACTCTCACATAACTAAGATTTTTGAAACCTCACCTTGAATCCACTCCTGCTTTTTCTTTTTATCAGAAGCACTGATCTCAAAGCTTTTATCAAGACATTTTATGAGAAAAAGGCATTTCTTTCCATCTTTGTCAGGCAAGGCCTAGAATGGGTAACAAAAGGATTAGCTTTGCAAACACTGAAATCTAAGTTATATTTTCAAGCCCCACATGTGCAGTTATCTGTTACAGAGCTACAAATACCAGCACTAAGAACCTTTATTAAAAGAGTATTTACGAACTGTTTTTTATATAAAGCAAAAAAAGCTCCGTTAACGAGAGATATCAGGAGTCCACACCACACACAAAAAAGGATTAATTCTTATCTTTAGACATTCATAGTTTTTGATGGTTTTATTTTACCTCTACGCAACAGTTGCCATCCAGTATGATGTCTCCCTTCTTATCCTTTAAATCTTCACTTACATAGTAGGAAATAATATTGGGTTTTAGCACAAACCATCGTTCTGTCCAATTTTTCCTTTTGTGACCTTTTTTCAACATATAGCCCTGTAAAAAGCAACAGATCAGCTGAAATGCCCGGCCTCTGTTGAACCACCTGGTCTTTTGGTTATGCAGCTTAAAGGCCCGATAGAGCACACAGAAAAGTTAGCTCAAGGCCCTAAATACTTCACCTGCACACTTCCATTCCTGATACTAGCACACTGCTAATTGTTTAGCCCATGAGAAACTAAAAACTGGACGGAACACTGAATAAGTAACTGGGTTACCTGAAGAACTGAACAATTATTATGGCATTATCAAGTCATTATTATGACTCTTTGGTCCTCTTTGATGACCTTCACTATTTAATTTTCTTCAGTCAAGCAGAGACATTCACCATCACTAAAACTCACCTGTAATACTTTAATGACAGCCGTTATTAAAAATCAGCCCTGTGTGGATGCATACCCCAGTGAGAGATGTGGGCCTGCATCTATGCACTGTAAACCCAGCCTGTTATGGGATATTCCCAGGGACAAAGCAGAAGCACCTCTGTCCTGGGAGTAGCTCTGCCCTGCCAACACATTCATTTAGTTGCATCCCATTGAAGAAGCGATCCCATATAGGCTACTTCAATGAATATGTTAGAGAAACCAATAACCGAACCATACTCCTGGCATCTTTATTGGATGCGATACGGAAACACTGGTGATGCTTGGATTTTCCCTTAAAGGAACAGAGTTGTACCTGGATTTAAACAATGCCAAGATTTCACTCACAGTATTTTATTTTCCTTGAAAGATGATCCACTCAAGTTCCTATATGAGAAAAATACTTGCAAGCCTTAACAAGACTACTTCAAAAGAAGGAAGAGAAGCCCATACTTCACCACTGAGCTTTATACAAATAAAAGAATAAAATTACCGTCTTCTGTAATAACAATAAATAGGGCTGGTATAATGATCAAATCATCCAAGTTTGCCTCTATTGAATATTAACATATCTAAAATATAAGCAGCAATACTAAGTGCAGTTATACTAGTAACCCTGTTATACATTATCCAGCGTGGCTATGGCAATTCAAAAACCACCTCATGGAAAAGGGTGCACAGAGAATGATATAATAATTGGTCATTCTTTCAGGTGTTTGATTTTAAGTGATCTTATCAGGGGCACTGCTGTGGCCTAGTCAGCTTTTAATCTAGAGTTTCAAAGTTTGCCAGTATTTCAGCTATACCTGCCATTTCTGAAACCATATTCCCCAATTACTTACTTACTTTTTTCTGACTCCTAACTTCAGAAAAAAGTCAAATCACAGATGAAACTGAAACACCTATGAAGAAGCCATACAGAAAGCACTGTACTCAAAGTATTCCAGATCAAGAGGATGGAAAAGTTGGAAATAAGACCAAGGAACGTTTTTCTGTAATAGCTTTTAGCTATGGCAATTTTGGATACAAGCAAACAAATAAATGTGCTGTGGCATATTTAAGTCAAAAGTCTCTCTGTACAGGTCTGAAGGGGAAAAAAAAAAATCAGGACAGTTGGAGAAGCTCTTTTGTTTAAAAAACAAAACAAAACAAAAACAAACAAAAAAGAAACAACCCCCCAACACATACAGCTTATCTGTGCTCAGCTTTTCTAGACAGTTAGTGGCCAGAGCCAAGACCGTGCCTATTCCCCTGTGCCATTCCACCCCCTTGCTCCAACACAGGAACACGCAGAGAAACAGCTTTGTTTGCCGCCTCCGTACTCAGATCTGAGGTCTGGGTGGTCGCAAGGGTGTGTGAAGGACTCCTGCAGCTTCACGCTTTCATTCCTTGCACAGTCTAAGTCATAACCAGGTGTTTTTCCACTTCCTGACATACTGTATTTGCTTTCAAAGCCAAGTCAGACTGATATTTTCCCCTCAAATTTCTGAAAAATCTTTATTATTTCAGTGCATCAGCTGCTTCTCATCTTCCAAGAGCCCACTGACAGCTCCTGGGGATCTTTTCACACCAACTATCACATGAAGGACACGTCTTTCAGAAAACTAAATATCACAAACTTAATTATCACTGCTACCCTCCATCAGCCTTAGAGATCCAGGATAAGTGTACAATAAAAACAGTAGCATGACACTTGGCTATGGTACGGTAAGTCATTAATTAATACCTTGAAGTAATCATATACTGCAATAAACAGGACAATTCTGTGAATCAATAAGGTACAAGATGTGACTGAACCAGATGTCTGCAAGTCACACAGGGAACTCCATTCTCTATTAGGCCAGTGACTGTCCAGGAGGCGCTGGGCCAAATCTTGACACAAACTATTTTTAAGTGTCAAGAAACCATTCAAAGGCACTCAGACATCCTTGAGAAAGAGGCCCAGCCACCAAGAGAGGAAAGAAAGGAGACAGAAAGGAAAAAAAAAAAAGGGGGGGGGGGGTGGGTGGGGAAGAGAGAGACACAATATAGCATCAAAACTGAAAAGAAATCCGATTTCCTCACAAGTTTCAAGTGGAAGAACTGACCTGACACTGGTTATTTTATTTTCATGGTATCAAACAGCAGAATGACTTCATTTTGCCCTCAAGTGACTCTCTGTGTCCGTGTGCATCCAGCCCTCACCTCTAACAGGCAACCAGCAGTTAACAAAAATAGACTTTTGCATTGTTCTGTGGATATTCTGAAAGAATTTCCTGTGCCAAGACCTTCTGATGATTTCTTCAGTACAGCTTTGGAAAGCCTGCCAAGAAACCCTTTGTTTCTCTCCTCACCAAGAAACCAAGAAATCAAAGATGAAAAAAATTCTCGGTCAGGTAAAAGTCCATTTTAAATAGCTCTCTAAGTAAGCTCTGCTGTGACCCCTCAGGTCCCTGTGATATTTATACTTCCCATGAAAGAAGTGCAGTTTTTAAAGCCATTCCTAAACTGATAATCGAGCCACTGGAAATCTGAAGAAACTGAAGATTGACAGAAGTTTGCTAAGAATACAAAGGCCAGCATGACTTCTTGTGTTTGAGTACAGGTAAGTAAGTTGTCAGTCACATAGCCTGCTAAGCAGAACAAGAAGGGAGATATCTCTAGAGCTCTTCTACACCTTTTTGCCCTGCTGAAGTGGGGCAACTTAGAAGCAGACCTTTCAGCTGGAGCAACACCTTTGTCCAGATCCCGTTGTTTGAATACAAAGGTTACCATGAACACAACTTACATTTGCTACAACGTAACCAAACCTAGAAAAAGCATTTAAGAGTTGTCACCAGTTTAAGAACTGACAGCGTGTTGCAGCTACTCTGTCAGCTAAGAAGCAATTGATACTAGTATAAAAAAGGCTGTTATTTCAAGTCAGAGCAGACTTCTTTTACTTTCTAAAAACAAACTCTCCCAACAAGCAACTCATTCATAATACTGCAACAATTACAACAATCTGAACAGCAGCACGATTTCTCTTTTATAAAAATAAGCTCAAATTAAAGAACCCTTATAAGTAACTTACCTAAATTCCCCCCTGCACGTTATCCATCTGGTAAAGAAATTTCAGTACAAGTTGAACATTTTCTAATTCTGCAATAAATTGTTCTGCTTTAAAACATTAGTTCTCTATGGTTCTTACCTGTTTGAGTACATCTAATATGAGCTCATTAAAGACTTCATTGATTGCCATGGACACTGTCTGTCGGTCCATCCCTTTACTAAACTGCCCACTTCCGATGAGATCAATCAGCTCCCATGCAGAAAGACCTTCTCGACTGGTGTTGAGAGCAATCTTATAATGGTCAAACTGCTCTTGCTGCCAGCCTGCTCCCATTGCTTCGGTGAGTTTTTTAAGTAAATATTCAATCTGTACAGAAATACAAACAGAAATTAATCATTTTCAGCAGGCATAGAAATCAAGTGTTTCAGAGGTGTAAACTAAGCTTCTCTAGAGACTATCATTACAGCTAGATTCCTACATTCACATGTAGGCCCCTAAACGTAGGTGGTTTAATTAGCAAAGATTTTAGGCTCCAGTCTCAGTTGAACTTTTGACTGCCAAGCCCATCCCGCAGCTACTCTCTTCATAGTAAAGAAACAAAGAATTGAACCTGACAGCCTCTTTTAATATTTCAGATTCCTACAGAACACATGGGACCTTCCCTGCAACAGCTTCCAAACCGTGATGACTGAAGTGTGAGAAAGCAAGAAGTTTCAAAAAGTATTCTTGTAAGATAAAAAGCAAACAAATCAGAAAAAAAAATCAGAAAAGGTGGCAGTTTGGACAAGAAGTGAAATGAAAAACTACCAAGGTATGATCACATATCTTAGTCTTCACCTGACCCCTCTTTCTCTTGCTCTCAAGCACTCCATCACTGGACACAATCTTGGCAGATGTGTCAAGAGAAGTAAATGAGAAATTTTTCAGGTCTGGCTTTATTGTTTCCAAAATAAACACCCCTTTTCCTTTAATCTGTCATCATTCTGTAAGCATTACCATACACAGGGTATGGTACTAATACTAGTCAAAATAAACACAAGAACAAAAAAGAGGGAAAGAAGGCTGGGTTTCTTCATTTGCCTGATTTTTTTATGTTGTTTTTAAACTCATCACTGTTTGTTCTTTAAACAACACAGTATTTTAAACTAAGCCCATCTACAGCTTTGAGCACATGTAAAGTGCTTTTAATGGCTCTTTAAACAAAATAATTGGTGAGAGCCTTCCTACAAAGACCTCTACACAACAAAGTAAAAGCCACACTTCCAAGTTTCTGTGACTGAAGTCACAGGATACCCATTACAGCATTTAACCCAGTTTTGCAGACAGACCAAGCTAACGTGGCCTTCTGCTATTTTGGGTTGTGGCTCACTGCGTTTCCTCACCAGCTTTGCAGGGAACATGACTGCCTTTGGCAACCAGCCAAAGCAGACAGTAAAGCCTCCTCTGCCCTCCCTAAGGAGGAAGCCTAGGGAGAGGGTGCTCAGTAACCCGGCAGCGGAGCACCCTCCCACACCAGCCCACCGCAGGGACAGGGCAGCACCAGCTCCCCCAAGGGCTGGCCTTTCTCTCCAGCCACCACAAGGCCAGCGCAGAACCACTTCCCGGCTGCAGGCCAGGGCTCCTTCCGGCTGCCCTGCTTGCTTTTCTACAGGCGTGAGGGATGCTACAGGGTGGGAACTGCACACTGCCCGGTGGAGGTGGGGAGGGAAAGCACCATGATCCTTTCAGGTTCTCTTTGTGCATGTGGAAATAACACGTATTTCCTTAAGTGCTGGTTTTCTGAAGGTTAGTCCTTCAGGACACTCTGCTCCACCTTCAGTTTACCTATTTTAGGTGTGGTTTTGGAAACGCTAAGTGACTCAGGAGTCTGAATCCCATTATCAAAAATGACTAAGGTGTACAGCATGAACATGCCTCATTGAAAAGCGATGGAAACCAAATGCTTTCCAGAACTTCATTTTTCTCATCACCAATGGTGGTTTGCCTCTGTTCCTCAGCACTGCTTGAAAACACAATGTAATTTCTCATACAGTTAAGAAAAACCTCAGCTGAGAGAGCCAGGGGTTGTTTCACCACAGAATAAATTAACTTTTCAGCTACAGCTCAGAGTCATTTTTCAGCTGGTCTAATAGGCTTCTGAGCACCCAGCAGTCTCCACGCAAGAGATTTGGGAGTACAAATAAATAAAGAAGTGTTTTCTCCCCACACATTTCACTACAAGGACCCTCAGGCCTCAAGGTTCTGATGCAGCATACATGCTAATTTTGTGGCGGCAGCCGCTGCTTTTCTCTCTTGCAACTGGTAAATACCTTCCTTTCCCTCACATCCATGATCAAGAAACACACAAGCACTCATCTGGCAAAGCAGTAAATTACCAAATTCACCCTACAGGTGAGTGGGCTTTTCTTACTAATTCAGCTCAGTAACTTAGTCTCAGTTCTTAGTCTCACAGCCCCTACTCTAGTAGCACGTGGACTAATGCTACAGCAAAATGGAGAAGCTACTGAAAGCCACTTCACAGTCTAGAGGAAAGTTCCCACTCCGTTGAACGAGCAGGAAGTGCATATCCCTCCAAGATGTGGCTGTCGTACCCTCCTTGTAAAGACTGTCTCAAGACACGCTAGCCAGGCACAGGATACGACGTTGTAGAGAGCATTGCTTTTCATTTCAGCTTCACCGAGTAAGGCATTTAAGTATTTTTAGCTCCTCATGCAATTCTTACTAGCAAAGATACGATTTGAACAGAGGCCTCTGCAAAAGTGGCATTCAAACTGTAGACAAGTGCAACTAACACAGGGTACAAGGCTTATGGGAACCAGCAAAGACAACTTTGAGCTCCGTGCTGTGCCCGTCTGCCATCTGAGGAAAGCACCCCTCGGGGAGGGCACATCTGCACAGCCCCTGCGCTCCCTCCACGCAGGCTGCACGCAGCAGGCCAGAGAGGGTGGCACAGGCCTCCTGCTGCTGCAGTGCCAAGGCTCTGCTGTGTGATGTTCACCGCTGCTCATATTCCACTGTTCACCAGAACGGGTCACAAAACTGTGCTTTGCAGTGGTTCCACGCACCGCTCTGAATCGCTGAAGTTAATACAGTCACATGATAGCAAGGAAATTTTAGCATGCCCTCCCAAGCTACCAACATATAACTTTTACTAAATTTCTAAAATTCAGTAACTAATTCCTTTAAAAAAATCTTTAAAATATGCTTTGCTCATTTTCACTCTCCAAAATGCTTAAGTTAAAAAATTAATCCAAGGCTTTTGAGCATCAGCTACCATAAATCCTCAGCATTCAGTTAAAGGCAGGAAGCAGCTTACTTCCTACTCCAGGCAAGTTTTATAGAAAAAAAACAACCCAAAAAAGCCCTTCACAGCATGCAAGAACAGTAGCACTGCAAACTTGTTTCAAAACAAACCTCCTAAAATCTGGATTTGATGAGCTGAAATGAGCTCTGGCATCAATGCAGGAGTAACTTTTTTTCCCTGTGTTCAAAACACATTCTGCCACTCAGCTCAGTCCCTCTGAGCAGCACCAGCTCTGAGCTACGATCCTGTACTTTAGTTGAAAGGAAAGCTAAAATAACTGAGCCTTAATTAGGTAGATAATATACCTGCCAAAATGCTAGACAGTAATTAAGAAAAAAAAAAAAATCATTAAAACTTAATGAACTTTAGCTCTAAAATGTATTGTTCCAAGATTTCGCAACCTATTACACTGCTCGAGGCATGCAGCTCTCAAATTCCTTTGGTTAATTATCTCCAAGTACTAGGACTCACTTGCAGACAAAGCGACACACACAAAAAAAGTTATACTGGAATAGACTTTTTTCACTTTTTTTGCTCAAGCCACATGAACAAAATGTATATCAAACTAATGGGCTGGAAAAGAAGCAACACAAAACTCTTGGCTAGTACACGTTATCATGTAATGCACTAAAAATAAGTCAACGTATCCTTTCCTTTAATATAATTTGTACACATTTTACCTTATTTTATTAGAACAGATTTAAACATTTAAGTCAGCTAACCCCCCATCTGCAATTCACTAACATGACCACAAATCCCACTGAAGTACATAAAATCTCATTATTTTAAAATACATTAACTCGTCTTAACTGCAAAAGGACCTGTGCATATGACAATTTAATTTCTAAAATTAAAAAAAAAAAAAAATCAAGCTTTATCTTGCATTCAGATAAGTACATGGCTAACCAAAGTCCCCAGAAAAATTTAATCTAACTTATCTGCTCAATAGCAACAGCGAGTGTTGGAGTGGGGTATAAATATGGAACAGTGCGAGGTAAATATAAAGAAGTAAGTTGGATCTGGTAAGCATAGAAGCAAAGAAGAGACCATTTGTTATGTGCTCAAAGGAGGAACCTCTGAGAGCAAACAACGTTTCCCCTCCTCCACAGAGAGACATGTCAACTCAGCAAATAACTGACAAATTAAGTCTACCGGCTCAAACATAACCTACTCTTGTGGTTAAAAACTAGAGTATCGAAACAACGTTTGCTGCTATTCTGACTGGACCTTACTCACTTTCAGATATGGACGTAAAAACACAGGGGGCTTGCTAACACTACATATGCCAGTACGGACCAACCGGCTCCACAGTATGAAAAACAGCTTCCATCTCACATCAACAGAAACTTTTCAGCCAGAATTTTGCCAAGAGAAAGCAAAAATAATATAAAGAACAGAGGCTCTTTAACATGAGCCATGCAGCCTGTCTGGTACCTTCTTTCAGAGGGCACTTTCTTGTCCCATGTTTCAATAACTATTTGCTTTTCCAGGTATTCCTGGCACTATCCTCCATGGGGAATGACATATCATACATGTTTCACATATTCTTCTGATATACAAGTGGGTCTCTTAGAAGGTGAAAAATAACATCAAGGAGGCCTTCATGCCCAGCAGAGCACAGCAGACAAGGCTATTCTGGTTCATGCTATTCAAATAAGGTTTGTGATATTAACAGAGCAGATGTAAAAAGTCTGTTCACATTGTACAAAATTCTGTGGAAGCATATGTTAGTGGGCAAGAGACATGAAAGCAATCATATCCCCTTTCACAGTCATCATCAATTCCTTTTTTTCATCCCATCAGAACATTGCTTACTTTTAAGTCAAATATTTGTTTCTTCCCTTCCACCAACAAAAAAAATCCCCATACTAGAATTTATTAAACTTCTTGGACAATAACTACTCTGGATTAACAGACCTTGCAAAAACTGTGTTCATTATGCAGTGAAAGCCATTATCTTCTTTCTTTTTTTAAAATTAAATTAGCATTAAGTAATATAATAAAGGTCAACTCAAAAAAGTGCAACACGTAAACATGTAAATCCCAAGGACAACCTGCTGCATAAGCTGAAAACTATCTTATTTTTTGCAGCAATCAAGGAAAAGAGCAGTGAAATGGGAAGAACTGATCCAAGTCATAAGTGACTAAACATCTTTCTAACCATCACCATCAACTTGTAGAGGTCATGGGTCAATTAAAACCCTACATAAGCAGCTTTCATTCTAGTTGTATCAGTTTTGATTTTATTTCTGAACAGCCAAGGCTCAATTCCCAGTATTTCATTCACTGTATCAGTTTCTGATACTAGAATGCAGAACAAGGAAGCAAACGTGGTCACAAAAAACCTTTTTCTACAAGAAATGCCTCCAGAAGAATCACCACTGGACAGCTTCAGACTTTCACCTCCTCAGCCTAAAAACCAGCACCTCATTTTCAAATGCACAGAAAGCCATACAAGGTTTGGACTCTCTTTGTCCCAACTAGGAGGACTAGAAATGCCAGGTGTTAATACAGTTGAAGGCTAGAGAACAACTGAAAAGTGACTGTACAAATCTCTCCTCAAGAAGCCAGGCTTAAAAAGCAAAGACACCAAATAAGTTTGGCTTATAACAAGTTATGTGAACAGTATATCACAACACACAAAGAATGTGCAGCTTGCAGGGTACATATCTGTGAGTTTCACCATTAAGGATGGCCCTGAAACACAGCTAACCACATACCAACAGCCTTCAGGTGATAAAGCATTCCCAAGGCTGCAGTCCCATGTCCAGAAATATGAAAGGGAAGTGTTTGGAAACCTTTTTATAAAACAGAAAACATCTGGTTAAACAATACCAAGGCACACAAATGAGTCTGTAACAACTAAGAGGTGAGTTGTAAGGGAAGCTCATGACAGACTGGAAATATTTCTCCTCTTATGGCTACAGTTCTCTCCACCTTTCTTCCCTTTGTTTTACCCTTCTCATGGAAGAGGTAACGCCTGCGAGAGCTGAAGGAAACACACACTTGGATGTCTGTGTCTCAGATGAGCTAGTGGAAAAGACCTGCTGCGGGAAGGGGAAGGAGCTCCCACCCGGGCCCCCACTTTCCGGGCACATTAGTGATATAGCTGCTTGGTAAAGCTCTGCCCACTGCACCAGGAGGCAATTCTGTTGTTAGCCAAGAGTTGTATTAATTCTGAATTATGTCCATCAGGACTAATTTTAACTAGAGCAAGCAAAATACAGCATTGTTTTTCTCCAGTCCCTCTGTATCTCTTTGAAATACCACATTCACCCAGTTCACAGAAGTGTTTTACTTTGTGCATAGCAAGGCTTCTCCCTTGAAAGGGGAGGGAGCTTTCAGATTTGATACCATTTTGCATTTCCCTGGGACATGAGCACCTTTGCAAAATATACATTCATGGATCTCTGTTCCTTTCCAACTCTAACTGCTCTCAGCTGCCCACCAGTCACCAGCAGAAGCTACACTGGAGCTCAAGGCTGTTAACTAGCTGAGCTCAGTGCCCTGCACAGCCACCAACTCCTGTCTCTCTGTGACCTGACTTCTCCCTATAACACAGAGGGATTCTCTCAAGCTTGAAGTCACATCCCAAAACTGCACACCCCAACCCAGACCCTTCCCCATGCTGGATTTTACTAACCTTATTTCTCTCAAGCGCAGGGCTGCCATCTCTCCTTCCATGGCAGGTGAGGAGTGCAGGCCAGACGCTGCCTCTGGCTTTCAGCCTGGCCTCTGCTAAACAAGCAACTTCTGGCCCTTGTGTCACCTCTCCACTGCTTTCAAATTCCATTTTGTAACTGCTTTCCTCACTTTGCTTTTTCTAAAGCTTTCCTCAGCCTGCATCTCCAAAACCTTTCCAAAAATAGCCTGTTTTCCCTTCTCTGGTTGAGCTGCAGGTGTTCCCAATTTGCTGCCCCATTCAACACCTGGGCAGGGAATCAAGACTTGCCACTTTGCAGATGGGGGTAACAGCCCTACCATAATTAGCTGTCTAACATGAAAGGCCGGGCACAGCAGCACTAGTGCAAAAGTATGCAGTGCAGGCAAGAAGGAAGGAAGGACAGCCGCCTCCATCTTTAGTCAGCGCAGTGCAAAGAAGGTGAAACTGCACCCAAGCAGGACAGTTTTCCAGAGATGAAATTGTTCAAATGAGTGCAGAAACCACTTATCTCATTTAAAAAAAAAAAAAAAAGGAAAATCAGACTCCCAAGCAGGTCTCAAAGAGCAGCTCCTCCAAGGAGGAGGAAGAAAAGGGACGAAAAGGCATCTTCATAGCCACATGAAGTTGTATCGACACGTTCACTGGAGACCTAAGAAGTTCTATTATAATCTTCCCATCCACAAGATGGGATGCAAAAATCTTCCAAGGGATCACCCTTCCAACCTGAAAGCATGAGGCAAGTTTCCTAGTTACTTATAAAGGGGAAACAGAATCTCTGAAACCCAAAAGCCTACGAAGTGGAAGGGAGGGAGGAGGGGAAACAGGGGGATCCCACACAAAGCACTCCAAGTCAGAAACTGCAGTAAATTAAGTGTCACAATATTGTCAACCAATGATAAGAGCAACAGACAGGGAGGGAAGGAAAGCTTGCTCCCTGGCTGGGAAGCTATAGTCACCCATGAGAGGTTTACATTGCTCTCACCAAAACACAAATATCACAGAACAGTGATGCTTCCATCACCCTCTCCTCTGTTCTTCATTTTGCAAAAAATTCCCTCACTTTATACATAATGTGCAAGCCATTTTGTAATTAAATGACAGGACACAATATAAAGTGGTGAAGACTAAATATACAATCAAGCTTTATTATGAACTCAAGAGGCATAAAAAGTAAATTGAAAGAAAAATACCTTTACTAGGTACCAGTATCATTTTGAATACTATTAAAACCAGTTATTTTCAGATAGAAATTCTCAGCACTAAGACAACAACTACAAGTTTGTACAAAAAATGTTTTGCAAATCTGGAGTTTAGATTTAACATTTAAAAAACCCAGACATAAGAACTTAAAAGGCAGATATGAAAGGTCACACAGAGAAAAAGCAAAACTGACCGAAATTGAGACTTTGCATCTTTACTTTTGGAATTTTGTATAAAAGGGTAAATGAGTAAATGTGGAATTTTCCAGAAGCACAGAGAACTCGAGGAAGACCAATGCAAACCAGAAAGGAGTGCGTTCAACAGACAGGATTCCTCCACCGTCTGATTACATTACCTGTGTGGTCTAAGGCAAAAGGTTAGAGTGAATGCAGGCATTGTATACGGTAAGAACAGAGCAGCCTTTCTTTGTCAGGCTCTATAAGCTTTCTTTAAACAGTATTGCACAATTTCAATCTTGCCGTAATCAAAGAGATGCAGACACAGATCCACCCTAAGAATTTTAAAAATACTGCAAGTAGAAGAGAATACAGGTTAACCCTGGACATTAAGGATGGGAAGGAAGGCAAACAACAGCAGCTATGAAATCTGGAAAACCCCTTTTGGGCTTGGAGCCGACTCTGCAGCCCATCTCCCAACAAACGGACACATTGCTGTTACCTGGCATCAGCTACAGAAGGCAGCACGAAGCTGGGGCTTGCTTGGTGGAGGAGAAGAAAGTGAGCAATGCCAACACCCCAGAGCTGGCAGGTCTGAAGCTTTTAACAACATCAACAAATAAGGAGATGTGAAATATCTACCCTCAGGTAAGCCAGGCTGTGCAGCAGGGAACACAATGACAAACCAGAGACGTGGATTTGAGTCCCAGTTTTGACATTTATTAGTGGCTTTCACCTTCAAACAAAGCCAAATCTGGCACCATTAAGAAAGGAGCTGTCTTAGTTTTTATAACCATGATCCCCGTCTTCCAGAACAGGCAGAAAAAACAGGAAAGCAAGCAAGAAGACTGTCCCATTGCTCATGGGAATATAGCATGCCAGGTAGGGCCCTGTCAACACCCATCTGGCAAAAACAGAAACATTGTACAGAGTGAAAGTCTCCTGCTAAGAAGTGAGTGATAAGGCAAAACCGAGCAGTTTATTTTGATAGTGGAGTTATCTGTACTTTATGGTTTCGCACAACAGCTTGGAGTCCAACAGTTATGTTGTAGTGGCACGTAAATCAGACTGTTTTGATCCCTGACTGTTCAACAATTTGCAAATATTTATTAAGCAGTACTCCAGTGCTGAACTGCAAATTCAGCACTGTATTCTGCTGTATTTCTGTATACAGTTCTGCAAGAGATTATTTATGCCTTCAGTTCTGATCTTTCTGCTTCTGCCCTCGCCCTTCCCCAAAGGGAGAATTGTGGGGATACCAAAATCTTGCTCTAGGGTTAAAATACCTATTTGAGCGTTGCCCATACTTGTTCATGAACTTAAAGTTTAAAGACATCTCTCTGGTATTATTCCTTCAACCATTTCAAGCAAGACTGTTCAGGTGGTGGCTGCTTTTGATCAGAAACAGACATCATCAGAAAAGTTCGTACTTCTCCTTTTCATCAGGAGGGTGACATGAGACTGAAGACTCATCTTGCAAGTCACAGTAACACAGAGCAGAGGGGAGAATTTTTTTTCAGAATCACACTGATGTACTAACTGCAAAATTTTAATCACATATAAGCTTATAAGTGATTAAAGATCACATACATGCACTACTCATGAGTGAAGCAAGAACCTTAACAGCTCCGAGTGCTGCTACTGGAGCTAGTCTCCCCAGCACCAGTCAGTCCTCACAAAAAGCAAAATAAGCTATTTACTGGGGGGCAAGCAGCACGTCCCATTTAGTCCAGGCTGTTTAAACGACAGACACGCATAGCCATCAATATCTAAAGTATCCTGTGGGAATCCCACATATGCACCCTGGAAGACAAAGAAAAGCACCCAAGGCCTTACATTATTAAAAGAGGGGAATACAAGTTTTATATTAAACAATTATTTTCTCTTAAATCTCTAGAGAGTAGCAAACATTAACATAGTTCAACAGGGACATTAAGCAAACTGGTGTTAAACAGCTTAAGTTTTTGTTTCTTACCTCCTCAGGTACAATGATTAAAGGGTATTTGTCCTCTGATAAGAAGTTAAAAATAACCCACACTTTAAATGCATCTTCATCACTAATCAGCAAAGGACTTTTAGAGAGGTTCTTTTTAGCACAGAGAGTCCAGCACATTCTGTTGAATTCAACTTTGTCAAAGTTTCCTTGAACCTAAAATGAAGAAATTGAACAAGAAAAATTAATATGCACAAATGACACAGAATAACAGACAGACAAAGTTTAACAGGCTAAGTCATACAGGCTAAGTCATACCAAAAGCACCAAGAAAATTCTAGTTTGCAAGAAATGTCAAGGCCCAAAAAGAGCACTGTAGCAGCCTCGTCTGACTTCCTGCATGGGGTTGAACTAAGGAATTTCTTCCAGCAAAATCTACATCCAACCTCCAATTTCTGGTGAAGTTAATAACACCCTGACTTCATGTGAAGGAGGCTACACTGCATTCTGCGTTTCCTCTAGCACATTAGCTTTAGCTTTCAAACAATCTTCATAACTGTCTTAGTTCCAACTGCCCTTCTATTGCACTGAGTTACTGAGATTTTATATAGCAAATTTGGAAACAATTGTAGCCAAAACTACATGTGGATATACTAAAAGAGATATTGGAACAATAGCTGGGAAAGACCTTTAATATGTTTTTCCACTTCATGTTACTCAAACGTAACTCTTGTAGGATATTCATAAGCATGTAATAATTTTTTTCTTGAACACTAATCCACTTAAAACCTTCCCTTTTTCTCAGACTTGCAAATATTCACCTTATTGATAAAAAAAATCCTCTTGTTTTCATTATCCTTTATCATACCTAGCAACTGTACATACCCATCTGTGAATTATTTACATATGTGAAAGCTTTCATTTCCTCTATTTTCTTTTTAAACCTTAATTTATGTTAGAGATGAAATCTATTTATCTCCCTACAGCTTAGCAAAGCTATTTCTTTGCCAACATGTAACTGATAAAGACATGTTCTGCACTGTAATGGAAGTCCCTTGAGATTTCAGAAAGCACGTCTAAGAAACACGTTCTTGTACCTCTTGTGGTAACACCACCAGTAATGTTCAGTGACATTTTCTTATGATAGGCCAAACCATGCATCTTAGATGCTTCAAGGACACCACGGCAAACTGTACGATTTCCTATCCAGCCTGGTAAGTGGTCAAATATAGTGGAGGGTGAGCCACAGTGGCTAAGTCAAAGATAGACTAAGGAAGTGGATGAACTGATGTGGGTGGAGGAAAAAAGGAAAATAAAAAAAGACAGAAGTAAACAGGAAACCAACCCTATGCCAAGAAGCACTTTACAGTACAGTTTCCAGGACTAAAAGTGAGACTGCGAAAGAAAGCCATAGACTTTGCATGTTTGCAGAGCAGGCCACTAATGTAAGTGATGATGCAAGAGGCCGGCTACAGGCTACAGCTGTCCGTTGAAGAAGGTGGAAGCTGTAGAAGCTGTAGGAGCTATAGCTGCTATAGCCACAAGCTCAGCATCCTGGTTGT
This sequence comes from Mycteria americana, assembly GCF_035582795.1. Lineage (NCBI taxonomy): Eukaryota > Metazoa > Chordata > Aves > Ciconiiformes > Ciconiidae > Mycteria > Mycteria americana. Next base: position 12,956,528 of record NC_134369.1, read on the forward strand.
TCGTACAAGAAACATGGGTCTTAAATGAAACAGTAGCTAAGTGAACTAACTCCCTTTGGAAGAAGGACTAGAAGCCAGGTTTCCTTCTCCTTCCTTCAATTTGCCAGTGCCTTATCCCTTGGCTACTTTGGCTGTGGTTAGAATCATAGAATAGAATCATAGAATCATTAAGGTTGGAAAAGACCTCTAGGATCATCTAGTCCAACCGTCAACCCAACACCTCCATGCCTACTAAACCATGTCCTGAAGTGCCATATCTACACGTTTTTTGAACTCCTCCAGGGATAGTGACTCCACCACCTCTCTGTGCAGCCTGTTCCAATGCTTAACCACCCTTTCAGTAAAGAAATTTTTCCTAATATCCAATCTAAACCTCTCCTGACACAACTTGAGGCCATTTCCTCTCATCCTATCCCTAGTTACTTGGGAGAAGAGACTGACACCCACCTCGCTACAACCTCCTTTCAGGTAGTTGTATAGAGCAATAAGGTCTCCCCTCAGCCTCTGCTTCTCCAGAACCAGGTTTTTCCTGCCTGTCCTCCCCACCCTGCCCAATGAAGCTTGACTTCTTTTCTAAGGCAACTTCACCCACCCAGATGATGAGCAGTTCCACCTTGGAAATGTCCTAGTGGTTATGCTACTCCCAAGGAAGATGCCAACAGGGTGGGAAATCTCCCTTCCTACAACCACCACCTGACAAGTGCTCTAAGCACTATAAATAAGGTAGGTTGCTCTACGAGCAGCTCATATTTTAAAGCACAGCAGCAATCCATGACCACAGGGAGACAGGTGGAGAAAGGCACGGGCCCTGGCCGAGGTAAAGCGTGTGGCTGCTGGTCACGTGGCAAAGCTGGATTGTGTGTGCCTCAGAAACTTGTGTCAAAACCCGAGTCACCTACAGCATGTTACTGCCACCAGGATTAGGCAGCAGCCAAGCAGGAGGTTTCAGGACTATTTTGGCACAGGGGACTAGGTCGCGCTGTGCCAGAGGTCCCACTTTAGACATATAAGTCCTTTTTTCAGAATCCAGACTTGATTCTGAAATGGACTTCATGGGACCAACGGGGCATCCGGAGCAGAGACACTGTTTAGGAATTATTCAGGAGCAATACTCAGATGAGTACACAAGTCCTGGATCTCCAAAATAACTCTGATTTGCATCTGTGGGTTTTCTTCTAAATGATCAGGCTGTCTGTTAAATAAAGAATATAATCACAAAATTGTTATTCTGGGGATACTGGGAGTTAGGGATGGAACTAAATAGTTCTCTTCAATGAAGAATAAAAGTTTTCCTCAGCAATTTCATGTAGCAATGCCAACTATTCCTGGTACCTATGTTCTACAAGTACATTTGCATGGGGTGAGAAGGGAAGGAAGGTGAAAATCCCACAACTAAACCCAAATTGCTTTAGAGCTAACTCCATACTACAAAGGTCTTGGCTGTGCTACTTTGGCTTCCTTGACTGGCAATACTCCAGCGTAGGTGGCTACATAATAATTACTCTGAATGAATATCATCTCTGGATTTATGAGAGATCATTTCTAAGCATTGTTTCAAAAATTAAAAATATTTGAAAAGTTTCTAAAGTTATACTTGAACTTATTTGCAAAAGTACTTCTAACAGTTAAGAAACTGTAAAAGTAGAAACTTTTCAAACAGGAGGTACTGATGTCAAAAAAAGTCATAAACAAATACACACATTACTTTTTCATGACATTAACAAAACACATATTTATAAAAACAGATTGGGTCAAAGACTATCCTGGAATTTAAATTTAAAGAGGATTCACCAAAACATCGTTAATTACAGTGAGACTCTACTATGAATCCTTCACTGAAATCATCTTGATGTGAAACTAAAGTAAGAAATTTATGACACTCTACTGAGAAACCAGAATTCCAATTGTGTTTAGCCAGAATACTCATCCTGCTTGCAACCTGTGTCAGTATCACACAATTCTGTTGCTTAATTAATGAACAAATCCTTGTACAAAAGAGATTTTTTCCTGTGCACTAGTATATGCTTTTAACTGTACTTCATAATTTGTTCAAATTAGTTGAAGTCACCATTTAATTTGGAAGCTTCTACAGTACTCCACACTATTAACTCTATAGCAACTATCACTTTAATTTGTGAATCTGTCCAAATGATGAATCATGCAAATGAACCGACCCCTCCAACCGTAAAACTGCTTAAACTCATACAGTTTAAACATGATATATGAGACACCTACCTTCCCTTTCTAAGAAGTTTCACAAAATAATCAAAAGAAAAATGCAGCAAAATCCATACAATTTTTTAGATCTTTAATTTCTACTAATGTGCAAAGTATAATTTACCATCATCAATATCCTACCAAATAACTCTAAAACATAAGGAAATACAGAAAATATTTGGCTTAAGTACCAGTGATCAGATCAGTTCCAAAAATATAACAAGCATTGGCAGTGTAAATAGCATTCATTACGTTGTCTGGAAGATGAGATAACCTGAGGTTTAGAACGATGTCCTCCTTTGTCTCCCCCCACTATGACTCTTCCCTGCTATAAATAAGACACGTTGTAAAATACCACCATCACCATCAATGAAAATGAAACATTTTCAATTGGTATGAAAAGACATACATTGTAAATAATGGAACATGCTAAAATATGGTTATGAAACCAAGTAAAACAAATTATGAAGCCATTATACTGGCAAGCGACAGCTCCCTCCTGAAAGGGACACTTATAGAACAAGAACAGATTTTGTTTCAGATGTAGGAAAATCCTAGATACATCTGTCTGCTAAGTAACAAGCAGCACGATACTAGAAAACATAAATAAGGCAATACTAATTATTCAAACTATTTATTCAAATTCCCTATTTGGATAAAGGAAATTAGTTGCAATCAATTTGCCTCATTAACTACTGACTTGTGCCTTTCTTGATGACTCCTTGGTTCTATATCAAGAGGCTTTATTGCAGGGTAACACAGGGTAAGCCAGCACTAAAAAATAAAAAAAGCTACACTGCATTTAAGAGTATAACAGAAGTTATTTCAAACGGTTACAAAGTCCTCCCAATAAAATTGTAAGTCACAGTTATATATCTGTTTTAAAAGAAATCTAAGGATTCATTCTTTAAATATTTTACTAATGTTTTAAACAAAAATATCTTGAGATCAAAAAAAAATATCTCTTGAGCAGGTTGCTCTTGCTCAAATCAATTAATTCACCAGAAGATGTATGACTGGAAATTGAGAGAACTTCCTCTGTATTTGGGGGTATAAAGCACCAGTCCTTCTTTAGTAGCTTTGCTTACCAGCATAAATTAATAGCATTTGTTCTACAATCAACCCATCTAAAAGAATAGATTATGCCTTGGAAGAATGAAAAAAGAAGGGGTTTCTTGTTTGCTTTTTTTGCTTGTTTGTTTTAAACAAAGGAGACATGCTATGAACCAGTGACTTCATCCTACTGCATGTTGTCTTTTGGCACTGATGTAAAGTCATCTGTAAAAGATGAGACGTCACAACCAAGATTTTTCCAGTCCACAAAGATAGCCTTCTGTCTAAAAAATTTAACTAATTTTTAATAGTACATATCTAAACTGTTTACAAGCATTTAGTCAGGATTAAATAACATGAAGTTACAGGTAATTTAATCCTCTTCCTTAACATTTTCATCTTTTAAGATGAACTAATGGTATGGGTGTATCAGGCAATTATCAGAAGCCAAATCAGTGTATGAATAAAACAACACAAGAAACTACATGCAGTCATGCTCTTTCCTTTCATAAGAAAGCAAGGCAGCTTTTCCTTTGCTCTTACCATGGGGTAAGAAGGCATCCCAGAGTAGCTAAACACTGTAAATTCACAGCAACTTGCTTATGTAGACAGGTCTTTAATTTTCAAATAAAAGTGTTATTTAAATACAATTGCTCCTCATTTCCATAACTATTCTTCCTATAAACACCCTTCAACAATAAAGCATGTTTATATTTGAAAAAGCCTTCCATCTCTATCTTCTTTTTTCACCTAATGGCTTGCTACTGCCTACAAATGGTATTAACAAAAAACAGTGTGGTTCAGACTCTACTACCGTAATCCTTTGGTCAAAATAAAGTAAGGCCTTTTCTTTTTCCCCAGAATTTGTATACAAACTGCTTGGTCTCCATTGAATCTTACAGGAGCTCAGACAGCCAACATGAAGTGGAAACAAGATCATAAACTTCTTGGAGACAAACCAAGATTCTCCAACATCAAACAATCAAGACATTAAGTGGGTACCTTTATGTGTATTAACAGCCAACAACTCCCACACATGAAACAGGACACTATTACCGAGTATAAGAGAAACACAGACTAGAGAGGCAGAGGAGCTGATAAGTCTTAGCTAGCTATATGAAGCTTCTGCTTCCAAACTGCCAGACTGCATTTTATACATATCACGTTTTCCACCAGTATTAAATGTAGACTAAAGAAGCAGCAAAAATCAGCAAATTGGGCTAAGGAGTTTGCATAATCTGCAATTGCTGCACTGGACTTTTCAGCTGCCTGTCAGTTCAGGACTTCTTAACATTATAAAAGAAAGCAAACATCTATGTATCTGCAACCACAACATCAAAGTTTGAGGGTTTCTGGCGTCTGTCCCCAGTGTACAAAAAATCAGTGGTATTGAAGCTGATATGTTTGCACTATCCTGTGGGCTGTTTTTTACTGCCTAGACCAGTCTCTCAACAAAAGTTGTCAGAAAAAAAGCAGGAAGATAGTTTTTCTACTTTCAAAAATTTCAACCTAAATCTCAAACACACAGCTCCCAGAGCCCAGCTCTGACCCAGCAACTACCTATCTTAGAACAAGATGGAGAGGAGAGTAGGGGAAACGCTGCTGGCTTTCCAGAGCTTCCCCCAAAACAAGGCACAACAGAAGACTGAAGAGTGCTCAGCCACAAAAGGAAAGAACTTGCAAGGTGGAACTTAATAACACTCCCGAACGTCACCCACTGTAACTATTTGAAGGGATCTATTTATTAAAATACCTTGTGAATAGACATTAAAGATAGTTTTGCCCTTCCTGTTTGCAAAGGAGTCTACGACAATATTCTGTTACAGCTGTACTATAAAGTGGGACAATCTATAGCTCCAGGAGACTTTCAAATAAATTCAAGCTGAGATGCTTTATTAATATGAACATGGTTCCGCATGAACACAGCTTAGACAATGGCCAGATGTAACAGGAAATAGAAACCAAGGAGAGAAAAAAGAAGTAGAGAACAGTGCACCCTTCCATTTCAAGGCACAGGCTCTCCAGAGTACCTGCCCCATCACAACCGCACACAGGCACACTCACAACCAGAGTGTCTTCACCCCAGCATGCTTCCTGCAAGCAGAAGTCTACTGTAAAGACACTCTAATACAAAACCTGATAAAGGGAAAAACAGAACACAAGAATTCAACACTTACCTTTTCCAAGATGAATTTGTTTAGATAAGGCATGTAACCCTGATTGGAAACTGGTCCTTCATCATCATCCCTAAAGTGCTCTTCCAAGGCCACCGGGTCATGGGGAACATTTAACACTGTGCACAAGTTGTGAGAAAGGACCTAAGGACAGAAGAGAAATCAATGACACCGCTGTTGGCCTTAACCATGCTGTGTTCCCTCCAGAGCAGACCTGTGATTTGCAAAACCATGCACAGAAAGTGACACCTTCATGTCAGCACAAGTTCTACCCTGCAGATTTTTGTCAAAAACCAAAACGTAACTAAAAAAGTTGACTCCAAGGATTTGATGGCTTCAGACAGTTGCATGTTTACAGAAGTAATGTGATCACAGATAGGTCCATTCCTAAAGAAGTGCAAACACAGCTACAGGAGCGACTCTTTGTACACATTTGCATTTGAAAACCAGGAGAGGCATGCAGAAACACCAAAGTGTTTCTTTGTAAATTTCACAATTTACAGAGTGAAATTAGACAGCTACAGAAAACAACCACAAACACCTAGCCTTTGAAATTATATTTACTATCTATGGGAAACAAGTAAAGAAGAAAATAACTCAATATGTACCTCAATATGTACAAAGAAATGACCACTCAAATTAAAGCATTAACAATAGATTTCTCTCATCTGCTTGCTTTTGGGTTGCTTCTCAACATCCAGCCCATGTTTCAGTTAGCAAAGGAAAAGTCATCTTATAGAAAGGGGAAGGGTTTAGGCGTGCTTCTCAAATTTTCATTTTAAAAAGGTATTTGCATTAATGATGTCAAGAGCTTAACACCCACCAGCACTCATGTCTGTTCTTGAGAAACGACCTTCAAGAAGAGGCTCCATGCTTGATTAGTTTTAAGGAAGTACTGAATTATTGAAAACTAACTGGTAGCCAACGCATCTCAACTTCTTCAACTCAGGCCAAGTTTTGCATGCACAAACTAACACCTCAGTACCAACAACAGGAAGGCAGAGCCTGGGTGGCAGTCACTCCTGTGCCACCAGCACGTTTCTAAGAAAGGCAAAGCGCCATCCCTTTCGTTGTTGATGCTGTCCCAAGTCAGGTCAGTTCTGTAACGCACTGCCCACTGGGTCTTAAACGCGCTGTCACTTGGGAGCCCTCTCCCCTTGGCATGATGCAGAGTTAAGCCTCTGAAGACTATGTACCGGCTACAGGAACTGGGTTAAGGATTTAACTTCACATACCCAGGAATGGTCTGCATTGAAAAAATGTAATTAAGAACCAAAGGCAAAAAAAGACAGGTAAAACAAAATTAGGCAGAAGTAAAACAGATTGCATCTTTTGAAAAGGCATGCTGCTTGTGGTATTTTTTTTTATATCAACAACTAGACAGGACAGACTGCAACTGAATTTTGGCATATGTTTTACTTTTTCACTGTGCTGCATAAAATTAAAAAAAAACAGACCCAAACGATGCAAAGAGAAATCAGTAAAAAAATGTGCAGAAAATTTATAAGTGGGTCTATTTAGGTGAGTACACATAAAGCGGTCAAGATGGGGCAGCTGCAAAACAAGAAGTGAAAGTCTGAAGTCATCAAAGCCTAGGAAATCAAACCTATGCCACACAAGTAAAATGTCTGGGCTTTCCACCCCTCCAAAAAAATAATGTACATTTACTTTTCCTGTGTATGATAAGGAGACATGAAGAGTCTAAGTACTAGTTAGCATAAAATCCTACAAAGAAAGCCCAAGATGCAAATTCAGGTCAGAGAATTCCTCTCTACATACCTCCAAAGTTACACTCTCTTTTACAAAAGCACGCATTTCCACGAGAAATACATATTTGCACTGTTGTATGCTAACATTAAGCCACTGGAGCTAACCAGGTGCAAAAGTTTAAAAACAGAAAAACAACAGCATCAGCCATTTTACAACAAAACCTGTATTTCCCAAAGTAGCAAAACAGTATTTAGAAATTATCACGTTTCACACTACCCTCCATCAACAGTGCATTTCCCTTCCATCTATCCTTATTTTTAACCACCACATCAAATCAAGTATTTGAGTCCATGTGATTTACATATGGGGGGAAAAATAACATACTATCATGCGTGTTTCCCCTTCTATTTAAGGCTTCTGTTGTTATTTATAGCAGACTGAGGGATTCTTGAATTTCTGAGAGATAAAGATGATCTCAGTTTTCCAACCAGACTGTAGTTGCTAATACTACAACTAAAAAAATACTCAGCTAATAAAAATATTCTAAAAGCATAACTGATTTAAGCTTATTACCAAAATAACTTAAAAGTCTCAATAAAACACTTTCTCATCATGTCCTTTCTACATGTTTCTCTTCTCCATTTTTTGGCCTTCTTGCTGTGCTTGGGCTGTCAGAAACCTAGGTGGTTTCTGCATCAAGCAACCAATTTACCAGGAAAGAATTCCACTTTCAATCATTTTCTAAGATCTGCCTTATCTGTGATCTCTCCTGTGCCCAGTGCTCTCTTTTCATAACTCAGGAAATTCCTTAGCGCCTGCCAAAGCCTGCCATTCTCTAACACGGCCAAGTGCCAGCTGAATTCTTCAGTTGCAGGGTAAGCCTGAAAAATTCTGCACTGAGGTCTCATTTTGGTTTGTTTTGTTCTCTCAAATCACATTATCTGGACCATGATATACTCTATTTTAATGGTCAATTTTAAAAAAAAAATCTAGCAGAGTATTAGGTTAATTGGGGTACGAAAAATTGCCTTGCCTTGCAGAAGCTCTGTCAACCATGAGGACGTTTTGCACCAGTAAGGATTATTTCCCCTGTGCCCACAGGGTTGCTAGGCAGCTTTTTCTTTCAGCACTTATTATGCTCCGAATGCTACATTTAAAAATCTACCTTCATGCCAGAGCCAACTCCTACCCTAGGCCGGAGACTCATCTCTGTGCTGTGGCAAATGGGTACAGTGGTGGTCCCCAAACTGTAGTTCATGAGACAGTACAAGCGATCTGCAAAGGGTTCACAAAACCAGCGCGCTCTGGGTGCAATTCTTCCATTTTCAATGAAAAGTTTTGTAAGAAAGATGCCTAGTGGTGCCCAGGGAGTACTGAAGGTGTTCTGCTCTAAATATAAATAACCAGACAAAACAAGCAAGCTGAACACCAAAGGTCGTTACAGACTTTGGATTTACTTTATTTATGGCCAGTCTCATGCTGCTTTACCTGCAGTGCAGAACCTCCAGCCCAGCTCTACTCCGCCACAGCTGCTCCCCTCCCATTTTCCAAAACATTGATCTTCCAAAACTTTAAGCACGTGTTGAATTGTTACCATCTGAGCAGTTCCATTTAACCTTGTCCATAAAAGTGATGTGCATTTCTAAAGGGAAAAGGAAGAGCTGCTAGACTACTTATTGCTCGGTGACAAAAATTTGGCCCAGATGCTAGTACGACAGTGGCTATTGTCAGTTTCTTCAGTAATTTTTTCCTTTTCTTTTCCATCTTTCAGGGGGGTCTTCTCCCTCCCTCGTCTCTTTTTAAGATTTTAAAATGTTGGCATTGCAGATCCTGACAGCTCCATTCAGTGGCTTTGTGTGAATTCATTCCAAGACATTCTTGGCTCGTGTCTCCCTGACATCCATGTCAGCAGCTAGCCAGCCAAAATAAGGCTACTCACAAGTACTTCCCCTTTTCCTTTTTTGACCAGTGTGGAAACCAGCATCGTATATGCCCCTTGTCACAGGCACAAGGTCTCTTCAACCAGGGTACCTCTTAAGTATACAGTTTCTTGCATCTCCAAGGTACAGCTTCCTTATCCACTCAGGTAGTAAATGCTCCGTTAGGAGTCTTATTATTTAACATTGGGGTTAGTGCAGCAACCTCTTTCCCAGCCAGACGAGTGTATTCAAGCCCGGCCTCCACCAGCTCAGGTTCCTGATGCTAGTGCCCTTCACCCACATCACCTCTCCATTCCTTCATTTGCTCCCTTCTCCCTTGGACACTCACAGACACCATTTTTGACAACCTCACCCTTCCTCTTGCCTTCATTATCAGCACACCCACTTTGGCTCCCAATCACATACTGGTGCCAGCCTGCATCTGTCCGATTGCCAAGGGAATTGCCTCTCTGCCCTGCGGCTCCCAGCCCTTAGGAAGAGCTCCCAGTAAACATCGTCCATCTACTGTGCCTTTCTTCTACATCTTCCTTGAAACCAGTTGACAAAACCTCAAGGACAAAGGTTAAACGGGCTGCTGATCCACTGGCAGCTGCTCCTCTCAAACACAGTATCATGGCCCCGTTGTCTCCTAATGCCCCTCCTTTTGGTCTACAAGCTGCCTTGGTTTGCCAGCTCTTCTGGAAGAGGGGCATCCCTCCCCTTGCACCTTACAGACACGATTCCTCATGACTGCCCTAATACAAATGCTTCTGAGCCCCGTTAATAACGTCAGAGTACAACTCTCTCATAGTGAGTCATAATGACTAATTTCCTACCATCCTTCAATGTTGTACAAAGTCAATTGTCCGGCTGGGGTCCAGCCCACTCGTCACAGGCTCTCAACCCTTCCAGTGCCTTGCTGCATTGTTCAAGGTCTTCCTCTCCGTTCGGACCATCCCTCTTGCCCCTGATTACACCATTTTTCCTCTTCCCACTGGCCACTGACTTCCCATTTAGTAAAAAGGCAAAACAAAGATAAGAGGTATAATAATCCTATAACATCCCATATACGATTAAAGACCAGTTTATATTTTCTAAGCCTGACTAGTAACTTTGGTCACCCACATATTATGGGCCCAAATGAGACCGTATTTTCACGAGGTGCTCACTATCCATGTCCTGCAGATATCACACCAGGAATCCAAGACTTTGAAAATCCACCCCAGTGGTAGCACACAAAACAAAGTAAGAGCAGCCAAATAACTCCATTGCCTAAGCAGAGACAAGTCACAAAGCAATGTCAGGAAGAGCTTCCAGACAGAGTGTAAAAACTAATTGGCATGTATTCTTTCCAAGACCCAATCATACACACATACTACAAGGAGTATTACTGGCTACTAAGTGTAAATAAATTTAAAACCACAGTGTTTCAAGATCCGGATGAAAAGCAGATTGAATGTTGGCACATTACAGAAACTTTTAAAATAAATCAACTTTAAAATTGCAGATTGCAAGAAAGATGAAATTGGACTTAAATATAGGAAAGCAAGTATTTGCACGTAGCTCATGCTCAAACCACAACAGCAGCTGTAACTGCATACACAGAACTTATACTTTAGCCTTGCTGTATCAGTGTTTGAAAGTGCTGAAACAAAATAATGATTGTGTCCATATTTAAACATGTAATTTAAGAACAGAATACACAAACGTTTCTGCTGATGTAGAAAAAAGGTAAGATCTGCAGCCAGCATAACAGTAGAACTTCTGGAGATTACTGATTAGACAAAAAAAAAAAAAAAAAAAAATCAGTGCATACTGGAAGAAGATAATATTGAAAATTACACAGAGGACTGATTTGACTGTCTCTTTCCTCAGCAGCTCAGACCATATACAAAAGATACAAATGGATAAAAGACATCTCGTGAAATCCTTACTATTCCAAGCAAGTCCTAGTTTTTCCTCCAAGCTTTTGCTGTTTCTCCAGACTACAGAACAGACCCAATTCACTCGCCTCCATCCCTTTGCTCTAGATATATTAAAAACAAAGTGTGATGCCCCACTTTGGGCCTCAGCTACATAACACACGTTCATTTTTCTCACAATATTTAATGAAAATTATTTATTTGTATGGAAGGTTCAAAGATCATTTCTAGGTAGAGAAACTAGAAATCACTCCCTTTAACAGCCAACATGTTATACTTAGGATCTTCTGTACAACATGATGGCAATACCTTATACTGGATTATACAACTCAAACGATCTGTGGTAAGTAAGTATTCTTATTGAGGAGGGAAGAGTTCAGCAAGTTACAACACTGCACGCTGTTCTCAGAAAACAAATGGGTTTTTTACCATTTTTTTTAGTAACAGGAGTTTCACTAAATTATTAAACATATTCTTCTAATACCACAGATCTCTACTAACCTGTTTACCTCCAAGCCTCATCTCTCCATTTTATAGGGGTGTTATATCTTCCTCATGGTAACGTGGATGAGAAATACTTTATCGTGAAATACCTTCTTAGTACAACATAGCCCTAAATCAATCAGACAGGAACTTCTGTTTTGCTGTCCTCCTGCAGCAGAAAGGCGTAGCCCTTTCTGCTGCAGCAATGCAGGGCTACTGCCATAACGTACACCTTTTCTCCCCAGTAGGATTATCAGTTTGACAACACATTCATCATTTGCCACAAAAAACCTACAGAAGACCACTCTCTACCTCTTCCTGTGTCTCCTGAAAACTAACTCTTGGTGGCCACAGGAGAAGGCAGCAGCCTCATTTCAGACTTGTTTCTGCATTCCCAGATCCCCGACTTGACACTTCCCTCAGGAGCCTTTATATCACAGACTGAACTGCACAGACCCACAAAGACCCACTTTTTTTCATCCCTTCTCTCTCACAGATAGACAGAATGAAACATCAAAACTGTTTAGGAAGATGCTTGATAGGTAATGAGGGGACAAGTTTAATTTCCCCTCTCCTTTTTATTTTTTTGCTTTTTTTAAACACAAGCATTTGTAGACTTGGGGCTCTAATAAGACAGCAGAGCATGACAAGACAAGTAACCATGCTTCAGTTTGGAAATACAACTGCTGCTCTAATCCACCTACGTCAGTCAATGATCTTAGAGAATAAGTGATGACACCTCCAACAGAGCAAGCCGTACAAGCCCACCAGCATCCTGGCTGCTTCTTTAGCCATTTAATTCACCCCAGCACCTGTGCAACCACAACAGCTTCTTCACTGACCAGCACACCAACACGTGCTGCAGACACACCTCCCGGGTGACGGCGCTGAGCACACAAATCGCGGCAGCGCACACAAGGTGTGGTAGTGTGACAGAAAACAGGATTCCTTCAAAAAGCAGGACAATAAAAAAAACACTTCTCTGCAACCTACTTCAGCTAGTCCTGCAACACTGCAACACAAATACTCACTTTCATGATACCACCTGTAAAAGACCTGGGACATCTACACATTTTCAGCTTGAGCTTGCAGTTAGGTCTGGCCTCTCACCTGACTCCTGCCCCACAGTCACTTCTGACCAAGTTAGGCTGTATCTCACAGCCTGATCACCCCGAGCAAAGAAAAGGAGAAGAGGAACGGGCTGCTTGCAGCACATTATGTAATAAGTGTCCACAACACACAACGCTGAAAACAAAGTCCGTTAGCTACCGACCACACTTGGAAATACTGCCTGCAGCACGGTCGCTCTCGCTCGTGGAGTTTATCCCACGAAGGGTGCAAACTTCAGCTAATTGTTGCGGACGACACAACTCCAGCACTCAGTACAAGGACCCACAGTCTCAAATGTCAACAGGTGTTGCTTCTTATTCAAAATATTTATTTAGCCAGATCCCTGCTATTATTCTCAGGCCAAGATGGTCCCATAAAGCAGGGCCAAGATGGGACTGGATTCAGCAAGCTGCCTGAGAGCTCTTTTAAGAGCACAAACATTACTTCAGCGTATAAGCTAAGGAAAGAATGGCACAGTTGGAGCCTCTTGACTAATTCTCCTGTTTATATCCAAATAAGAGAGCACTGTAGAACCTCACTCTCCCCTTGGCAAGCTATGAATTTCACTTGGATGCAGCCAACCCCTATATATGGGACCTTGTGGCTACCCCACAAAAGATTTTGGCCAGAAAGGGTACCAAGGACACGCGGTTGAAAGCGGACCAGAAGCACAACAAGGGTTTGTGCATTGACATCTTGGGGAGGACGAAGTGCTTGCCTGGGCAGAATGAAAATAAGCCAAGCCTCCTGCAGGACGCAGGCGTCCAGGAGCCACAGCGACTGGCAATGCTGTGTGACGAACGACCGCCTCAATGGAGAAAATGCAGCTGACAGCCCCCAAGTGAGTTTCGAAAATGGGAGGCTGAATCCCCTCATCTGGCCCTGCGCCTGACCACCTCAGGCAGGTCCCAGGCCGAGCACCCCCATGTCCACCGTGGAGGCGGCCAGTGGGGACAGCCCAGGCCCATGTCACGGTCTCTCACACCTACATCGGGCCCTGGCCCCACTCCGCGTCCCCTGGGCTCGTCATCCCTCTCTCTCCTTGCTGCTCCCGGCCGGGTCGGGCCGCCCCACTTGCCTTGAGCTGGGACTTGGACACCTTCCCGCTGCGGTCGAGGTCGAGGGCGGTGAAGGCGTGCCAGATGGACTTCAGCAGCTCCTCCTTGAGGCCCACCATGGCCGGCCCGCCGGCTGCTGCCGCCCCGCTCCCGCGGCCGCTCTGCCTTCGCCTCGCCCGCTCCGCCGCCGCCGTGCCCGCCCCGCACCGCCCCGGGGGCGGGTGCCCGGCCCTGCAGGCACCGCCCCGGGAGCCGCGCGCGTCCCGCCTCAGAGGCAAGGCCCGAGGGCAGCAGAGCCGAGGGGCCGGGGGGGGGCTGGCGCGGCCTGAGGCGCTGAGGAGAGCGGGAGCTTCGCCAGGTGCGCCGGAGCTGCCCTGCCTCAGCAGCGCCGGCTCCACGGCCCCTGCAAGAGACCAGCCCCCGCTGCGGGTAGCTCCGTGCCCAAGGCTACAGCTGTTCTTACAGGAGACGCCGCCTGATTTTCACAGTAGGATACGCTCACACAGAGAAAAGTAACTTTTCTCATAGACTACTTCAGCCCCAAGAATTTCAAAAAACGGCTTGCAACGAAGGCTGCATACAGCTGGAGTGTATGAAGTTCAGTCAAAAATAACGGGGGAAGGGCTAAAAACAACTTCACCACTACTTCCAGAGCAGGAGGGGTACAAAATATTCTCACAAGGAAGACGTTTTGTTCTTGGGGCATTTGTGGGATTTTTTTTTTGTATTGGGGTTTTTTTGCACAGGGGGAGTTCAAGGAGTTGTGTTCAAGTCCTCTTAAATGCTGTGTGGCTTCAGACTAAGCAATGGTGAGAGCAGCTGCTGTGCAAGGACTTCAGTTGTCTCCACACTCCTCGTGCTTGCTAGCGGATCCCACAATGGTGTTTCTCTGCTAATAATATGGTTAGTTGCATCTAGGGCAGAAGTGACAAGAAGATAATACCGCAACATACAGTGCTTTGAATGCTGCACCTGAGATAATTCACAGTACACAGCTCACAATCGAGTTAAGATTTCATTTTCATGGATTTTAAGTAGAACCATTAAGATCCCAAATTCAAGACATATAACAAACAAGGAAAAAAATTTAACTTTTGTCCAATTTTAGTCTTCAACTGCATCATCAGAACAAAAATAGCACTTTCCACAAGTGCAATAGTTCTGGCAGGTACAGCAAGATGACCATTTTGCACCAGGTGTTGCTGGTTTCTTATGATCCCAGTAAGAAAAGCACTCAGACTCTAAAGTACCACTCAAAATGCTGTTTATTGGAGCTAACACTATAATGGAGAGGACAGTATAGATAACCTTACATTCTGTCAGGTGCTGGGAACCCTGAGCTGTGCAGCATCAACCAGGTCTCTGATCAAGGTGCAGCACGTCACACAGATCCTGCCCAAGGAAAAGTTACAGCATTTTGGTCATTCAAGCTATTACAGGATTTCATTACAACTCTTCCAATTCCTTCTAATCAACTATAGAGTTGATTTCCAAGGAAACAACTCTATACATCGTTTCTACTGCCAAACAGAAAGGATGTTCACACGAGAACCTCTTGCCACATTTTCAGCCAAAGGGCAGGCCAGGCAGGGGGTATAATCGCGGGTACCAAGCAGGAGCTGCCTGCAGGTTCCTCTGGTACAATCAACCAGGTAAATTTATCCCGTGGCTGTGGGACACACGTGGCCCCACAGGCCAGGCTGGACAGGCAGCACAGTGCAGCACAAGCTGAGTAGGCACAGGCCTAACTTACATGGATCAGTAATCCTCAATGTACAATGGTCTTCTGGTCAGGATCACTACAGAAGAGCAGATAGCAAAGTCCACTGTAGGAAGTTCTTTTAATTCTCATACGTGATAATTTATAAAATGAGTTTTCTGTATGCAGGAAATTGGAGACTAGAATCATCCACAGATTTCTGGTAATTTTTATTCTTTAGTTTCTTGTCTAGCTTACAGCAACAAAAATACTCCAGCAATGCAGAGATGTCGTAGTCTCTCAGTAGTCCAGTAAATAGTCAAACACAACCTGCCTTATTCACCAGGCATATCTTAGCAGCCTTTTTCCCCCCCTCATTTTTCTTAACCTTTTTCCTCCATAGTTTATTCAGGACCTTGGAATCCACAAACAATTATTTATCATCCATCTTTCCTCAAGATGGATGATATGAACTATACAATTAACATCAACAATTAATTGGATTACATTTCCTAATGAACCTGATTTGCTAACATCATAGCTGTTAGTATTACCAGAAACATCTATAATCTTGAAATACATTAGCATTTCTCCAATTTGGCCACAGCTATTCCACTTAAGGAGGACGGAGGCAACTTTTGTATATGCAGATAACCTAACAAACTTATTTTATTTGGTAGCTGAGCAACCACAAGGTCCCACTAAATACAGAACATCCCTAATAAAGTGCATTAAAATACAGTTAGGTTCTGTGAAATGTCACTGAGGAAAAGCAATTAATATCGTTCACACATGAATCTCCTCATGGCAGGGACTTGATTTCTGTTTTGAACAGAGTTCAGTGATTTTGGCAGATCATTTTTATAAAAACAATGGAGTGGAAAAATGAAATTAAACCAAAATGTCCCACAAAGTAATTGTAAAAAAAGCTGAGTGCTTCTGTTCATTTTCTCTTCATTCTTTTTTGCTGGCTTCTGTTACTTCTGATTTAAATGACATGCTGATATCCTTTGCCAGAACAAGGACTTGTTTTCCACTAAGAATATAAACAGTTCCATTCAGATCAATAGGTTAACAGTTCACACTTAAATGTTTCATTAAAATGAGTAGTTTATATAAGCCTCAGCTGCTCCAGCTTTTGGTAGGTTAATCAAAAGGATACGTACAAGTTATGCATAAAACTAGTACATGATTTTATATAAGCATACTCATATTTAAAATAGTTTTTATAGGATTGAACTAACTGAGCAAAGCCAGTTAAACTGAAGTTCATATGCAGACATAAAATTGCTGTTCAACAAACCCTTTGTTTTTTATACTTACCCAAAATAGCTTTAACAAAGTTACAGGACTAACTGCATCCACACCCAAAGTGTGAGTTATTTTAAGCAACTCTTCTGCTTTAACGTGCTAATCTGGATCTTTGCTTATCAAAGACTTTACATTCTAAACCTTTGAAGGTAAGATTGACATATAATCCATAGAACATTAATTAACAGTGATCACACTTAACCCTGAAATCCTTGATAGCACTACATAAACTGTAAATTGCTTGCATGGTAGAAAAGTAAGTTCTGATGCAACGTAACATACTTCTGCTTTTCTTGAAAGTTGTCTGAGATCTCAGCAACTTTATTTTAAATCTGTGCTTATTCTAATCTTGTTTGCTCACCAGAGTTAAAAACATGACTGAGGGGTGGTGAGGAGATCAGGGAGGGAAAACTGGCTCACACTCATAGAGTGATTCACAGTTTCAGGAAGAAGCTTTACTTAGACCCTTCTGAGGCTCAGCCTTAAGAGGTCAATCACTTTTCTCTTCCTCCTCCCTGCAGAAGCTTAATTACTCCTTGTTAGCCAAATAATAAGTATTTGTCAGGGATGTTCTAACCAGAGGAAAGATTACGCATTTGAACTGTTACTAATTTTGTTTTATGCCACTGAGTCAGTTAAACTGCCATCAGGGAAAGAATTCAGACACATCAGCAACTCAGTTTTCTGCTCATTGTTAGCCCAGAGAAAATCTTCCTGAACTGTGGCTAGACCAGTCGTTTTCATTCTCCACAGGAAAACTAAATTGAAGCAAACAGAAATTGAAGACCATTAAGCCAACTTTGTAGCCAACTGTGTTTCCAGTATCTGCCATTTCATAGCGATCTTTCAGTAGAAAAATAAAACTAAAGCAAATGCCAGTGTTCATGATCAATATGTTATAGTTTCTGAACAGACTAATCCCACCATAAAACATCTCAAGGAAGCATTGGAGGACAGTGTAAAAAAAAAAAAGGTAAGTAAATTTGACACTATACTGTAACCCAGTCCTGAAGCCATTTGAGGAATTGGTTTTTCTTATTTTTAAATACTTTAAAAAGTTTTCTCTCTTGCCTATATACATGCCTCAAACATTCTCACTGAAACTATGTAGAAATTAAGCATGAAAATTATTTTAGGTGAAATAGGAAGCAGCATTAGATGCTGAATCAGAATGGCAGCTCAGTCTCTCCTACAAAAAAGTTAATTTTCCATTCACTTCTAAGACTTCTATAGCAATCTTTAAAGCAATTCCAGCAAAGCACACCTACTTTACTATAGTTTTCTGGTATTTATACACATATGCACAACACATGCATTTCTATTCAAACTTGACAAAACAAACATAATGAAGAGGTAAAACACAGAGCATTAAGTTACCTTTCAGTTCCTCCCTGGTAACACACATCTTGCTCTACACTTGTAGCTGATAAGGTTTTTCTCACCAAGTTACAGAACTCACCGTAGAACAGAATACCACAGATGCCTTACTTGCAGAAAGGAGGAGGAAATTAAATCCCAGGTGTGTACTGCAGTAACCATCTGATACCATGTTTTGGGATGGAAACTGGAGAGAGAAATGATCAATGGAAAAAGCCATTTAAGCAGGGTTAGTGTAAAAGACTGTCAGTCAATATTGACGAGTGTCTACAAAACCAAAGGGAGATTAAAATCCCATTTGCTAAGGCATGGAACAAATATATGGGGAGATTCTACCTTAAACATCTTAACACCTAAGTAGCTGAGAGTGAAAAGAGGCAGGAAGAAACACCTGCAGAGGTAGGAAGATCACGCAAGATCAGTGGTTGGTGAGACTAGTACTAAAGGTTGGGAATAAGAGGTTTTTCTCCTGTCCCCCCTCCCTATTCTGCAGAACACCTTGCCTAAAATACTTTCATTAGTGGTGCATTCTGTTGTCTGTAAATCAATAGATGAACAAGATCTTCTCCATCAGGATGCAGGCTGAACAAACAAAATCTTTTCCTGTGCATAAATGGTAATTCAGTAACAGCAGCAGGTTTTTATGTCCATTAGCCCACCTATCTGGCAGTAACCCTAGGGATACATAGAAGATCATTCATTAGAATTAGGCCAGTTATTCTGCTTTCACCTTGAGTCAAACAGAGAAATCAGTTTAGACCAGCATGATTATTCAGATGTCATGCTAAATACTGAAGCTGTATATTAGAGGGAGTCAAATAACTGGCAAAAGGAAGATCTTTGAAACCAATTCTTTAGATTTTTCAAGACTATCCAGAATCTCAGATAATTTTTAAGCGTGTACAACCTCAGATCTCTGAGCAACACGTTAAACAGTAATAAATTGCTTCCTGTTTAATTAGGCACAGCAATATTCTCTCCTCGGGGCACCTCCCTTTCCCCTACCCCAATCCCATTATACTTTGGGAAGATAGCATCTTCATCCAATTCCAACTGTTTAACAGAAGCGGGACCTTAATTTCCCGTGTGCTGGCCTGCCCAGTCACTGCTTCTTCCTGCTTTCTCCCTGCAGCGTTTCTTGAGACAAGACCATGTGTGTCAGCTCAGCAGCCTCCAACCGGGGGAGCTCACTCACAGCTCTGAGACTGTTTCCACGGTTCACTGGAAGAAGGTAAGGTTCAGGCAGGGAACAGCCCTGCTTTTGACTCTTGCTGGCCACTGCTTTAGACCCAAGTCCTCAAGCACAGCTATAGCAGTGATATTCATAGGTAGCACACATGCACAGATTTATTAAGCATGCATACATGTTATATACTGAATCATATATATGGTGAAATCATGAGGATGCCTTTTCCAAGCCTACAGAACCGAGGAAGGGGGAGGAGGGGTGCGATGAAAAAATAAGTCAACACTTACCTGAGCTACTGCTGGCAAGAATGCTCAATTGCTACTGCAGAACAAGATAATGATTTCTAACACTCAGCATCGAGTGTCATACTAGCACACAAACACTAAAGACAAAAATTTAGTGTACAGTTGACTGTTTTGTCCAGCAGGTGTTGCCGGAGACTACAAAACACATCAAAGACAAGGTCAAGCTGGTCAGCTTTTGGTAGGGGGTCAAACCATGCATGGCACACACACACCCCCACCCCTCCCGTTCAACAAGAAGAATAGGATGACTAAGTATACTTTTATTCATGAAACTTTTAAATGTTATAAGCTAAAGTAATGCAGTCTATAAAATTGAAATCCTGTTCTCAAATATACAAAGCAGTGCCTACCTCCATTCTAGGTGGAGGTAAAGCTTGTCTATAACTTCATAAAAAAGCCAAGCAGTCAGTAAGTTTTTCAGATTCTACATCTTACTAATTCAGATCCATCCCAACTAAAATAAAGCATGTTATTAGGTCTGTGGTAACCAACAGCTTGTATCTGGGGCCCGGGGGGGGCGGAAGCAGGAAATCAGTGAGCCAATAGGACAAGGTCAGGCTGGACGGGGCTCTGAGCGACCTGCTCTAGTTCAAGGTGTCCCCACTCACTGCCGGGGGGCTGGCCTAGATGACCTTTAAAGGTCCCTTCCAACCCAAACCTTTCTATGATTCTATGGTTCTATGACACTTGGAAACTGCAAAAAAAACCCTGGACAAATGCTGTGTATCAATAGCTTAACAGAAACAAAACAGAGACTAAGATGACCTTAGTAATTCTAGCTGGTTAACCCTGTGTAAATTCACGGCAAAAATTGCTGGGAGTTCAATATGTAATCTAGGAAAGCGGAACAACAATTTCTAGTTATGCTACAGTTTCCAACTGGAAAGTGCTAACTTCTCTTTACCGACATACTCCTCGTCCATCTGTTGGCCTTCATGGCTATAAGGGAGCAGAAGTATGCATGACTATGACAGTACTGTTTTCTGGAAAAAATATTCTCCAAGTAAATCCAATTTTGTTTCTACAGTAATGGCATAAATAGAATTTCATATAGTATTTGAATACCATATGTGACTCAAAATATTTTTAAAAATATTGATTATTAATTGATTATGATTTGATTATAATGGTTTAGCCTGCAGAACCATGAAAAACTAAGGACCATCAGTATGTCTACAAGTAGTCCATGGAAAGGTTTGATTCACAAGATGAATTATCCAAAAAGTGAATCAATCCTTGATACTTGAAATTCACATTAAAAAGTTGTGGGGGGTCAATACTTTTTTTGTCTGTTTCCAACAAGAACTAGTTTCATACAGTCACATGGAAGACAATTCATCCACAAATAAATCATTTAGATGGAACAATTTCAGAATATTCTTTTGGAAGGTAGCATTTGTCAGTGTTACAAGGTGTCATGTCTTTACAGGAAACTAATTCTGTAAGAGCTTTAGTCCACCACACCACCCACCCTTTGGGCACAAGATGCAGCAAGACTAAGCAAGACTAGACAGGTAGCGTTGTCCAGTAACGTACCATTAGAAGATGGATTACAGACACTGGATTTATATTCAAAGACAGAAGACAAAGAAGCACACAAATATCTAGAGGAGGTGGGGATATGAAATACCTACTTTCAGTTATTTTAGGTTCTCTTTCTATGCAGTTCTTCAAGAAGTCAGGTACTCTGATCAAAAAAGTTAAGGTATATGCTACCTCTGTATTGGAAAATTAAGCTAGATGAATTCACAAGAAAAATGGTTAATCATTAAATGTAGCCGTTTTGAATAACATGTTTGCCACCAAACTCTAATGCTTGCTTCTTAAATTGAGATAAAGCTTTCTTCTTAAAGTGCTGAAGCCCATCTTGTTACACCATGCTTGGTAGAATTTCAACTGACATCTGACTTTCTACATTTTGCAAGAGGCTAGTAGCTTCTTCCTCCACCTGAAAAGGTGGCTTGCTTAACTACATACAAGTTTTGCCCAAATGTTTTTGCAATAAATTTGTAAGCTACCAAAATTACTATAAGATTGTTTCTATTAAAAAAGAAAAACCCTTCAATGTCAGTAAAAATAGATAGCACTTCTCATTCAGCAAGCATCTGAATCATGAATCACTGGATGCTGGAAGTATTCATGTGAAGCATTAACGCACACTTTCCAAATTCTCTGCTTCTGCCCACTGGCCACTGTTGGGGCCAGGATTCTCAGCCTCACCATTGGCCTCAGGAAAGCTTATGAAAATTTGAGATAAAATTTTACCATTCTTGCTGCTCCCATAAACTACTTAAAAACCCTGAAGCTCCTTTTTAAACATTCTCCTGGGCACACAGGAGAAAGTTAAAACATCCAAAGCCACTTCAGTTGCATGGTTTAGGCTGGGCATCCCTTCCATGGCAGATACAAAACCTGTGACCAGCAATAGAATAGAATCATAGAATCATTTAGGTTGGAAGAGACCTTTAAGATCAACAAGTACAACTGTAAACCTAACGCTGCCAAGTCCACCACTAAACCATGTCCCTAAGTGCCACATCTACATCTTTTAAATACCTCCAGGGATGGTGAATCAACCACTTCCTGGGTAGCCTGTTCCAGTGCTTGACAACCCTTTTGGTGAAGAAATTTTTCCTAATTCCAAATCTAAAGGGGCTGTTTCCTTGAGGCTGTTTCCTCTTGTCCTATTGCTTGTTACTTGGGAGAAGACACTGACACCCACCTCGCTACAACCTCCTTTCAGGCAGTTGTAGAGAGCAATAAGGTCTCCACTCAGCCTCCTTTTCTCC
This sequence comes from Mycteria americana, assembly GCF_035582795.1. Classification (NCBI taxonomy): domain Eukaryota; kingdom Metazoa; phylum Chordata; class Aves; order Ciconiiformes; family Ciconiidae; genus Mycteria; species Mycteria americana. The sequence goes on from NC_134369.1 coordinate 12,978,844, forward strand.
AGGCTAAACAACCCCAGTTCCCTCAGCCGCTCCTCATAAGACTTGTGCTCCAGACCCTTCACCAGCTTCATTGCCCTTCTCTGGACACGCTCCAGCACCTCAATGTCTCTCTTGTAGTGAGGGGCCCAAAACCGAACACAGTATTCAAGGTACGGCCTCACCAGTGCCGAGTACAGGGGCACAATCACTTCCCTGGTCCTGCTGGCCACACTATTTCTGATACAAGCCAGGATGCCATTGGCCTTCTTGGCCATCTGGGCACACTGCTGGCTCATATTCAGCCAGCTGTTGATCAACACCCCCAGGTCCTTTTCTGCCAGGCAGCTTTCCAGCCACTCTTCCCCAAGCCTGTAGTGTTGCATGGGGTTGCTGTGGCCCAAGTGCAGGACCTGTCACTTGGCCTTGTTGAACCTCATACAACTGGCCTTGGCCCATCGATCCAGCCTGTCCAGATCCCTCTACAGAGCCTTCCTCCCCTCAAGCAGATCAACACTCCTGCCCACCTTGGTGTCATCTGCAAAGTTACTGAGGGTGCACTCGATCCCCTCATCCAGATCATTGATAAAGATGTTAAACAGGACTGGCCCCAATACTGAGGGAGCACCGCCTGTGACCAGCCGTCAACTGGATTTAACTCCATTCACCACCACTCTTTGGGCCTGGCCATCCAGCCAGTTCTTTACCCAGCGAAGAGTACACCTCTACAAGCCTACATAGCTACTGTGTACAGCTTGTTTGCACAGCAATACCTGTACTGATGTTACAAACTTCTGAAAATGAGTAATGCAAGGGCACGTGCTTATCATAGGTAAATCAAATTTACACTATGGGGAAGAAAGGCTTATTATTTGTTGATCCCCCACCAATTGATATTTATGACTGTTTAGAAGTATGCTTTAAGAGAGGTCTTATTTAGTGTAGATGAACATTAAAATCCTGCAACAAAAACATATAAGATATTCTAAGTTCTCTCACAAACAAGACAGGACTATCATACAAAGCAAAAACTTAAAAGGTATTCCAGTCTATCAGTTTTTACTGATGCGAACTGCATATTGAGAGAATAAAGTTACCTAAACCAAGCCTCTGAATTTCACTGTCATATATGAATAGCAGAGACCTCTTACAAATAAAAATACTTAGCAGTCTTCATTTGCTAATTGCAAAGTTAAATTTTATGATAGTCCATTCCATTCACATACAGCTTCTCTGATAGTCACCTGCGACTCTTTAATAAAGCAATGTAAAAGCTTCCCCAATAGACTAATCTATTAAGCCTTTATTAATTTTACCGTATCTCTCTCCTTTACGTGAGGTAGAATACAAATGCATAAATATTTCGCATCCGTGCCACAGAACATGCTGCTATTGTGTTCCCTAGACTATTCCAATTCCTCCCAGTTTTCTTCCCAACTTCTAAATAACAGTTCTCTTGCCATTCTCAGCAATTAATGAGTCTTCCTCCTTACCTCAGACCCAGGTCTTTCTTCACATAGTTTCATCTAGTCCTCCGTCTTCACATGGGTTCCACTTCAAATCTCCCAGGGGATTCATCTTTCCAACATGCAGTACCATTTCTGAAGCTGTAGAAACAGACTGCTATAGATACTAACACACAGACTGTGGTGCTTCTCTCCTAACTATCAGCGAGTATGATCTCAGTCCCACTCTCGTGAGAGGGAACCACAAGCATTACACAGGAGCAGGAAGCAGATCTAATCAAGACTTGCTATAGTGTATTCCTGACTCAATATTTTATTTCCACAACTATAGAGTTAAATAAGTGTTAGACAATATTAAACAAAACTTTTAACTTTAATATTCAAATTCAACACTAATAAGAACAAATAGAGCACAAATGGGAAACATTGTTCAAACTAAAATTAATGAAGAGACAAGCCAGTAATTAGAACAGTTCTATTTTTTAGCAACATCTGTCAGCCTAGGTCCAACATCAGTACAGGTTCTGACGGCCACATTCTGTTCATTTTGGAAGTTAAAACTGAATAGTTAAGCTTTGTCTGTTGGCATCTCAGACTGCAGTTTCAGTATAGTACACTATAAGCACGATCAAACTTATGTACATAAACCATGAAGAACAACCTGAACACTTACACTAAACAATTATTTACAAGTACTCCAACATAAAAAAAAAATATACAATAGCCTCAAGAATGGACAACTGAAGAGAACACCAACATTTAGAGAACCTTATTAGAAAGAATTACAAAACATCAATAGCCAAGACATTAACAATTGCACTACACTAATACAGAGTCCAAATATTAAATTGGTGCATTATTTCACAATGCACTAGCTTTGAGAGAAAAATGCTGCCTTCACTAAAATGCAGCTTAGATTTGTTTCACGTAATTGTTTTAACAAGAAGCCTATTAACACAATAATGATTGTTTTAATGCTACAGTTTACAGCGAGGACAAAAAACTAAAAATAGCAGCAGTTCCACATGGCACTTAATTCCACAGGTTTCTAAGCTGTGGTTTATGCAATGCCTACAAAGTGCTCCCAGTTGAATATACAAATAAAATTCACAAAAAAAGTCTACCTGACATCAGGTACATTGAGCGTAGATGGCCTTAAAGCCTGTCTTTCAAAATGTATTCCCCTCTGCTCCACAAAAATCAGTAACTATCAAAGCAAGGCACCCTCCCTCCTTCTTAGAGATCATTAGGGATATTACTTCTTATTACAATGCCGTAACACTACAAAGCAGCACACCACTATAGTGGTTAACCCTGGGACGATGTAACATCTAACAGTGTAACTGAAAGGCTTATGGATTAACATCCAGGATCCTCTATAGACAAGATAGTAACTGAGTCCATTAACTCAAATGGTTAATACAGCTCATCAGCCATATTGTACAAATAAAAACCCAGAAGCAATTCCTGTAAAACTAGTGACACTGATCAAAGACAGGACAAGAAACCAGGAATTGAATGCTTCCTTCAATTCCTTAGGCTTCAGTCCAGCAGAGATGCTATAGCCATCCTCAGTAGTTCTTTTAGACTTCATAGTTAGTATATAGTAAGACTAACTGAGCGGTTCATTTTCTTTCCAATGAGTCGAGATGGTCTGTTTTGTGTTGTAGATCTAGTTGTCATTCTGTCAGTGAACAGTGCTCGCTCCTCAGCTGCAGCCTTTGCCATCTGTGCCTTCTTCAGCTCTCTGCAAGACAGTGAGAGAGTCACACTTACGCAATGGTATCAGTAAGGACTACAGGCATATCACAGCAAGAGCGTTTCAAATGAATTACACAGCAGTTCAGAACTTAAGACTTGCTGTCAATTTAGGTCATGCTAAGACCATTATCATTTGCATCCACTTGTTTACAACCCAGAGGACAGAAGTGGGATGTTCGTTACTTGTCTAGATGTTCTTTCATTTGAACAAGGGAAGGAAATGACAAAATTCACACAACTCAGATTTTTAAATCTAGCCTTTTATAAGCAGCTCAACACTTCAATTACCAGAACACAGTAGGATGCTGTTTACTTTCTAGTACAAGCTGTATGATAAATCACTGAAGAGCTAATTACTGAGGTTTGCCCAAATGAAGCATTCGGCCACAGCTGAACTTCTCTAGAAGATTCAGACAGACACACACTTAGATGAACATAGATGAACGTAACTGGCAACAGACAACTCAGAAAGCATCCTTTTCCTTTTGCATGCCCACATCAAAAGCTTATCACCACCTAAATCTTTTTTGTCTAACATAAAAATTTGAGCCCAAAACTTCAAGGCTGAGTCACTGAAGGTAGCACAGGCCATTGTCCCCGTGCAACATTCTGTCAACTATTCTGTTTCAGAGAATTACCAATACTCAGTCTGAGGACGAAGTTAACTAAAACTCAGGATAAAGCTATGAAACAGTCTGACTAAAGAGCAAAGTTAGCTTTATCAAGGGTTTCCCCACACACCCCTTTTTCTGCTTTCCTTAAATGCTGACATACGGCTAAGTATAAGGATTCCCCCCGTACTTTTTTCCTTTTCCTATCCTAAACTATCCCTCAAAGAACTTTCTCTACTGTAAGAACTAGTATTTGTAATCTCACTTCACACTTGGACTCCAAAGCAAGATCAAATTTTACAAGCTTGCTGCATATTGGTGTAGGTGTATTTAAGTTACATGTTTTAGTTTAATAAGCTACTCCCATTCTTCTAAGCCAAAGTATTATTCATTAATACCCCATGCCCCATCTAATCCTCCCCACATTATCACTGTGTCAGTTCACTGCAAGAGAATGCAATCAATTTTTAGTCATCTTCCCTAAAGACTTAACGTCAGTCACAAATGCACACACATATGTGTACACTCACCACACCATTACCAGGAAATTAAGTTTTACAATATACTTCCATTCTTCCCTAGAAGTCTAATCTTGAATTCTTCCTTCCTCTGAAGGAGACAACACAGTAGAAAAGCTGAGTTTCCTTACAAGGATTCCTTTCACTGATGATAACTTATATACACAAGTTGTATCTTAAATGGGTCAAATGCAGGAGTGTTAAAAAAAAAAAACCAAAATAAAACAAATATACCTACCTGAACTATTTTATGGAACACTATCCCACACAACATTAAAAATTACTGTGGATAAGTGTTCTTTTTAAATCATTCTTGGATTTACAGTTATATTTTATAAGGATGTACCATACTTGTGGCCATGCCAGAAGTAGTCTTCACAAAATATTAGCTTTGCCAACTTCCCCTTTCATATAATACAAAAATATGTTGTCTTTATACAAGCAAACAAGTTACCTCAGCAAATCTGTCCTTGAATAACCTGCACAAACTGTCAAATTATTCTTTCTCCGGTCAGTGTAATTCCTAAGATTATAGAGATAACCATCTAAAACGGCAAGTCGGGCTACATTCAGACTGTAGCAATGGCAAGATAAGCAGATAGCAATGGAGAGAATCCAAATGCGAAGTTAACGTCTTCATTCAAGACGAGCCAGTCAGAAAGTAATCGGTGTTCTCTATTCCCTCATAAAAGCCTGTTTATTATGCATAATACGTGCAAAGTTAACTGCAGTGAAAGATTCACGATTGCTTCTTAACTTACTAAGTCTTTCTCTGAAACTTAAGCAGAAATCAGACTTTCCTAAAGGGAATCTCTTCTTCAAAGGTTTAATTCAGAGTTGAGTGTTTGAGAGCAAGGGGTAGGACAAGATAACCTCCCAATGCAACTGATTCTCTGGTAACCTAATAACACTGCTGTGTAAAATCAAATTAGTCCAAAAACACTCCTGATGTGCCGTTTCATTTAAGTTCAAAACAGCTCATTTAAGTCATGTTTTCCAACACGTTTCAAAGTACAGATGACCTAGGAAAACACAGACTCAAATCACAGAGATGCAAGTTACACTATACATGTCACAAGAGTACGCATTATGCTCGAAACATTTTTAAAAACTGTAATGTTTTGTATGCCTTGAATACTAATAGTGTAGTTGAGATTCCCTTAGAGTGTTCAAGAAGTTCCTTCTATGGAGAAAGTTCCTTTTAAAGTTACGTAACCCACTTTGTACTCTCAGGGATGTACATGCATACAGATTTGTGGACCTCATGCAGAAACAAGGACAGTCCTATTTTATCATCACTCTACCATCATATGAAAACCCATTAGAAATTAAGTTATATTTAAGGACCCCAAGGAGCTACTTACTTCTGCAAAAGCGAGTTTTTGAATTTTTCAGCATTCAGTTCTATCCGGAGCTGCTCTGCGCTCTTTTTTGCAGCAGAGAGAAGCACTGAATGCTTGACTAGTGCCACAGCTGAAGGCCTTTTCTCTGGATCAGGATTAATCATAACCTTGGAAAAAAGAGAATAAGGCATTCTAGTTAAGACAAGTAATACAGTAAATTACACTAATCGGTGAGCCACTGGTACAAGAGTTCTTACTTTCAGTAAGTCTAGTAATTCTTGAGAAAGCACTTGTGGTATTCTAGGTAGTTTTCCTTGTCGAATTTCATGCCATTGGTCCCCATTAGTTGGAAGTGGTTCAGCCCCAGCAGCACAGACAACAGTCAGAGCAAGAGCAAAAATATCTGCTTTTGGCAAATGAGTGTAGTTCTTGAAAAATAAAGAAAAATAAATTTACTACACATACCATCCAGCGTAAGAAGAAATCTAACAGACAGCTAAACTATTCAGCACTGAACACATTCACAATATTACAATCCCCTTTAAGAACTACCAGTGTTCAAGGGGATACCATTTAGGAAGTTTCTCCTCCAGCAAGGAGATGGCAGACAGCAACTCATTAACAAAAACAGCATGCAGACCTAACATCACTATTTTCCACAAACAGAACAGTTACCTCTTGTAGGACTTCATTTGCAAGAAAACGGCTATCACCTTCCTCCACTTGTGGACTAGATACTCGAGTTACATGACCAAGGTCACCTGCAAAAAGAAAAAGTTATTTTTCAGAAAACAAATAGACAATGCAATTCCTTTGAGCACAAGTGTGCTGCTTCTCACCTATTTTAAATATGACTCTATTAGACGTCCAGTCATCATCATCACCTTCTTCTGCAGTTGTACTCGGGACTGATGTCCTAGATATGAAAATATTACCTGAAAAAGAGCAAATTGTTAAAAAACAAAACAAAACATTTGTGTCTAGTTTCTACTTCATCTAGTTTCACTACAGTTTGCTTTAGCCACACAGAAGTTTTAGTTGTATACATACCCAATTTCTAGAGTGAGAAACTATAACTTACTCACTCTGGCCCCTCTGCTGGGAGGGGAGCCAAGTGTTATGCAAGTAGAGTCAATTACACAAAAAGGACCCAAGATAAACTCAACAACAGTTTAAGTTTGCTAGCCAATTTTATAACTGACGTCTTTGTACTGCTATTTAGAACTTCAGTGAAGAATTTACAGTAAGGTGGGGCTAAACTGCTCATTTTTCTACAGCAGATTAAATTAACTGAGGAAGTTGTCAATACAGAGTAGAGCAGTTTACAAACTTACTAGGTTTGATATCCATGTGTACCAGTGACATTGAATGAATGTACTTTAAGCCTCGAGCCACCTGAAGTAGCAGGTCCTTCAGTTCTGGTTCAGTAAAATAACGCATATTCCTGTAATTTTCACTTATGGCATCTGCTAAACTGCCACCTAAAACAACATTAAAGAAAACAACTATTTATTTTACATCAAACAGTTGACAGAGTAATGACAAGTTGCTTCCAAAAGTAAGTACAACTGGCTTCCAAAATTAACAGTGAATATATCACCAAGAACTTGCTGATGATACATAGGAAGTGTAAAATCCAGTGCCGTATCCCCTCTTTATAACCATGTAATATAACAAAATTATTTTTCTGCTGTAGCTGTCGTGCAAATTAACAGGACACCAACACAAGGGAAAAGATCTCTCTCCCTCTTCCAAATCTCTGGCAGGGTATCAACCATAGCAAAAAACTTCAGAAATCAGGTCCACCTCCCTTGTTAAAGGAAACTCTCTGGTAATTTTCTCTATTCCAGCTTGTACTATTGTACAGAAGAAAGAACAGTTTTGCTGCTTGCAAATGCTTTGCTGTACTTCCAATATTCTTGAACACTTAAGACTTTGTCTGCAATTTTGTATAGTCTTTGTTTCATGTATCTGATACGCCTTTTCCAACAGAAAGGAACATCAGACACATTTGAGACAATGATGGTATGAGCTATGTGTAGGACAATCAATTCCTAACTAGTGCTAGGGATTTGTGGAGATACCTGTATATCTTCAAAAATTAGATTTTTTTGAAAGCAAGTTCAGAATAAGCGATCAACTTTACTTACCATTGCAATATTCATTCTGTATAAGCATATGATCATCTTCCGCCCATGCAGAGTAGTATCTCACTACATGAGAATGCTGTCCCAGAACTGCATGTGCATAGACCTCTCTTAAAGCATTTTGCCTGTTACAGTCACAAAAAATAACAGCACACAAGAATATTATGAGGTGAAATTAGTCTAATTTCAGCTTGATAGAAACACTTATTATACTATCATGCCCCTCTGCCAGCTCAGGTTTCCAATTAAAATCTTCATATTCAGTTCTGTGGCACCTTAAGGTGGATTTGTATTTATATCCAAACAGCTAAAATAATTAAAAGACTAAGTACATGGAACACCAAAAAAACAGGTTTTGTTGCAGATAATTCTCAAGGAACCTGCCACTTCCAGTACATACTTTCCAACCAGCAGCAGCAAGCTTTGAGAAGCATCACTGAAGTTTTAGCAAAAAACTAATAATGATCATAAGCCAGGAGTACGACTGGCCTCAACATTCCTAACTTCTCCTAATTTCTGGTATGCAATTTTGAGCAACTCAAACTTATGAAGTTTTATATTATAACTATTAAAACAGTGGGGGAAAAGGTCACAAATCACAGGCTCATTCACAAATGCCAAAAAATACCCCTAAACTGACTTAACTAATCTGCATGTCACTCAAGATGACGAGGATGAGGACCTAGTTGGGAATACTGCCTTCCTTTCATATCTCAAAGGATCATCACTGCACAGTTTATTCATATAGTCCCTCCCACCATTAATGCAAGTAAGCATTATTCTTACTTTCCAGACAAGAACAACCTGTTTCCACACAGAATATTGGGACAATCGTCTGCTAGGAGAAAGGCCCAGTAGCCTTTCCTCCCTAGTACTGCAGTATTTGGGGGGGTGGGGGGCTGGGTGTAAAGTGACTTCAAAATTTTATCTGTTTTACATTTAATTCATGTATATATATACTTTTCTCTTAAATGCCTTCTCTAGACACTGATACAAAACGACATGAGAGGAAAAAGCACCAAGAGGTGACTTTTAACTTCTAATAGCAGGAAATACTCACTCATCCACTGAGCCAGCTAAGGGTTTCTTGGATCGCTTTATTGCATAAATACAGCCGTCAAGCCTCTTCACACATTTAAACACAGAACCGAATTCACCAGATCCAATCTTCTCCAACTCATGAAATTCAGTTGCATACCGTGACTTCATATTACTTTCCGTTATTGTTATCCTCTGCAAAGATTAGAAAGGAAAATACTTAGATCTGCAGATACACAGACTGCCAAACTTAGTATCAAATTCTAAAGATTAATTACCTTAGCAGGTCTGATAGTTTCATCTTCAGGCTCTCCATCACTTGCTTCCATGTCCTCTCCACAAGAGCTGAAATTCACACAGTTACTTTTGCAGAAGTAATATGGCTTAAGTAAACTTAAAAACTGAAGTCTAGCAGCTGTTAATTTTTCTGAGATCTAATTCTCCCATTCTACCTAAGTTAACTAATGAACGCTAGACATTTGTAAGCGCAAACTCATAAAATAAAGGTATCATGCTAATACCTTTGTCATTTCTTTCTTCATTTTCATACTAGTATTTATAATGTGTTTTTCCCTCCTCAAGAAAAGACTGTGTGCATAGCTCATTCAGTCAGGTAAAAAGACTGTAGGACATGGCCTAGTCTATCCTCTCTGTATACTGATCAAAAGATCTAGTGCTAAATGGTTATTTCATAATATCATGCATCTCAAAGCAGAGACTTTAAGAGCTATATTATGCATCACTAACAGATTTGCAAGGAAAAAAACTTCCATAGAAGCAATTTGTAACAAAACTTTTGCAGCTAAAAGTCGTTCTAAAGATAATCTTAAAGGAAGATACAAGTTACTCACTCATTCCAGTGCGTTCTCTTCCTCCTACGACATTTTCCTTCAGAGTTGTGAAGGAACAGGGAATCGGGAGTGAAGGGATTAATGTTCACATGAGGTGTTTGTCTAATATCTTCTTCTTGCTTCTCCGATTTCCCAACATTCATAAATAGAGAGCCCCCTCGAAGTTTGACTGAGCTGGAGCCTATTCCTTGTGCTTTAGAAAGCAAACTCTATATTTATTAAAAAAAAAAAAAAGGGACAAAAAAAAAAAAGACATTTATAACCTCAATATTGCTTTAGACACAAATAGTCAGGTCATGCTTGAAAGCCATCATTACTATACTGTCTAATCAAAGTTAGCATGAGTTGTTGAAAATGCATGAAATGCATACCTGCATTTCCATCAAAAAGAATTCCAAAGAAACTATTAGGCTTTATACTCCACACAAAAACAGTTAAAGGAAACACTGAATGTTAAAATAGTTTTTAAAAGACAGGAGAGATTATGAGAGCAGTGTTTTTCTGTCTTTAATCATGTCATCACCTAAACTTCTTGGACAGATGAAACTCATGGACCATCCTGTGCTATATCACCATGATTTTCACATACAAGATATGGAAGTCAGATCAGACATCGGAAATTATCTTTGGCGACTACAAATTTAGGTGGCAAGCTAAAAAAATAAGTAAATAAAAGATTTAATAGTGATTCACAGATGCCTCTTCATGAACCTCCAAAGAATCGCTCAAGAATTAACAGCACTGTTGTGCTGTTAGTTCAATATCCAAAACAGATCTTTTGGGTGGTAATTTGTCAGACAGGCATTTTCCAGGCACATGATGAAACCTCTCCCACTTAGGTAGGGAAGTTTGCACCCGAGTCTCCTACATCTTGGCGAGGATGCCAACGACTGACCTATTGGATCACAAGCAGGACTATTGCCTTATCCTAGCAACACCTTACGAAATAAAGAATTGACATACCTAAAGCCTAAACCACCAGAAGAAAGAAGGCTGATACTTGGGAATCTCAACTGCACCCCCCAAATCCAGGCTAAGTGAACACCTTTAAATCACTGTGCGTCTCAACACACATTTCAGTACTTCCACTGGATACCTTAACCAACTGATTCTTCCAGATACCAAAGATAACCTCTCCAAAATAACCCATGTAGAATTCGAGCACCTAATTTAAGAACCCCACTGAATCGCAGTGTTAAAGCCTTGTTTTTAGCATCACAATCCACAAGACTCTTGCATCTCTAAAGCATTTGCTCCTAACTCGGTACAAGATCATCACCAATTTTACTATTTCCAAACATGTACCACTGGTTTCTAGCAGCGAAACCTCATTCGAGATGGAAGCTGTAGAAAACCAATTAACAAGGTTGCCTTCCTCACACCTTAAGTCAGTTGTTTTCAATCTATAGACTATAGGCCCCTGGGAGATTATCCCCGGGGATTATCCCTGGATTACTTCTAAAGGGCTATATGAAAAGTATGAAGAAAGCAAGCCTATTATCACTAGATTTAAATTCACTATACGGTGTTTTACATGAGTGTCAAGTTCCAAAGTTGAAATGCCTTCCAAAAGTCTGTTACCGACAGAGTTAAGAGCGACCTATCCCTATAAGATTTCAAATCCATCAGTTTAACAGCATCGGCTACTCAAATAGCCTTTTACATTTGATGCAGAAGACTGCAGACACTGAACTTGCACTGGCATACGGTACAACAACAGTCGTACTCAAACAAGACATACCAACTTACTGACAGACAGGCAGGAGCAAATTCCAGTTCAAGCTTTAACTTTCTGGTTATAAAGGTACAAATGCCCACACGACACTGGAAAATTTATTTTAAGAGTTTAATATTCTTTCACCTTTTTAAAAATCTTTTCCACAAAATACAGCAAAAGCAGGGCACTTATATATAAAAAATGTAAAAACGTATTTATCCGTATGTGTTTTGTGTACAGAAGGGGGGACTGTTCCACGCCCCCAGGTACCCTACGGGACAAAACGCACGACTGGGGGGCGCGGTACTGCTTTCGCTTCCCCGTTCCCCCCGGCCGCGGCCCGTCCGCAGGCTGCGCAGGCTGCGGAGCGAACTGAACGGCGCCCGCCTGGGCTCCGCGGGCGACCGCCAGCCGAGCTGAGGGAGCCACGCGGAGCGGCGGCGCCTCCCGGGCCTTCAACGCGGCGCCCGCAGCCGCCCGCCCCTTCCCCCCCCCCCCGCGCCGGGCCCACCGGCGCGCGGAGCGCGAGCGGCCGGCCGGGCAGCGGCGCGGGCGGAGCGTCGCCCCCCGCGGGTTACATAACCGTAACGGATGGGCTGTGGGCAGGTCCCGGGGCAGACGCCAACTTGCCGTTGCGGGCAGGAGGGGTGGTGCAAGCGGCTCGCGGGGCGGGCGGCGACCCCGCCCGGACCCGGGCCCCCGCCGCCCCCTAACCTCCGCATTTCAACCGCCGGGCGCGGCGCGGCGCCTCCCGCGGCCCCCCTGGCCGCCGGGGGAGGGCCGGCCGAGCACCCCCCCTCCGCCTTCTCCCCGGGCAGGGGGCCGCGCAGCGCGGCGGAGCGCTCCGGCGCCGGGGCGGGTGCCTCACCTTGGGGGTGTGCGGCGTGTCGAAGAGGCGCAGCTTGCGGAAGGTCTTGTGAGGCGGGGTGCCAGGGTAGTCGGGCAGCGGCGAGCTGGGCTCCTCGCTCCGCACCCGGTAACCGCTAGCTGCCGGGTGCGGCGGGGAGCGCCCGCAGTAGCGGCGGCCCTTATAAGGGGGCGGCGGCGAGGGCGAGCCGGCCATGAAATAGGCTCCGGGCGACTTCACCGGAGAGGAGCCGAATCCCTCCTCCTCCCACGAGTCCCCCTCGTCCGGCAGCGGCGCCGCCGCTGGCTCCATCTCCTCCTCCTCTTCCAGCAGGGGCGGGTCGCCCCGCGCCGGGGTGCGAGCTGCCGAGAGCGGCGAGTCCGCCTCCTGGAAGGCCGAGTCCCCGCCGGTGCTGTTGCCGCTGCTGCCGCCTTCCTCCTCCTCGTCCTCCTCCTCCTCCTCGCAGTCGCTGTGGCCGCTCAGGAACAGCAGCTTCTGCCGGATCGGGGCGGCCGCCCGCCGGGCCGAGACCCGCCGCGGCGGCGCCGCCTGCTGCAAGCTCAGAAAGCTCATGGCGGCTCGCTGCGAGCCCCGCTCACGGCCAAACCCGGCCGCGCCGCGCCCGCTGTCGCTGCGCTGCCCCGCGTCCCCTCGGCGCGCTGTGCCCCTGGGTGCAGCAGCGGCTCCGCACGGTGCTGCCCCCGGGCACGGCTCGCCTCGCGCTGTTCGGACTCCGCGGCTTTCCCGCGACCGTTAGTCACGTGGCGCGCACGCCAGCCAATCACGCCCGCCCACTCGGTTTGAAAACACGGAGGGCGGGGGCGAAGCTACACACGGCCGCGTCACGGGGCGCTTTGGCGCGAACGCCGCGAGCGGTGCGGGCGGAGGGGGCGGGGCTCGCCACCCGAAACCGGGCTTGAGGCGGCCACACGTACGTGTCTGCCCGGTGAGGCGCGGGCGAGGCGCCATCTTAGCACGGGGGTGCGGCCCCGCCCAGCGGCGGCGGCGGAGCCCCGGGGACGGCCGGCCCGGCCCGGTACCGCCCGCGTTGGACGGGCGGGGACCCCGGGCTGCTCAGCCCGGCCGAGGCGGGCCGTGCGCTGCTCTTCTGAGGGTGCAGCTCCTGCTGCATAGCAAGGTTGTTTTGCTCCCGTTCAGTTGCTAGAAGAGTGCGCAAAAACTCCCATTTCACGTGCCTGCAAACAATAACTCCTTTTAGGCCAGTTAAAGACGGCCTTTTTTAGCTAAACCAAAAAATACATTCCAAATGATTCACGTGATTTAAAATGCAGTCAGAAACATGGGAGCCTCAAATACAGCACCCCATGCTGTTAATGATAACTCCTACGAGACACTTCCAAACGAACCAAAAGTCCCAGCATGGCAAATGTGATTTACAGTGGATGCCATTTATGAGATAGGCTGTATCCCTACAGGTGCCACAACTTTGCTTCTCAGCTTCATTTTCTGCCTCATACCACTTTGATGAAATGTAACCCAACAAATAAACCCGCCAATCTCTCTCCTGTACTAAATCACCTTAAAATGAACCCCTTGGGTAACAAAGGTCTTGAAAAAATCAGGTTTTTCCAGCCACAGGAGCCCCGAACAACCTGAAGAAAGACAGGTGTGTATCCCTGTTGAGTTTCTCTCTGCTTCCCCAGGCTCTCTGGGCAGGCACACCATCCCCTGGACATGCAGGTAGCACCAGGGGTTCACTTCCCCGAGAACTGAGGGCACATGGGATGCTCGGACCCTGCGGCACAGCCCCTCTTCTGTCAGCCCATGCCCATGGCCAGCCTCCTCCCCAAAGCCTACCCCTCCTCACCCAGAGGACAAAAACCTCATCTGCTCCAAATGGGACACCTCTACAGAGAGCAGCACGGTCTGACTGTGAGTCTGAAAGCTTCAAAGATAACGAACTCAAACACATAAGGCCCAGTCAATAGAAAACAGAAGTTTGTACTTAACCATGTTTCCATTGTTTGCTGATCTCCTGTCGCTGGGCCCTGATGTCCATGGGCAGAAGCCTCAGAAACAACTTCAGACATGGTTCCAGCTCCTGTAGCGCAGATGTTCCTGCTACTGAAGGAAGGGCTGTGGTCAACAGCAGGGCTTGGACGCCCTTTTCTGCTGCCTGCCTACCTGTATCTCCAACAGGTAATTATTTTTAGACAGAATTTCTATTGAGGCCCAAACCAGAAATAGCGGGATACTTTTTTTCCCCCCTTTTCATACTGGTGCTGTTCACACAACTGCTGCTCTCCAAGTCTGTGTGCTTTTGGGATGTAAGAAATACCACGGGGATGCTAGTGTCCCATACTCCACTTTTGCTACCGATTCCTCCTTTTTTAACCTCTTCTGCCTGAAAATACCCATTTCTTTGCAGAGAGCTGCCACACAGGGCGGCACAACTGTCCCCAACGGCTCACTGGTACCCTGCAGCGACTGAACCAGCAGCATGCCTGGGGGTGACTGCCTGTGAATGCCCTGGTGAATGCCAGGTGGATGCCACCAGCATTGCATGAACATAAGAGCATTTTAAATTAATTTGGCTAATATAACTCTGTACTCACACACACTCCCCATGCCTGCGCAGTGAAATGGTTTTGCTCAGAGCTCCATCACCTCGAGATGTGTGGGTCACTATCCTTTTATTTTGTAAGGCCTATATAGAAACATTTCCGCTTAAATATCACATCCCTACGTATTTCTCACACTTTCAATGGCCTGAAAGCTTAAGACAGGACAAGCAGTGGTGAGCCACAAGAACACAAGTTTTGAGATTATGGAAACCTCCTGAAAACTAGTTTCAGAAAACTGAAAGTAGCCAACATAACCTATGAAAATAGGATTGGGTGGCATTTACAGAGATATGGCTACATCAAGCCAAGTGCTGTAAACATGCTTGGTGTGCAATAATTTAGAATAACAATAATGTCCCATTAAAAATACTAATTTTTAAAACTGAAATGCACTGTATAGCAAATACTAACTGAAGCATTTGAGTTTTAGAACAGATGATGTAAGAGAAGGCTATTAAAAAAATACAACCTCCATCTCTTTCTCAATTAATAGCCCACAGAGGGAGATGCAAAGCACTTCCTAATAAGTGACTCAAAACATCCCAGCCACTAGCTGTGGCTTCCTTCAGTCATATATGAAGTTTCCTTTTCTTTAAAAAAGATTAAAGAATTTAAGCTTTCAATAAATTCCTCCCTCTGAAATGTCAAAGCTGCAGTTTCCTTCCCAAACTCAACCTAAATATAACTGGTGCTGTGTTGCTTTCTGGAGTCTACAGACACAGGCATTTAGTGAGGGTAAGTGGCAAACTAAAATTCAGAAGCCCTATTGTATAGACTAACTAATGAATTGCTAATCACTGGGACAGTTTAAGTGGGACAAAATCAAATGGAACAATTCAGAGTTTGTACCGAGAAGGAAGTATTTCCAAAGAGAAGACAGAACAAGAGGAAAGGAAAAAAGGAATAGAGAAAGAAAGAAATAGCAGTAACACAATTGTTTTAAAAGACAGTTTATTTCCAAACTGAGAGCAGATAAGAAAGGGAAGTACTGAATAAATATGTAACTATAACAAAATGCATAGTTGCTATGTAAGGGCCGCATTCATAGGCTCTACATATGTGCTGTTCCAAATTTGCATCAATTGTTCTTTTGCTGTAGTTTGACAGGACCATAAACAGTTGTCTTGAAGAGAAGACGATTTTCCCCCAGACTGAGTGTGGCAACTCTGCTATCCTGTCCACCATGACAACTGCTATAACTAGCATTGGGAGGCCTATAAACAGCCTAACTAAAAAGCACTGCAGAGCCAATTCCCTTAGACAGAGAGCACATTAGCAATGGACATCATCACAGGAGGAAGAGAGGTGAGCGGGGAAGAGCTCTGCAGGCTTCCGCTGCACCATACTCTCCGAGCCAAACTAATCCCAAATTCTCTGAAGCTGATTAATTTGCACTTTTGAGCCTCTGTAGATCTTGCAAACTAAAGCCCTGATCCTCCAAATAGATGTAACAGCACATAACCTGATGTCCAGGCAGTGCCTGACTGATATTCCTACAAATTTGAGTGGTTTAAGGGTTTTCACGATATATTTGCAAAATTGGCTTCTGGTTTTCTTTAGTTTAAATTAAAAATTAAGTATATCAGTATAGTGCACTGAAGCTTTTGCTACCAGAAATACTTATCTGGGGCAGCAGACACTCACTCAACAAACAGCTGCTTTTAACTAGTAGTTTTCAAGCTCAAGGGAAACTGTTGTTCCATCTTTTGTGGGTAGCAGGGGATAAACCCAAATAATGATGAATGGGAAAGAAATGGAACAACAGCCAATTTGTCTAGCTGTCAGAGGAAACTGCCATAGAAGTGGGTACGCTGCCATCTTGTCAGGATTTCCTGCACTTACAAGTTCGTCTGCAGTCCCTCAAAACCACTTTGATCAAATTGGAAGAGTTCGGCCAAAAACTAGATGAAACCCATTCTACATCAGCCAGCATAGTCATGAAACTATGATGAGTTCATCTTATTATGAGAAGGGTAAATGGAGTAAAAAAGCAGAAGAGGAGGAAGGTCAAGTTGCTTATATGAAAAACAGAAACACCACAGGCACCTGTGCCAAGGCTGTTGCTGGAGAACCGAGAGTAGGGACAGATCTGTGCTGTTCCTGGCTCTTCTCTTCAGTTCCAGTAGGTACCTAGGGACCAGCGTGCTTGTCACCGGTGCCAGTGACGGTGTTCCAGTGTTCATGCAAGACTTGGCATATACAGAGCTAACTGGTCTCAGTGGTAGTGTGCCAACTGGGAGATGTTGTCTCTGGGCCACTGACAGCTTAAAGGTGAACAGTTTAAAGATTATTTTATCTGGGGTCATGCTGCTAACAGCTGCTGTTAGCTGACAACCTCTTTCTCTTCATTATAAGGTCCAGAGTTGAATGGGTTCTCCATCAAAGGTGGAGTTCTGTGTCCAAAGACATGCCTGTAGTTGATGCTGCCAGTCCTTTTACTCTTTTTAGCCTATAGTCTGCATGCAGATAGAGCATTTCTCAAGGATGTATTCACCCAGGAAGTATAAATAATAAGAGCAAGAGAACAAGGTGGAGAATGGAATGGGGAATTTGACAGCACGTAGGATGCCTCCCGAACTGAAGAGCAGCTTCTGGGCCCAAAATCCAGGAATTTAAGGGAAGATCTGAAGATACTCAGAAGTTATAATGTACAAGGCACATTAAAAAAGGTTTTGCTAAGCAGTCATGTACAATTCACTATTTCTCTGTGACTACGAGAGCACATACTCCTAACAGTTTTTAGTGACTCCCTTTTTGCCTGTATGTCTGCCTCTTAACACTTGAAATCTCTGTTTACAAAGCAAATGGCAAAAGAATCTGTTCCCAAGAGTTGTATTCAGATCAGAAACTTCCTCCAAAACATCCTAAAAGTTAAAGAGACAGAATGATTGCCATGACTGAAAACAGGTGCAATTAGAACGCCCCATTCCTGTGCTGAAGTGAAGTTAAAATGATCAGAATAGAACAGAAGTCAAGATTCTGTATCTGCAATTGAAAACCTCAAAATGCCTAATGCACAGAAACTAAACAGTCACTACTAATTTACCAGTATCACTAACCTTCTTCCTTTTTCTCCTTCAGGGAACATGCAAAACCATAGAAGAGGTACTCAGCCTTTTTTCAAATTTACTACTATTCATTTTAATAATCTCTTACGCATATCATTTAAGGTAAGACATTTTGCAAACATTTTTTAGAGATGCAGATAACAAGATAAAAGCCTACTAAGAGTTTCAAGAAGCTCAGCCACCTTCTTCCCACTAACACCATCCTCAGGAACCTACATACATTCAAAAATCTGTCTCTTATTGTCTTGAATATATCTGTTTAAAAACAAAAAGCAGCTAATCCTGTCTGTCCCACAAACCATTCTTGTACTTTCTAATTTTTCAGTCATTACAACCTATATTCAAATCTGAATTAGTTCTACACCAAAGCAAAAAGCCCACTGGAGATGTAGCTTTGGAACATTGTTGTTTCTCCAGAGCTTTCTACAGCCACATGGTAGCTTCTGTTATGCCAGCAGACCTGCCAGATGTTAGGAAGTCAGCCTCTTTTCCTTGTCTTGCCTCACTAAGCTACCTGCTCAGAAGCCTTGCAGCCAAATACTACAGAATCAAGCAGCAACATGATGGAGAGTCTAAAACTCCCCAGAAAATAAGTAAAATACAGCAGCCAGTCAACCTAAAGGCTGGTGAGGGATTTAAACAAAGGAAAGGGTAAAATACTGGGGTTTTGACAGTAACGTAAGACACTTTTTTGTTATCAAAAAAATTCCGCACAACCACTTGTGCCCTGAAAGTGTAAATGTTTTGCCATTCCTTTGAGTAAAATGCTTCAAATAATCTAAACAGAACAAAAATGATCCAAATAAAATCTCTTACTGCTCCAGAACCTGAGATGGATGGGATTTAAGGGGGTCACATTTCCATTAGAGATAAATACACAGACTGTGTAGGACAAAATGCTTGCTTGTTGATATAAGCTTGTATGTTTATTGGGATAATTAAAGTCTGCTTTGAATATAACCCTCAGTTGAAAAAGTCTGGTATCACATTGCTGCTAGGGTTAGGTGTCAGCCACTTACTGCTAGTGGTGATGGTCTAATTAGATTGTTAAATTTTCCTTTGGCCAAGTGAACTTTACTAGCAGAATGAGAAACAGCATCAAAGGAATATCAAAGTGCTGGCAACACCTAAGCTACACTTTAAAATACATATAACACAACAAGGAAAAATGCTTGTTTCTATGCCTTATTTGGAGCGTAGTTTACTATTTACGACACAAGAACTGAAAGTGGCTCTTGATTTTTTGGTCTCTTATCATAGGGGTCCAAGCTTTGGAAGGTTTTTAATCAATAGAGCAAAAAAATACTTTTGGGGCATCTGCTATTTAAATATATACTGCTTTGCAAAAAAATAGGAGTACCTTACTATCAACAAACAGCTGGAGTTTGAATTTATGCATCTGCAAAGACAAGGCATCTGTTAATGTCTTTTTCAAGACAAAAATTATGCGGGCTGAATAAATAAATATACTTTTCAAGTTCCAAACAACTGTAAAGTAATAACTGAACTGGACACAAGTTACCCTTCATTTCCAGTCTCTTAATGCCTTACTGCTTAAGAAAATCAGTTTGCTTCCCACCGAACTATGAGTGAAATTTCATCTGTGCTATATTTGAAAATTACACAGAAGATTTTACAGAACAGTTAACTGTTTTCATTCGATGACAAACTAAGAGTGACTGGAATAGGTTTGTTATAGGGCACTTCTCCATCTTGGTAAGTAGAACCTATCGTCAACCTAAGGTGTGCAATCTGACTAACCTCAACAGCTGTAGTACTGAAGTTGCCAGATTCAGAAACACTCTTGATCACATCCTTACTCCATACCATCTTTTCCTGGTGGCTACATACCGATTAAATAGCTTCCTGTCCTTGGGGAAGGCTCCCTGACTCTGCACTCTGAGAAGTACACAGCATGCAGAGTGATTTTTCCGTATTCTAGTACAGCATGATCATCAGAGAAACCAGAGCATCCAGTCAAACAAATTACTCCCGGCAGTATTTGAGGAATTATGAGGGTTAGGAACTAGAGTAAAGTTTACAAAGAACTGCCTTCCAAGCTCGGACATTTTGTTTATCTGGACTATCAGTTCTGTCCGTCTCTTGTGTGCTAAGCAGACACCACATGCCTTTTCTCCCACGCTGTGCCTGAATATCTCTGGTATCGGTCAGGTGATTGGTTGCTGAGATTAATTATACCATCAGGGATTATGGCTGTTTACAACTTTGTTGTCAGGCTTCAGGATTTACTCTTATAAAAACACACTCTTCCAGCGTCAGCCTATTCATGTGTGCTTTGGCATTAGCTCTTTAGGGTAAAAACTGTCCTATTGTTATGTTAGTGTGTCTGGCACAATAGGTCATCAGCCTGGAGCACCGAAAATAATTGCCTCTCTCTTTTTACTATCAGGAGAGGCGCTGAACTACAGTAAAGCAAAGCAAAGCCCACAGTGGCAAAAAACTGTAGAAACATTTAAAAGGGAAAAGTTGACTGCAAAGTCTAGAGAGGTTTTGGTTTTATTCCTTTAACGGAGGAGTTGGTGTAGGCCGGGAATTCAGATCTGAAAGAAGAAAGCAACTGGGAATGCTGGAAATGTGGAAGCCAATTTATAAGAGGAAGCGATATACTGAGTTGCTTTACTTTCTAGGATTCCTCTTTTACAAATTATTTCCATCTAGTGTGCCAAAGCATTTCCTTTGAGGCAGAACTTTCAAAAAGAGGAGTAAAATCTATGGGGAAAGGATAGAGATTTCTACTGCCAAACTCCCAATCCTTTTTGTCATATTGTTTCCTCCTCCTGAAATCCTTTTCACCAATATTCCTATCTAACCCAATTTCATCCTGTCTAATCTCCACTACAGGTCCTTCCGACACCAACACGCAGCATCAGCTTACCAAACAGCTCCTTCCACTCCGGTCTGAATGGAAGCAGGGCAGAAAATCATACAAGTCTCTCCACTCTGACAACAAGTCTATTATGAGTACAGGCCTCACAGTTAAGACACATATAATCACCTCAGGTTCTCTTTAAACACTAAGCAGCCTAAGTCAGTCTGGCTTATTTATTCAGTAAGTATGTTTTCCTTTATAGGGGTTGTTAGCACAACATGGAAGCAGAACCTTTGACTTGGGAGTTTTGCAAGAGTAACTGGTAAGATACCAGTAAGAGAAATAATTTTAAAAATACTGCAGCTTTTCCTGGCTGAGCTAGTTCTGAATGTCTTGCAGCAAACCAACTAGTATGAAAGAGGAGCGAATACTCACATTTGTACAGTGGTCAGAAAATGTCCTGGGAAACGAGAGAAGAACTGAAGTTATTTCTTTGCTAAGTCAAAGCCACTGTTCCAGCCACCGTTTCCAGAAACTATTAGCAATGAAATTTAAGAAAGAAAACCTTGAACGTTCATGTCAAATGATACATCTTTAATTTCTAAAAGGTGGTAAGTCCTAAGAAACTGATCTAGTTGACAGGCAATTAATCCTCCTTGCATAGTACATTTATCTCCATGGGATATCAAGAATTACAACACTTCAGGAAAACTGGCACCTAAGTGAGCAAGCAGCCTCAATCCTATACAAAAGTTACAGACAACCTCAATGTTTCCAAGTTTTACTTTGTAATGAATCCAGAGAATAGTCTTTGCTTTGTCCACATCTATCCCACAGTACTGTATTCTTTCCCTGCACTTTTCAGTTGGCCATCTGTGTAAAAAACATAAAAGGCTGCAACCCACACTGATACAGTAATTCACAATAAATTAGCTTAATTCTATTCAAACTTGGCCTTTTTGAGGTCAAATACCTCAAGGTACGTAGTTATTGACTTTATTTTTTATGTAAAATGTGTACCTCACAATACTTATAAAATGAATACTTGATTAACACTTCATCCAGAAGATGTTTAATCCTTCCCTTGAGAAGGTAAAAGGTGAGGCTTCTGTTTCAGAAGTGCTCTTGACACTCATCTAAAATAAGCATTGAATCTTACATGAAGCCAAAACATTTTAACTTGCTTAACAAGCTTCCTAACAAGACAAGAGTAAAGACACTTTTTCATATTAAAAAAAATAAAGTTACGTTTTACTGTATGTGTTAGACATATCTACAATGGATTTTTTTCCTTTACAGAAGGATAGGTGGAGAGGAGCATTGTACTTACATCATCATTAATTAATCCCTTTTTTTCTAGTAACTTGTGTCCTGATTTTCAAAAGCACTGATTATCAGCATATCCTAGGTACTGAATGGTAGCAGCAAGCACTCAGAACTGTTGAAAATAGACTATTAGTATTTGTACTTATGCCGCAAATGCACCATTTGAAAATATTCCTCTTGAAAACAGGTAGTTTACTTTTTAGTCAAAATCAGTTGACTAATTACTATTTTAATCATTCCTGTAGTGTTTTAGAATGTTTAAAATAACTGTTAACACTAATTACTTAATACACTACAGTGGATTATGATCAAAATTAGTATGTCAAAAATTTATGTTTATGATAAATAAACTTTGGAAAAATTTATACAAGGCCGTAAATAAATAACTTGAACTTCAGTCTCATTAAAAAGTAAAACAGTATGTCACACGACAATATCATCCTATCTAGACAATACAATCTTGCTATATTTTATTGCATAATAATTTGAGAGTAACATCTTAAGTAAAATATGTAAAGAAACAAAATCATTAGATTTACTTCCTTTAATATTGAACAACCAAAGTTTCTCCTTTGTACATAATCCAATTTAAAGATAATATAATTAGCACTTCCAGCATTAACAGTCTGTATTTACAATGAATCAGATGGGGTGGATAATCTAAAGAGTATTCAAATCTGTATGAAACAAATCAAAATACGAAGATTTACAGTAGGCTCAAAATCCAAGACTTTTCCATTTATGGAATGCAATTTAAAAGGCTTTGTTGTCTTTATTACTTGTAAGGGTTCCTGAAATGATGATTTTTAACAGTATTTTAAACATTTGAAATCTTCAGTAATGCCTTCATTATTTGTACATGACATTAAAAATTAATTCCAGTACTTCTATTTAATTTTTCACTTGCTTGTAGACCAGTCTGAATCTGACAAAAGGGTAACAAGGAAATTTACTATATAATCCTAATTCCATATTCCTGAATATACAACGGTTGGAAGTAGATGATGTCAGTCCATTCCAAGGGTTATGTACACAAAACTTACAAAACGTTCTTCGCTCTTGCATAAAATGTGTACACAGTATCAATGAGCGGGGAACTTCAAAGTTTTTATGGGCTGCTGCTGGCATGGACCTTTGTTGATTGAAAATAAAATACCTTTCACTCTATTGTTCTGGTAGCAGTTTTAGAAGTTAATCATCAATCCCTGGTGTTTCACCCTGTTGTATTCTGGAGGCTATTCTAATGGCTTCTTCCAGAGACTGTTGTTCTCCAAGCTGAAACAAATGCATTTACACGTAAATAAATCCAAAATGTTACATATGCATATAAATGTTTAAAAAAAAAATTAAAGATGAAACCAAAGATGTAGATATGGATCAATACTTTAGCACAAATAACTGTGATCAGTATTGTCACACCTCTTCTGGGTAATACATACTAGCAGCTATCTAATCAGCATGACAATTAAGATAGCTTCCCATAGCAGATTAAGCTGAGCTTCTATGTATCTACCAAATAAATTTGCTTCAAAGAACTGCTGCATGGTAAACACATTTCATGACACACAAAGTAGATTATATTTCAACTTGGCATATATAACAAAGCTAAGATAAGGCTTTCAAAAGTCATGGTGGCTGTTGAATTACATTTTAACACTGGTAAATCAAACAAACATCTTCATTTTTCTTAACTCTCTTGCAGAAAGTCAGCTCTTTGGAACACTATATGACGTTAATAGATGTAAAAAGTGTATACTTTTTGCAGAATCCTGACTGTATAAAAAAAGCAGTCATGATGACACTGTTTGATTCTACAGTAGTTTAGAAAGGAAATTACCTTGTAGTTGCAACTACAAGGCCATCAATGTATCTGGCACTGTCAGAAGCAACATCAACCAACCCTGAATAAAGACAACTGGACACTATTTTGGGAAAGAATCCATGGAGTTTTATGTGTACACCGTGCGTGCATGTACATCCAGTGATGGGAACACTGAAGACAACCTCAACCTAACAAAAACGTAAAGCTGGCCATTACCTATTGGCTCAGGAGAAAGATGTATGAGATTATTTGACAGATGGATAGACCTAATGGGACAGCTCTAAATATCGCTTGTAACTTGTTTTTACAGTCACTGGATATCACATTCTGGAGCCACTCAAATCAAGAAGAGCTCTGTTACCACCTCCTTAGGACTTCAATCTGGTTACCAGGCTGCTGGCTTTATCAGTATTTAGAAACTAAATGGGTTCATGTATTAGTATCAAAGTACAAAAGAGAAACCATCAATAATATTTTAATTTTGAATTCTCTCTCTTCTATGTGTATTGTACATTTTCAGTTTAATTAATATAAAGATACTTCACCAAAAGCTTCACTGCTGGGAACAAAAGAGGGGCATGTGCAGAGAGTGCCTATGTTTTCTTTTCATTCAAAGGACACACTGCTAAAGGTGCAGGTTACTTTTTTTTCTTCCTCTCGTGCAAACAACTGCCTTCTGCTATGCTTTGTCTTACGTGCAGTTTTGATTACTGTCAACTTAGCTCAAAAGACAGGAGTTCAGAATTAAGAGCTTCTCGACTTTCATTGCTCTTCAATCAGCATCTGACTTGCTATTTTCCATTTAACAAAGGGGAAAATAACAATCTCTCATTTCTGCTTGAACATATTAACACAATTGCTTTCAATCTGAGCTCTTAAGAGAGTACATGCATACATACACTTAGACTGCAGCATTAATCCTGAGACTCAAATGCTCAAAGGTTTTGATCTCATATTAGTTTCAGCAAATATGAACAGTTTGAAGGAACCAGACTTAAGCTGCTGTTACTACCACATGCAAAGTATATTTTACCCCCTGGAAATGAAATTTGTGAGTGCATTTTCTGCATTTCTTTTTCTGTTTGAAGCTATTGCCAAGAACCTTCCAAGAACACATATTAACTTACACTGCTTAATACTGATTTGTTTAGAAACTCTTTTGAGCGTCTCCTCTCTGCGTAGCCAAAACTGATGTTCTTTTATATTAGTATTTGTCAGAGCTAAAGCCCATCATGCAAACCATACTCAAGACAGTTGCATATACTCAACTCCCTTTGAAATTCATAGCATATATCACATCCATGAAAATTATCCGCCTCCTAGTTGTATACTGTTTCAGGATGTATGGTTCCTATGATTTTCCATGTTCTCTAGAACAAAATGTGTGTCTGTGGTGATACCCAGACAATGATAGGATCAAACCCACAAAGTGTGAGTCCCAATTCCACAGTAAATTTGAATACAAAAGTAGCTTCATTACATTCCCACTGGGCTTCCTATTTATGCACATAGTTAAGCACAGACTCAAGAGGACTATGAGGTGGACCAAAAGTATTAGGCACTTTGCAGGACTGATACTACTATACAACCCAAAATTTAAACTAATACAACTCCTTTTATTTTATTTTGAGTTTAAAATTGGCTTCTCTCATGGGAGTGGCAATTTCCCTAAGATCCTTCGTCATTTATTTGAGCCTTGACTGCAATGCCATTTAAAGAGATGAATTTTTAAAATACTAAATCTTCCAGATTTAAAATTTCCAAAAGCTTCTGTTAACCTACTGTCATATCATATGTAACAAAAATAAAATACACACATAGTTAATTTAATGTTTGAGTAAGGTAGCCTACTGGCCATCGCTTGCGCTAGAAGTTTTGTTCAACCTTCCAGTCAAGCCAAGCTTCCCTCTGAATAAACTATGCATGAAAATACTTGTCTAGGCTTTGGTTTTGGTTACTTTCTAGATAAAAGCTTAATTTGTGCTTGGTTTCCACCTTCTTTTAAATTAGCCCCATTTAAATTAGACTCTTTCATACCTAGAAATTACTCTTTCATGACAGTGTTTGGACAGCGTGAGGAACTATTTACAGAGACTGCTGCTTGTACTGTGCTGGTTTGACACATAAACAGAAGGTTATTATTTCCACAGATTTCTGATTATTAATCTTTCTATATAACTGCTTACACTTTCTTGCTATTAGCATTTCAAGGTTCAAATAACATAAATTCAGTAATTTTATCTGTATAAGTTCATAGCAATTTACCCTTGAGAGTTTAGCTTTATATGTATCAGCTCTATATGTAATGCTGAAGGATGAATGAAAGCGCTTTTCCACTGAAAACCTGTGACTCCATGAACGATTCAGCTGACCTGAAGTTTGCCCCTCCCCTAACCTCCCCCTTTTGTGGAAGTTCTACAAGTAGATTTGGAAAATCAGGTGCTTATTATTCCTCTTCCTAACCCTATATATTATTTAAAATATGAGATCATATGGTTATGGATTATTTTTTCAGGGGAGCCAAGCTTATTTGAATCATTTTGTTACACGACTAGGAGCTTCTAGCTCTAGAAGGAAGAAACACTCCAAAAAACATTTATCACCATCTTACCTGTACTGCAATTTGTGTTCCATTAGATGTAGCCAACAATGTAACAGGTCTAGTTTCTGTAGTCACTAAGTGGTGCCCATGTTGCTGATGTCCCATTTCTGATGAGGCACTATGAAATGCTGCTAAGTCTTGAGCCACAATAGCAACCTTCAAGACCAAAGGAAGAGAATGAACTGGAAGACAGATCTGTTACCGTTACTGAGCTCATACAATGGTTATCTTCAAAGTTAAAGTTAAATTCAAAGCTGTGATTGATTATTCATGAGCATAATTTTATTGTGCAAAAGATACATTTTTTAAGAAAGGTTGCCATCACTGTGTTCTCAAAGTTATCTATTAGCTCTCAAAGTATAAATATCCTCAGAACTGCACAGAAGTTCAAAAAATGTGCCTGTAAGCCTGTGATTATTTATACATACAGAGCATGGTGATTAATAAGTATCTTCATTTTCATGTGGCACATTTTTAGAACAGTGGAATGCATTCTAACTTAAAGATTTAAAATTATATCACTATATTTCTACTAAAAAAGTTAGTTATTGTATTTGTATATTAGAAACAAACCTGCAAATATATACTTACACAAACGTTTCCTATCTGCCAAATAAATTACAGTCCCATAATATTAAGTGATAAAGTTACAGTTCATACTGGATTCTATTCTTAGTTCTGCCACTCATTTACTATGTGACTTTGGGGAAAATGCTTAGCATTTCTAGGTCTTATTTTACACACACCTAAATAAATTACCAGACTGGTACCTCAGAATTTTTTCTTGGTGCCCAACTGTTTTTAAAACATTCTGCCATATGTTGATATATAGCGCTGGAGTAGAACACATCGTACTCTTATGAGGGGAATGCTATGGCCAGGTGTTGAAAACTGCTTTACTTACATAATTCTATGTGAATGACAGAACTGTGATGGCTTAGGTGCCTATTTTATATCATCTTATAACAGAACATTACATGTGTACGCAGGATAATATCTTACCTGCTGTCCTTCGGTGCCTTCTGCAGTAACCATCGCTACGGAATGTGTTCCCGCAGAAGAGATGACGGCGTCGTGGGCAGGGACTGTGATGGTGGTGCCATCTTGTGTTACCATAGTGATAGTATTGCCAATGGCCTGCATATCTGCCTGGGATATGTTGACCTGAAACGCAAAATAATTCCTGAAGTAAAAAAGGAAGGTTTGATTGCTGCTCAAGTCATACCTGAGTCTTAGCTTTTGGCAACACAACATAGTCGTTAAGTAAGGTTTGAAAAAAAACGATGATATGAATTTGAAGTGTAACAGCATTTATCAAATAAATTCCTGCCAGTTGGTTCTGCAGGAATATTCCTGCTAGTTCAATTTCTTCATTTGAAACAAAATGTGTAGCAATCCAGAACAAAAAGGCAACTTGTTCATAATAGTGGGCAAAAAATATTTTAAGCCATGATCACAAGTAACATACTGGCCAAAAGATCCAGTAGGCATTATTCCACTTCCTGACTGGCATGCTCATGCATTCCTTGAGAATCACTGTCACTCTTTGGCCAAGTCCCCGTCTTGGACAAAGAGCCCTCATTGCATTCATCTTACTGATTGGGATCTAATATTCCACGACCTTTCAGACACACTTATCTGTTTACAGAAATAAAATTATTGCTCTCAGCAATAAGAAAAAGGATGCATACTTGCCCCCAGTCTACAACTCCATGCTAATCAGATCATATCCCAAATAACTGCATGATAGATTATCTATGCATGTGTCTTACAAAATGGACAATGCGACTCAAGGTAGTACCACCTGACATACTTTCACCTTAATGGAAATACTAGAGAGGCCTATGAGGGCTTACAATTTAAACCGCAAATAAACAATTCATAAAAAATTAATGATATAAATTACTGATGTCTCCAGTATAAATGCATTAGGGCATCAGATATGTGATTTGATGTCTGATTTACAAGGTAATAAAACATCCCAGAACTAAAGTCAAGCTGAAGGATAACTTAAATAAATGCGAGAACTCCATGTCAAGGCTTCTGCAGGCCTTCATTTTAGAGGGTAAAAATCCCAGTTACTTAGTATTGCTGCAATGTTCAGGGCTGGCAATACAACATCCCCTTTTAATATTTCATTTCCAATTTGAATTTAGAAGATATCTTTCATATGCTACTAGCATTTCAGCTACCTTTCCAGCTGAGATATAAACTTTTCCCTATATGCCTTTGATATATTGCCATAGCTAAACAAAAGAGTTGCGTTGAAATCCCCCCCCCAATGAAATTTCATCTGAAATCCTTAAAAAATATATCCATGGGAATCCTTAAAAAATATATCCATAGGAATTTTCAAGTGGAGGTAGTATCAAAACATTCCTTATCCTCTTGTTTATGTTAGAAATGGTAAGAACTGCACAGTACCAAACAGCTTGTAAAGCAGGCACCTGGACCAGAAAGATTTCCCACCCCCCCAAAGTGTGTGCAGACAAGACAACAGTGAAGATGACCATCAGGTATCAACAGAATAATCAGGGAATTCTGAGAAACCTCAGAAACTAGACTGTATATATAACAGTAGTTAAAATAGCTCATGCCTACTTTAAGAGTGACAAAGATAACAAGGATAGCCAAAAAAATCTAGCTATGTATTAATAGTTTCAGATGTCAGAATATGTGGTTTAATTTAGGTATTCCACAGGAGGCCCAACCTTAAACATATCCTGACCCAGCTCCAAAGACCCTTCTTTCCTTAAGAAACCCACATATGTATTTACCAAGAATCCTAACTGATTTTAGAACGCACATGGAGTATCTGCAAACACCTGCCTCCATTCTCAACGTATTTTTGTCAGCTCATTAACACTGTGGTTACTTACATGTTGGGTTCCATCCTGGGATATTAGTGCTACTTGTTGACCTAATCCTGACTGAGTAACTGTAGCAACCTGTGCAGAAATTACATCTTCTCCCTCTACGCCTGTCACATAGGTTATCTGGGAGCCTTTGAGAACATCTTCACCTTGACCTATTTGATACAAAGAAGGCAAGAGGATAGTTTAGATACTCTAAATGCTGCCAGGAAAGCAAATAACAAGGATTAAGTGCCAGCCTGGTCTGAAGGTTTTAAACACTCCAATGGAAAAAATTTAGGGGAAAGATGAGAAAAATAGAAGAAAAGATAGCAAAAGCAAGTCTGCAAGTCTGTTGTTCTGGGAACACGGGGTATAATCTTTTAGCAATGAATTTTAACACACATAAATACTACACACAAAAAAACCCCATTTAGTTTATAAGCAAATATTAAAATGGTGACAAACATTTCTAATTAATTCATTAAATGTTAACCTCTCCATACAAGAGGCTCCATGCAAACACAACTAGTAGCTTTTTAAAAGAGTTAATTAAACAAACATACAGAAGAACACAGCAATGGCTTTGTGTGAAGATTTAAGTTCATTATCTTAATAAATGTTTAACCTCAGCAAATGAATCTTGTCATTCCCATAAAAGAAGGAATTAGACTATAGCAAATCTGCTTGAGGCATTCAGTGCAGTTTCCCAGACACGTGTAGTAAAACAACTTTTCTGACCACAACAGTTTGCACGTGTATTTCCTATCTTCAGTCACATCTAAAAATCACAATTTGACAAGTGATATTTGTCCTACCACAGTACTTCCTTCAGTCTGATCTTTTACAGTGATAGGATTCAATACTCATGATACCATGAAAAAAATATTCTAAGGAGTACTGCAGCACATGAGCTTATTTTCATCTTTGCCTCCAGGACAGTTTACAGAAACTGCTATTAACTGCGGAAAACCAGCACAGTATCAGAGTGCTGCAAAGACAGATTTTCCTTTTCTCAAGGCAGCGCCTTTACTCCTGCACAAAAGACTGTCACCAACCATGGTGTTATACATACTCTTAAAAAAATCCCTAAGAAAAATCCAGTAGGTTGCAAACATAAACATCTTAGATTCTCTCAGGTCCCTTCCCACATTCATGTTTATAGCAGGTTTGCTGGGACCGCAACTCAAATTTCTCTCTTATCCCCAGGACTGCTATAAATGAGTTTATGATCTGGTCAATTACTCTCTCAGTTTCTGTTTACAAGTTGCCTACCACACTAAAAAGTCCTACAAAGAAGTTAAATAACTTTATTAAGTACTTCAGATTTTTATCTATGCTTTCATTTCCTTGGTTACAAAAAAAGCAGCAAAATATTATCCACCCCATTTTTTTTTACAACAAGAGATTCAAAGACTGAAACTCTAACCTGGAGGTGGCTCAAAAAAAGCCTCTTGTTCTTCTTCAATGGGCTCTGTGTCATTGTGTGCTGTCCGCTTGTGCATAGCAAGTGTAGAAATCTGCTTATATGTTTTCCCACAGTGATTACAGTTATATGGTTTGGAATGAGTATGTACAACATGATGTTTGTATAAACTGGAATACTCTGTAAAACGTTTATCACAACCAGGAACTGTACAGACGTAGGGCTTCTCCCCTGTATGGAAAACCAAAAGGGATAAAGAAAACTTTATCCAGGATACACAGAAAAAATTGTCAACAAATTGTATGTAGCGACACACCTTCATTACCAACCAATTTCAAGGGCAACAGTGAAGCTCAAGCTCACAAAGTTTACAAATGCAGCCTCTCACTGTCTTTTTTTAAAAACTACTGCCAGTAAAAGTTGGGCCCCTTCTTCTTCCTATCATTCCATCTAAAACATCCTTCTGATGAAGACAGATTGATACAGGCTGAAAGCTGCAATGTCAGTTTGGCATCGTATTGAGAATTTTGGTTTTATTACTGGAAGCCCCATACTTTTCCTCAATGATCAGGTATGTTGATACACTAGTACAATTTCACTTACTTTTGAGTCTTTAAGCTCTGAAGAAATCTATAGGAAGCATATGTTTAAACAATTATGGTTTCATATAAAAACACCTTTCATTTAAAAATCAATGAAACAAATGTCCAAGTTACATTATAAACTAAAAAGATAATCTGCGATACAAAACATACCTCTGTGAAACTTGTCAGTACTTCTATAAAAATATATAAAGCTACCACGATGATATGGCTATCACTGGCTTTTACATTTTAGAACCTTCAAATTTGTGCCGATTACTTCTGCTGACTAACCCTGACAGTCAAGTTTGGTACGTATTTGCAGTTCCAGTCTATAAAAAGAAGGTTTTGGCCACCGCTCCAGCAGCAAGGAAAATACAGCTGGGATGAAAGGGTGATTCACAATGGTGAGCCAAAGTCAAGCTCAGACTTGTGCTTTACTGTTATTTAAGATACAGCTCACAACAGAGGCAAGCCCCAGAACCATATTATGGCTTTACCCCAATGTCCACTGAAGACAAGGTTTTGCATTCATTTTAAAGAACTTTGTATCCAAACCAAAATTATTTTGCCTTGACAGCAAGGCAGGAAACCTAACTCCTTAACTATCCTCTGCTGAGGGGAGACAAGACCCAAACGAAAGTACCAAGCCAGATCATATAAACGTGACTATACCCAATCACAATGCACTAAAGCAGTGTTCACAAGGAGAATCACACAGCCTCTCCCAAGCAGATTCCACTTCAAAATACAAACATCACTCATATACCTGTGTGTATTCTCACATGATTCTTATAATTAGTTGCACTGGCAAAAGCTCTCCCACATCCTGGCTCTGTACAGTAATAAGGCCTTTCGCCTGTATGTGTCCTGATGTGAACCTTCCTAATATTAGATGTTGTGAATGACCTGCCACATCCTTCAAATGGACACTTAAAGGGCCTTTCACCTGAAGAAAAAGAAAAGAAAAGGTACACATGCAAAAGTTATAAAAGTAAGTTACACTTAGACTGAATGTAGGAATCTAAAGCTACCTAATTCTCTCTGAGACCCTCGGTCAGAAATACCATGAACATGCCACTGTGGAGTGTTCTACTGTTTAGCAAAAACTGGCAATTCAGGAAAATCGTACAATCTGTAAGCTAAATTATGAAGCAGTTAAATTAGTACTTTATGATGTATAAACCAGACACAGTTCCTTGGATTAGCTTCCACATTGTCCATATTCTAACATGTATTTAACACCCCCCACAATTCATACATACATTATCCAAAACAAGTGTATCACACCATTTGTACATTTGTCAACTGTAATTCATAAAATGAAAAAAATACCTTCATGATTTAGCATATAACCAAGATACAAATGGATTAATAAAACTCATTATAGAAAGCACTTAACCTTACATGAGAAGAACCAACTTTTTAAAGAGAGACAGCCCTGAAACTCAAGTTTCAAACCACAAAACGAAAGCAATCACAAATACAGGTTCTTTTTAAAATAAGTCTATTTGTGTAATATAAATTTAAGCACAATAACTTACATCATTGCACCAAAACATTTCACCATGAACACTAGATAAGGCCAATCCCTGTCTAACACCCCAATACCCCTGACCTTTCAGATCTATCAAAGCACACAGAGGGGGAGAGCAAAAGGAGTGAACTTTGGAGAAGTGTGAGCCACCTGACATGCTGTCCTGTTCCTAGAGCTAAGTGCATTCCACCCACTGTACTGCTTACCGAAGAGAAGAATCCAAGAGCAAAACAGGGCAGATTATCATTACATATACAACATTAAGTACTGAGAGTCAGAAATAAAAACCAAAGTCCTGATAGAGACATTAATACCACGAAACTCCAAAGTAGTTAGCTCCTTGGCAGAGGAAAATATAATTCACTCCTTAGGGCAGCTGTTTCGGGACGGTTTTTCAGCTTCCTGCCAAGGCAGTGTGTGTGTATTAAGCGTACGCGCCTCAGTGTTATGTTACCATGGCTCCCCTAATCCTTGCTTCAGCACAGGACCTCAAATCACGCCTGAAAGGAGCAGGGTTGCAGAGTCAACCCCGCCCAACAACAGACCCTGCATTAGAAACCAAAACAGATTGCTCTTAAAGAATGCCCGCAAGAATGTCATCCGACCGGTTGGTGAAGCCAGCCTTTTAAGTTTCTAATGTACTTGTTAGAAAAGCGACCTGTTTCCAGGTGACTGAGATTTCTAGCACTAGAAATGCAAAGCAAGGCAGAAGCCTTCAAGCTCTACCCCACAGCAGCTATGAAGAACCATCCACACCAGCTTTTCTGATACCAGAATAGTGTGTTTAGGGAAGTCACGGAGGAACCCGAGGCAAGCAACAGAAAGAGAGACTGGACTGCCACTGAAAGAGAGGGAAAAATCACTTTTGGCTAAAACAGGCAGAAAATGAAGAAAGTGCTAACCCTGCTCTACATGATAAAGGAACGAAAAGGTGTCAGAGCCATGGGGGAGAGTGGGTAGGGCCCAGACTTGCCTCCGTCGGGTGCACTGTTGCAGCTTGCATAGGGTATGAGCATACACTACTTCATCCATCTGCACAAAGGACTGGATGCAATTTTCTTCTTATTCTTTGGCTTCCTGCAACTACTCATAAATCTAAAAAAAGACAACCCTGAACTCCAGTCCCTGGACTGCTGGGAGTCTATGATTTTATTATTAATATTGTTCAAATTGGTAAATCATTACACAGGGCTGGCTCAAGTCTTTTGTCTCAACTGCTAAATTAGATTAAAGCTATTAAATTACCATACAACTTCTATGGCCATAAAGAAGTAAAGAAAACAGTCTACAGCTAATCAAATTGTCCATACTACAGAAATATTTCAGTTCATAGTCTGTACTTGATATAGCACATAACATCAAACAGTTCTCTTCTAGAACTGAAAACAGATGATACTTTTATGTCTTCATCCTGATGACCAATTTAACATCAAGATAGCACCACTCCCAACAGACTGTCTTTGAATACGGAAGCCCAGGAAAGCGGAATTATCTCAATGTAATCTTGAGTTTTTATAATTTTTATTGTCTGCTTTTACCCCCCCCCCCCGCCCCGTTCTTTTTAATCTGAGAAATACCTATTTCTTTTTTTTTTTTCTTTTTTACTCTCTAAGATTCAGAAAGTTCAGTGGAAAAACTTGTCGGTGTTCTAGCAGGCAAGTAAATATACTTAATGGAATAGGTTAGTAAGTGATAGCTTATTCTTCCTAAATTTAAGGGTTTTTTTCTTTTTTTTTTTTTTTTGAGATCTCAGGAGCAAAGGAGACATTGTGCAAATTTGTTTACATGTGCGTGCACCCAGAGTTTTGCGGAGTGTAGTGTATGCTGTCTAGAATTTATTTGCGTTTTGGCTTTTCTTAGACAAAAGGTAAGATTTTATTTTTTATTAATTTGGAAGTTTTAGTAACAGTTTTGTATGATATTTTTGTTCATTTTTCTGCTGCAAGAAGAGAAGGGAAATCAGGACAACAACAAGCTCAGAACTATCAATCTTTGTGAAGCTGGCATGCAAGTTATCTTAAAGCACCAAAACTTAAGAACACTGATGCCATTTCTAAAAGGCGAGCCATGTTATTGAGGAAAAGTTCCTTGTTCTGTTACAGCTGCAAATGAAACTGTAAAGGCACCGAGTGAGTCGGTGACAATGTCAGTGATGCATTGCTAAAAGTTAGTGCATTTGCAATAGCAGTGTGAATGCTTAAGCACTTTTTCCAAGAAAAGCATGCTGAATTTGCAGTAAACGCTTACCATGCTGAAATGCTGTTGAGCTCACTGGGCTTCAGAAAGAGAATATACACAGGCTGATTTCATAAGTATAAAGTCATAGAATGATAAAAGAAAAAAAATATCCACCTAAGTGAATTAACAAACAAAAAAAAAGGGTAATAATAGTACCTGTGTGGGTTCGGATATGTTTCTGCAGGTCTCCTGAAGTCTTGAATGATTTGGTGCAATTTTCTTCTGTGCACCGATAAGGCTTTTCACCAGTGTGTGTTCGGACATGACTTTTTAACCCATACCCTGAAGATCAGAAAGGATGTTATAATAGTATAAACACAAAATTAGGATACTCATAAACCATCACCATCAAAAGCTGCGCTTGCCATTCTAATCAGGAAGCTCCCCGATGAGTAATATTTGGTCTTTCACTCTTCACTCTTTCACAAGCTCTTTATTCTACCATACAGAGCAGAACAACTCTAGGTAAAGTTTAGAAATTTTCATCCTTCATTTATGAAGAAAATATACTTCCATAATGCTTCTCCTTCCCTTCAAAAGGATAAACTGTAATGATTATAATGTGGAAAAATATTTATTCTGTCTTCTGAGGAAGCTGTATGCTCTGTATTCCATATACTTTTTATCTCTTACCACTACTATCATCAAAATGACATTTAATTATTCACTCATACAAAAATCAGTATAATTAATGAAGTCAGCAGTAAAAGCTCTACTGCTGTCCAGGCTCTAAACTCTAATTATTTTAAACCATATTATTAACATCATCACATATATAGGTGCCAACTGATAGCAGTCACAGACACTAATTTCCTTTAAGATTATTTTAGGAAATCATCATCATCATAAAAAACTCTATCAGTCTAAAGCGAGCTTTGGACCAGGCCATCTGTAAATTATTTTGCAAAGAGCATTTTACCAAGATTTTCCTTTCTGCAATTCCCTGAAAAGATCTGACTAAAGAACCCCGAGACAGCCATTTTAGAAAATGAACTTTAATTTTACTTGTGTTCACAAGCGATGTATATATTTCTACAAAATGAAGTAACAGTCTGTAAGAAGATGGCACCTGCTTTAGTTTCACAGTGTGTTCTCCCTAAAACAGCTGAAATTCCTATTCTTGATGTTTTTAAAAACACAAAGCATGTCTACCAAGCTGAGCATTAATTCATTCTTACATCTAAAATAAACTCAATTTCATGATCCAAGCCAGGAGAGTTCTTAATATTTTAACCGAGAGCATTCAGTACTTAAAATGAACTTTATCAAAGGCAAGGACTGCTGAACTACAGTGGTACAATGGCTCTGACCAAAAATATGGTATTAATAGACAAAGAGCTGTTTATAGCCATACATCAGTCTGTTGCAAGGGAAGATAATATTTCATTGTGTAGTTTTGAAATCCCTTTACAAACACTATGCAATTAAACTTAGGTGCAACCCTTTAAGTGTGGTTGTTTCTGTTTTGACCTTTCTCGTCAGCATTTCTTTTGCTTGTTTCTATTCAAAGAAACAGTATTAAATGTATTAGATCAGATGAAGGTATTTTAAAAACATCTTAGTTTTTTTTTTTAAATAGAGCCTAACTTTTCTAAGTATCATACTAATTTACATTCAAAGTAAAAGAATAAAATCTGAAACAAGTTTTGCTCTTTCACTTTCTTCTATGTTTCATTCTTCATAATTGCATTTTGCACAATCAAATTCAGTCTCCGGGAGAGCATCATTTATGAACAGAGTAGCTGTACGGAATGTAGAGTTCACTTCATGAGAAATCTCACTCTCTGATACAAATTTAATAAAGAACACTTAAAACAGCATCATTCATCAAAGTTCCTTTCAAATTTGGAACAGAAGATCAGGTATTTACCTCTAGCCAACAGGTTCAGCTTCTTATTATCACCTCATTTAACTTATACTATTAGTTTCCTGTTAAGAAAGGCCTATTTTTTCAACATAAAATCTGACTGCAGCATAACAGGTGAAGAGTAAGGGAAAGTGTCAAGCGTTTCACCTCATTTCTCCTTCAGTAACTAAGAGTTAAATCCTCTGTCTTTTCTGTATGCTACACTAGCTGAAATAGTGACTTTTTTTTTTTTGCAGTTCTCCCAACCAAATTCTTTACTTAGCAGTTTAAAAAAGGCAGTATTAAAAACTTACTTTATACAGAGACAAACACTAACAAGCAGGAGGAGCTAGTCTACAAAAGATCACCTGTTGCAAAGGCTTTGCCACATCCAGGATGTTCACACTGATATGGTCTGTCTCCTGTGTGTGACCTTTCATGCACCTGTCAAGACATCCAATACACTGACTTAATGAAATGTTGTATCTGATTACTTCAACACAGAAACAATTCATTCTCAAAGCCAACATATTTTATTTCTCTTCCTAAGATTCACATTCAAGTGTCTTCTTTTTAAATCAGTAATAAAAAAAATAATGAAATATGGTAATGATGTTTTCCCTAAAACTAAAGATGTCTCTTTCCAAGGTCTAATTTGATCCTTTCAGTCAGTTTTGCAAAAAACATTTCTGTAAATACACACAGTGTTGCCATCGCACAACTACATTAAAGATAGAATGGAAACATGCCTCCAAGCCCACTCTCTATCTGATTTTTGACTCCACTGAGCACTTTGAATGATCCTCTTATATTGCATGAAACCTCTACCGCAAGGACACCATTTTAACACATGATCCATAGAGTCAATTACTCACTGACTCCAGAGTGTTTTATCAGAGACAAGTCAGCACTGCAAGGAGTTTACCTCATCAGCAAGCGATTATCTCAGCCTAAGCTGGAATGTGAACAGCTCTACACCCTTACTGTTTCAGTAATTCCTTTACTTAATTTTAAAAAAGGAAGAGAATTAAGGAGTTGCCACCTGTAAAGAAAAGATGTTCCAGCTTTTCACTTTGAATAGTGGATTGTTTTGAAGAGTTATACTTTGTATTATGGTGGTAAAATCTTTCAAAAATTAGAATTTTTGCATGACCATGCATGCATGTAAAGTAGATAAAGTGAACACTGGATTTCAGAATTTCTGTGACACTGCTGGTAGAAACTATCTCAACAAGAGATTTCTTACATGCTGGCAATATAGGAGCCTAACATGATCCCACACCTGCATCTATCCAGAACACTGAGCAAAATCATCTGAGCACCTGGGACAACCAATTACTGTAAAATCAGTTCAATAAACATTTGACAAAACAGCACCATTGCAACTGGCTCTCTGTTAATTTCTGTTACTTTTACCACATAATCTGTCAAAAAAAACATGCCTGCAAAGTAACAATGCTCATTTTACATCTAATCACCTTAAGATGGTGAGCTGTTGTGTACAGTTTTCCACAGCCATCGTAATCACAGCGAAAGGCTTTCTCTCCACTCTGCTGAGATTTTGCAGTCACTCTTGTTCCATGTCCTTGCAAGACAATCTTAAGTTAAAAAAAAAAAACAACCCACCATTAAAAAAATCCCCACAATGGATCAGAAAAGTCACACACTTTATTTTGCTATCAAGCCAGAGCTGATTCTGACAGGTTTCTTTTGTCTCCCTTTGCTATGCCATGTATTTATTAGTCCTCAATAAATAAACTAAAAATAAATAACTAAAAAGCCTAAGTTCTGATGAAAAGAAAAAGAGAGACTGTAAAACATATTTACTTGTAGCTAGCAAATTTAAATGCATGCATTCATTAGCCAAATAACAACAAAGACAACATAATTTGAAATACAAGCCCAGTGGTAAGATGACCAAATTAGTAGACAGAAGAGGCTTAGATTACATTTAAGGCACTGGATCCATTCCTAAGGGAGATTAGCCATAAATCAGACCACCTTCAAAGATAAGTTCATGCAAAGGCCAAACAATAATTAAATGCACTTATAATGAGCACTTTTTGAAAATGAAGGAAAGCATTTTGTACTTTGTCAGTGATGCATGTGTTTTGATCAAACTAATTGCAGCGATTCGAGCTAGGTTCTACTCTCCTTTCTGGCATGACACAAGAGGAAACTATACAGAATAGCTTTGCGATGCAACTTAAACTCCTTTTAAAGGCTTCTTCATACACTAATATGCAAGAAACATTCATACGGACAGAAGAAAGAGGCAGAAGCCCAAATGTAAACATTTTTATACAACTGTATGCAAAGTAATTGAGACTATTTTAAAAGGTCTATTCTTCTTTTAAACCACCCCCCTTTTCTTATGGATCCAGTTCTATTCTGAATTGTCAAAAGAACATTTCACAGAATGGATGAGGTGGGCAGGCACCTCTGGAGATCTTCTAGTCCAACACCCCCTGCCCAAAGCAGGGTCAGCTGCAGCAGGTTGCTCACAGCAGTATCCAGATGGGTTCTGAGTATCTCTAAGGATGGAGACTCCTGAAGGCTGGCCCCAGCCTTCACATTCCCAACTAATTCTTGGTAAGTACGAGGTCCAGCAACGTGTCTCACCTCGCCAGCTGCAGCTGCTCAATAACCTGCTTTAGGCTGCCAGTTGCCACCCCTGAAGTTCAGAAACCTCCTGGATTTCATGTGCCCTGTTGTGATGCTCTTCCAGCAGATACTGAGGTGGTTAAAATTCCCCATGAGGACCTGGGCCTGTGAACATGAGGCTTCTTCCAGCTGCTGAAGAAGGCCTCATCTTCTTCCTGATCAGGCGCTCTGTTGCAGACAGCCACCACAATGCCACCCACATTGGTCTGCCAGCTAATTCTGACCCCCACCACAATGCCACCCACACTGGTCTGCCAGCTAATTCTGACCCATCGGCTTTTGACTGGCTCATCACCCATGCCAAAGCCCTGTTCAGTCTTGCTGTTCTCACATGAAGGGCAGCTCCCCCTCCCCTCCTTCCCCACCTGGTCTTATTGAAGGACCTGTAGCCATCCATGACAGCACTCCAGTCATCTGAACTATCCCACCACACCTCCCTCATCCCAATGAGACTGTAGCCCTGCGACTGCGCATAGACCTCTAATTCCTCATTCAGATAGATCAGAAGTTTAATTGAGAACAACCTTCCTATAGATTCTTCAGGGTGGATGCCCCCTGTTACCTTCAGACTGTTCTTAAGACTAAAGATGTGAAGTTCAATATGAAATTTTTAATCAACTGAAATGTACAACTCCACCACTTCAGAAAAGCTTCTCTGGAACCATAGAGAAAAACATAACCTCATGAATCAAGAAATCCATTACTAATACTATCGTTTAACCTATGATATAATGAATCACAGAAGTCACTTTAATACATTAAGGATCATGAAGATGACGCTTGCTTGAGCACCTGCACTTAAGCACTGACTTTTTTTTCCTGTCAGTAAACCTGCTAGTATTTCTTTGTTGTTTCAGCATATAAAAATATGTATATAGTTGCTAAGATCCACTATAAAGCTGAAGTACACCAAAGTTTAAAAGAAAATTAGAAACAGTTCTATAATCAATGTGCTAATATCTGTAAGGAAATGACCAGACATAATTTTACCTATACTAAGATTGATACAAAGGGGGGGGTGGGGGTGGGGGGGTGGAGATAAACCAAACAGAACACTTAGGAGAAAAATCAGTTGAACACCGTGAGTATTTGTTTGTTCAAACAACTGTTTGCGGAAGTATGTGTTTCTTCACAATACATTAGTTAGTACGACTTGAGGATTATTAAGAATTCAGTTAGTATTATCATTCACCAAGGACAGATATAGTATTAAAATTATTGTTCTTAGAAGACAACTCACACTAAAGAAGATGTTAGGAGGCACAAAATCAGAAGAACATAGCAAATAAAGCACCTTTATAATAATGTGAAACTTGTTGAGAGGAATTGTGTACTTCGAAATATTTTTAAATAGAAAAAAAAAACAACAACCAAACCTAATTTTAAAAGAAATCACAAATGCATCTTGAGTCCAGACAGGTAACACAGGAGAACAACAAAGGTAACAAAGATCTCAGAGAAGATTTTTATATTGTATACGTACAAACTTCAGTCATACGATTCTGCTTTTATTATGAACAGATGGGTATGGCAGGTTTGAAAGGAAATAGTGTGTGATATCCATTTGGGCACACATAGTCTTTTGTTTTCACATGTAGAAATCACAAAGAGGTTTTATGCTTTTTTCTTTGGTGAAAAACCTAACCATATGCAGGTTTGAATAACTACTTAGCAGCATGACATCTGTTCTGTTCTTGTGTTACCTGTGGACTTAAAAAGTTTACAAATATACACTTATTTAATACTATATCTAAATATGAGGCTATTTTATCCCAAGTAATATATTATTTCAGAATAGGTTACAAGTAGGTATCTACTTAAATCAACATGATTAAGATTTTCATAGATAATTAATAGCTTTAGCTTTTGGACCCTTCCGTTGGCCAACTGAAGTCACCTTGCAGGGGTCAGAATTTGAGACTAAGCCTCAATACCTTTTGAAATACCAGGTCTTTTTTTGTTTGGAACATACAATGCTCCATAAGATTGGCACATTTCCATATGGCATATATGTTGCCACACATGTATAAGACAAAACAACCTCCAGATTCACTTTGGTTTAGGGCTGAGGCTGAAATCAACATGTAACTGGATACTGGTTACATGTCATTTTGCTTAATAGGCTCTTACTTCCAGGTAAAACCAACTAAGATCTTATCTTACTCTTCCCTGAATTTTGCATTTCGTTGGAGTTGTATCCCTATTCCAACCTACAAGTGTGCAAAACCTCTAGATTTCTTGATTTCATTTTATGGAATATATTCCAATACCATAAATAATGCATGTATTAGCTATTCTCTCCTTTCACAGTCATGCCACACAGGCAACAGTGGAGTGTGGGACCTAGCTTTTAAAAAAATTAAGAATAGAGAATTGAGGTAACTGTCAGAGGTGAGCCTATAATTCTTCCTTTCACAGATACTATATTTTACCTTGGAAGATATTTTTCCTCCTTGTCCAGTTCATTATCTCTTAAATTAAACAAAAAGGAAAAACGGGGCTTCTCTGACCAAACCTTTCTCAACACAATGACTTTTCCATTTTTGATTTTGTCATTTGAACATGTGTCCTGGTTTCAGCTGGGATGGAGTTAATTTTCTTCCTAGTAGCTAATACAGTGCTGTGTTTTGAATTTAGTATGAGAATAATGTTGATAACACGCTGATGTGTTAGTTGTTGCTAAGTAATGTTTACACTAGTCAAGGACTTTTCAGCTTCCCATGCTCTGCCAGGTGCACAAGAAGCTGGGAGAGGACACAGCCGACAGTTGATCCAAACTGGCCAAAGGGCTATTCCATACCATATGATGTCATGCTTGGTATATAAATGGGGGGAGTTGGCCACGGGGCAGCGATCGCTGCTTGGGGACTGGCTGGGCATCGGTCAGCGGGTGGTGAGTGGTTGCACCACTTGGGGTTTTTTTGTTTTTCCCTGGGTTTTGTTCCTCTCTCTCTCTCGTTATTTTCCTTTTCATTACAATTTATTACTATTATTATTATTATTATTTTATTTCAATTACTAAATCGTTCTTATCTCAGCCCACAAGTTTTCTTATTTGTGCTTTTCCAATTCTCTCCACCATCCCCTTGGGAGGGGGGGAGGGGGAGCGAGTGGCTGCATGATGCTTAGGTGCCAACTGGGGTTAAACCACAACAACTTGTGAGAGTATAGGGGTTTTATTATTATTTTTGTGGCTGGTCATAATTCTTTGAAGCCCAGAATATGTTTTGCTTTGTCTTTTCCTTTAATAAAATACGTTATGATGACAAATACCATTATTCTTACATAATTTTACAGATGCCAGGTAAAAAAACCTTGAGACTTAATAAGTTGCACCTGTATTTTCCATTGCCCTTTGAGCTTTCAAGTTAGTATTTTCACATTGAAAAGGTTTTTATATTTCTACACACTAACAACATGAATACAGAAAAAGAAATTGAAGTATTTTTCTGCTTCTTTAAGCATTCACTAGGAGCAACACTCTTATCTACTGATTACTTATAAAACCCGCAATAAAAGCCAGGGACCCTAATAGGGGAAGTGGAATCAAAAAAGTCACCAAAGAGAGAACAGCTCCAGACATATGCCTGGAATTGTTTCTCTCGAGAAGAAAATAATTCCTTAATTGAGTCAGCATTCCTTCTGCTTTAAGGACTTTAAAAAGTCAGTTCGTTGCCTGGAAAAGAACTTCTGAAATACTTACACCCTTAGTGACTAAATACTCAGGTCGGACTGAAAAATCTTAGAAATCCAACATAATTTTTAATTATCTTTTAACAGAAAAAAACCCAGAAAACAGTAAGTATTAGAAGATCCTTTTAAAATCCTGTGAAATGATCTTGTACAAAGTGAGAAATATGACCTATCTGTATAGGTTTGAAATCTAAAATTCCTGAAGGGTAGCAGCAGACCTTAGCTCATGGCTACACAGGACTATCTATCATGCACATTGCTGGGCAGAGAAGACAGAAGAAATAGATATATTTAATTATTTTGTATTGGGCTACATACCTGCATTTTTTTATCTTGTTCGTTTTCACCTATCATTCCTGTGCCACTAACACTGTCATTTCCATCAATAGACACCTGAAAAATGAAGTTGAAATTGGAAAAACATTTACAGGTTATGGTTATTATTATTCATCTGAAAAACAGGGGGTTACAGACAGTTCCTGAGGGCTTATTATTTCATAGCTCTCTAGCTCCCTCTTGAAACATGGTTATCCTATAGTACGTTAGCTTTCATGAAAATCACCACTTGTAGCACCTGCATGATAGAATAGGTAAAGTGAGCATCTCAAAAGTTGTCTTAAAACAAGGTAGGAAAGACTGCAAGAACCAAGTATGTTAAATTTATAGACTGACAAAAGTATTAAAATAAATTAATAAATTTAACAATACTGAGTTCTGACAGAAAAAAAAAAGAAAATGTTTACTTCTTTTATAATAGGGATATCTCTCTCATATCTCTCACTCCCTGTTAAGCAGAATTTACTTGTTTTGAACAGCACAACTCCTTTGGAACCAAAATACCTAAGACAATGTGTTACATCTCAATTCGAAATAGTCAAATTACAACAGCTAAGCAAAGACCTGTGTATTGCTCCATAGGTTTATTTTTTTAAAAAGTCTACAGGAGGAGAAAGCTATTGCTGCTTTCCAAGGAGCTTATAAAAATATTTGAAAGAGTATTAGATATTAATTTGAAATTTTTATTTAAATAAAAATATAATTGCCCAGTTTAAAAAAAAAAAAAACAACAAAACTCTCTCACATACATCAACTCAAAGAATAGTGCCTTATTAGTCACTGTAGAAAAAACGAATTTAAAGTACACTTTATGTAGTTTCCTATTCCTTAATTGCCTCTGTATTGA
Organism: Mycteria americana; assembly: GCF_035582795.1. Taxonomy (NCBI): domain Eukaryota; kingdom Metazoa; phylum Chordata; class Aves; order Ciconiiformes; family Ciconiidae; genus Mycteria; species Mycteria americana. The sequence goes on from NC_134369.1 coordinate 13,023,372, forward strand.
GCACAGGCATTCACAATACTCTCTGCATCCATTACACTCAAGGCTGAGATTGATGCACCTAAATCTAGTCTAAGTGATTTTATTCTTATTTAAATTAGTTTGGCAGGAACCCTACCTCAGCTGGTATGCTTATACCCTTTCACTAAGGAGGTCATAGCAGGATCCTGAGAACGTTAATGGTTGTGTAAAGTATCTTGCTTAAAGCATCAGCTACCAACATTTCGCTTGGAGACTTAAGATGAACTTGTCCTGTAACAGGTTTCTGTACTATCTTTCTAAATTAGATGACTGTGAGCAATATTCTTTTGGCAACTTTGAGCTAAAACTGAAGAGGAAAGTGCTCAAGCAGAGGCAAGTTTACATTATAGAGAGACTGCAAAGAGAGTCTGCAAGCTGGTAATTCTCGGGTGGTTTTTTTTTTTAAAGGAAACAATAGCCTTTTTGGGACCTTCTGCAGAATTTTTGAAGGGAGGGGAGACAACCTGCACAGAAAGGAGAATTGAATCACTTAATCCTGGACTTCCTCTTGTTGGTTGAGAAAGGAACTGCTGGCATGAAATTAAAAGTTCATCAACGCCACTGGAAACAAACGATCCAAACAGAATGTGCATGCATGTATGCAGATGTACGCAAATCCCAGGAACTGTACTTTTCCAGCAGCTGGGATGTCGCAGGAAAACAACTTATGGAAGAAAAGTATGTGTTGTAACCTCTTCACAATTCCATTACATATCTTCTGACTTAATGTTCACTCAGAGCAATGATCTCTTTTTTCCTTGGTTGCTTTGGAAGGTGGCATTGACTTAGCTCAAAATTAAGAGGACTCTAGTTACGTCTTTGCATATGCTCTGCAAGATGTGGGAAAGTAGTACTATGCCTAAAGGAGAAGCAAGGGACAATGAAAAATATACGTGTTCTATGACTTTCAGTGAACTTCTCTGTAGTCTTCTTGGATCTCTTTGTATGAACTCTTACAGAGTTTCTACACTGATCTTGGGCAGCCTACAGATCTTTGCTATTTCTGCCTGTTATGTAGTACAAGGGAACAGAGAAGAACCACCATTCTCCAAATCTGCCTTTAAAATTTTCTTCTCCCTTTTAAGTTTTAAAGAGAAAACCTTCAAAGTTAACAAAAAAAGCAAGATTCTAAAGAAAGATTTAGTCTGTCTTCAATTAAGAACATAACAACACCTATACTGAGCCAAACTAAAGGTCAATCTAGTGCACCATTTTGTTTCCAACAGCAGCCAGTAGCAGATGCTAGAGAAGACTAAAGGAACAGGCCAAGCATATAGTGATACACTCCCAGAAATATTCTCCCAACCTCCAAGCAATTTGTGGCTTAGGAACTTCCTGAACTAGAAGTCACATGTTTCTACCTAATAGCCCTGGATACATTTTTCTTCTATGAATTTATCTAATTACTCTTTGAATCCAGGGACACATTAGCATCCTCAATATCCTACAAGCAGTGCCTTGGCTTAACTTTGTGCTGTTTGAAAAAGTGTTCTTCCCTTGTTTTTCTTGAACCTGTCACCTGAGAGTTTCATAAGATGTTTCCCTGTTCTTACACTGGTAAAGACAATGACTCTTTGTGCCACTTAAAATTTTAGGAAATTCTATCATATACTTACCTCATGTATTTCATATGTTTGGTCATCATTGTTGCCCCTTCCTGTACCTTTTTCAATGTTCCTATACCAGCTGCTATGAAAAGTATACATTGCCTCACTATGAAGTGTACACGGACATGGAGCAGACTCACAAAACCACATTTCTCCTTTTAAGAGAAAGACAGGGTTGTGACGATTGAGCTATTATTTGCTTTTGTATGTAAAAGAGGTGCAATACTTGGAAACTCACTTCTGCTGACTTTCCCTGAGATGTTCTAGCAGTACATTTCAGGATAAGGTTCTGAGATGAAAACTTAAAGAAAATAAATAGAATTTTTCCTAGACACGCACAAGTATACTACAGAAAACAAATTCACATTACAGAATTAAAAAACACATGTTAAGATAAATAGGACAAAAATGCAAATTTATCTGCATTTCTTCTGTTTCTTCTTCACCTTCTCAAAACAGAAACTTAAATTATGATTAATATAGCTCCTTGTTAAGAAGGATGAAGTTATGATTGATTTAAACCTAAATTAAATAGTAGCTAGGGAATGTGTAAAAGCTTGTCACTACAGCTCAACTAACCTTGAATTACCTTTTATTTTATGAAATGTTCAAGGCATAGCCAAACACAACACAATCTGACTGGCTCTCTTGGGATCTCTCAATTATAACAGACAGAAGCATAATGGAAAGAATAGTGTATAAGCCATTTAATTATCCTAACTGGCCTTCTCCCAGAATTTGACAACTCTCAGTGACACTCGAGGGCAGATTTTAAAATTTATTCTACTCTTTTTCCAGAGCAATACAAGCACTGATGCTAATCATCCAGCAACTGGGACACTGCTAAACTATAAAGTCATGGAAGTTGCACCACCCAGATTATACTTACATCGTGCTTTACAAAAGTCCAGTAAAGTGGACAACATGAATTTTGAGCATCATACTACATTTTACCATTGAAAATATAGATCAAAGAAGTTCTTTCCAAACTCAGTAACCGTCTAATTGTCTGTTTTACACTTCATACCATACCTTGCCCAGTACACCAGGCCCTACTCTTCCCAATGCAAGGAAAAAAATATAAATCCAGCAATAGTGCCTGAACTAGAATAATTTAACTGTGTCTGTCTTTCCAAACAATGTCATCTCAAGAGGCTCGTTTCCAATGCTATATTTTAGAGAGAATTATTATTTAGTTGTCTAAATCACCTTCCAAATCAATCTGACTCCACATCATTTCAGCGTTCAATCTTTTGTTCTTTTTATGCAACACTACACACTGGAGCTGCTCATGACAGTGAAGCACTGTCATGACAATTTGTTGTTCTCTCTTCTAAGAGACTGAAGTATCTCTTAATTATCATTTTAATTCTTAGATCACAATTGGCTTTTGCTGCCAAATACCTTGTGATGCTACATGAAAACATTATGGATAGAGAAAATGTCTTTCAGTATACCTTGGCTGCATATTGCTCCAAAGCACTGATGGTATCTGGGTCAATGGCAGCATCTCCTGTATGAAGACCTGCCACTGTGCCATCAGCTTGAATGGCTAAAATGGTATCTGACTGTGGCATTTGCACCGTGTGATGAATGTAGGCAGTAGTTCCATCCTCCAGCTGGACTGCTTGTAATGCACTCTGGTCGTAACTGTCTGAAAAATAGTATTACAAAGTGTTATGAAAGAAGAGGAATAGCAATGTCTGCGTGTTACACAACAAACTACTGCTGTTTAGGAAATGTCTCCTAAAGTCATATATATGTATAAAATATATGAGAAATATAACAACTAGTACATGAGAAATATAAACACTTAAAATATTACTATGAATAGCACTGATGAAATTTTTTCAAGACAACACCTCCCATAGCTTTATTTCTGCACACTTATAAAAGTGCAAAACCAATTTTATATTGGTCTAGCTTTATTTACAAAGGAAACCAAGAACACAAATATGCTTGCCATTTTGTATCCACTCATAATAAAATGAAAATAATGTAACACATGTACTGATGTCAATACTTCAGATTTCAGAATTCATAAATCTGATCATTTTAAGAACAGAGTCACGCAAATATGCAAAAGAAACACTAAAATACAGGATGACTTTTAAGGAGGAAATTCTTTATTGTACTCTCTCCTCTTAGTATTGCTGATTGTAGAATGTAATTCTTATTACACTAGTTTAAACAGACTTAAAATACCTACTTGTTCACTTTTTGTAGAGAAGTAGTACTATTTCCAAGACTAGTGTAATCATCTTCTGCAGAAATCTAAGTTACCATTTAAAATAAATGTTTGCATTCTTGACTGTCAGCTGTCATATTTTCTGCCCTACTACCTAATGGCAAAATCATCAATAGCATGATCTTTAAAATTTAAGTCAATCTCTACATTCTTTAGCTCAAGAGGGATTGATTGATTGATTCTTACCTGCTTTTTCTTCTCATTTTCACATGCAATTATTGCTAAAATCTGTATAAGGACTTACATTCTTTTACTAACATGACATATACTTACTTTAATGTAATCCTGGGCTAAAAAAAAGTTAAATATGCTGGGTTTTATTCTGTTTATAACTGTTATATGAGGCCCAAATAAGGAACTGAACCAGTCTCATTTCAACAATTTCCAGATGTCACAAAGTAAAAGCAACAAGTAATCTACATTGGGAATCACACTAGATGACGTCATAGTCTAAAAAGAGTACTGTGTTTTATACTGCTGAAGTTCTGTTGAACTCAAATGTAATAAATCACACTTAAAAAAAAAAATTACCTTTTGAGGTGTGATGAATAAATGCCGTAGTTCCATCTTCCAGCTGAACTGCCTGTCCATCTTCCAGACGCAAGCTGTCCCCTGTTCGGAAGAAAGAATTACAATGCTTCAACAACAGTTTGAAAAATCCATTAGTTGGAAAGATTAAATACTAAATAACTAGGATTACAAAATACCTAGGCTCTCTTCACAACTGTTTCCATTAAAATAAGAAATCAAGCTATTATAATGACCATAAATTACTTAATATCAATATTTATCGGTAATACATTATTTTAGAATATATTTCTTGTATTATTACACTTACTGCTTTTAGGCATGGGTACATGTTGAACATAAGCAGCAGAACCATCTTCTAACTGAATCACTTGGCCATCCATTAATTTCCCATCTGAAATACACAACTAGAATTCTTAAAAAGTATTCTGTATGACACATCACAGTTTAAACACACAGCTGATACTTTCTGGATTAAAATATCAATAAAATATCACTGAGAAATAATGTTTGTAAAGAGTAAGCACAGTATGACTATACAGAGGTTTTAAAATTCTGCAATAAAAATTGGAAAAGGCCTGATGTCCTACCTAGTAGGCAGAATGTTGATGTTTGGTTTGAAGTGTAAAGATCATCTCACTTTTGTTTGACTTACGTTCTGCATTTGATACCTGCATCTTATTAGTAGCAGAAATAAATATTTGTTTTATAGTACTACTGTAATACCTGTAATTCCCAGCTGGAATTGGAACTTCATAAACATTGTACAAATTTTGCCTGACTTTACAATCCAAAGGGGTTTACAATCCAAAGACAGGGTTAAAAAGGGGAATACTATTTCAATACCAATCAACTTTTAGACATTTACCTACCTTTAGAATTGTGCTGTATGTAAGCAGTGGAGCCATCAGCAAGGGTAACTGCTTGCAAACTTACACCTTCCATGTTTTCTAAGTTGTCACCATCTAGCAAGGAAAAAAGTTCATATTCACTATTACCAGCATCAAACCCTAAAAATCACAACTTAACCACCTCCATACATGATTACATCCCCTTAAACCATAATGATTTCAGAAATAATAATAGGAAATAGCTCTTACTTGCTTTCTGGTTTTTGAACCTTGAACATATACTAGGGTCATATGTGCAAGATTTTGCTCTGCAAACATGACAGCTAGAACGTTATTTTCCTTAACTAAAAAAGTTACAATGTCACTGAATAAATAACTTCAAAGCTGAGGAGAAATATTAATTAGGTCATGAGAGTCAACAGTGAAATAACAATATATATACTTGTATTGATAATTTTGTTTTGTAGACTACTACCTGTCATTAATATACAAAAAGCTATTTAGGGTAAAAGATTTAGGAAAAAGTTTTTAATCCTGTAAAATCATAATGAAGCTGTCAGAAAACATCATGTTTAAACCAATCCTAGATCACCAATCTATTTTAAAACTCAACTTGTTTAATACACACTTAGATATAAACTGAAGTTACAAAGTATGAAACAGTAAAACTATAGTGAGAATAAAGTCAGATTTCATATTTCCTATTTTGGCACATTTACATTCCTATTACCTTAATTAAGAGATCATTTCCTTTCAGAATTAAATTAGTGAACTTAATCAATCTCAGTTAACTAAGAATAATTTCTGTTAATTTTTCATTTAGAATACACTATGTGATTTTTAGAGTTTTATCTGAATTTCAAACAGAAAAGACACAATAATGTAGAGGTATTTTAACCTGAAGGTTCACCTTGCACAGCTACAGCTTCTGTTAGACAGAGAGTCACATGCTGGGCCTCCATTCCTCCTCCAGAAAATTCTGCCATTCCCTGAGAGTCTCGATTTATCTGAGCTAATAACATCGTCTACCTAGAAAGAAAGTGTTCACAAAACATAGACAGAAAATTTAAATACAGAACCAGGACTAGTTAAAGACAATCCAAGTTTAATTAGATTTTTATACAGCTGCTACAAGTATTTTATGTTACCTTCCGCATAAAGAAGATGCAATGAATGATTGACTTACCCGGAACATACTTCAGAGGAAAAAAAGTTATTTGAAATAAGTAAATATTATTACCTTAACTAACTAAGCTGTTAAGAACTTCAGGTAGCAGTTACTAAATTGAAATTCATCAACCACATTTAGATTTCAGTTAAATATGAATTATTCAACCAATGTATAAAGAATAATGGTGGTAATGATGGTATAAGTAATGGTATCTTTTTGTCCTCAGAATTAAAATAAAGCTGACAATTCACCCACAGTCACCCATGACAACAGCAGGGTTTTAACTATATAAATTAAACGTCTCTCTGGTGCCAGTAAGAGGTTTAGAATCTATCACACACTGGGAAATACGTACTTCATTAGTAAGTCTGACTGAATGATCCAACTATTTCCCTGAACTTTCCAGGAAGGTTTCTATTTAAATTTAAAAAAAAAAAAAAAAAAAAATCCCTCCTTGAAAATAATAAAGTATCTCATGATAAAATGTATTAATAAGACAACAGGATAGTGATTAGTGAATGACAGTAACAACTCTGCATGTATCTCATATAACCAGATACAGCTATCCCTTTGGATACTTATTTTTTACCCAGGCACGTTTCAATATGGGAGATTAAGAAGTCTAGTGAATCTGAAAGGCTATTACTAATTTTCAGTATTACTAGATTAAGAAGCTATAAAAGAAATATGTAACATTGAATTCTACTAACTCAGATATTGGCTTTCACCATGGGGGGGGGTGGACGGGACGGGGGGGACACCAACCAAAAAACCAAACCACAAAAAACAACCAAAAGAGAGTCACTGAGTTCTGCAAGCCCTTTAGTTAATGTAACATACACTTAATGTGGATGAAAGGGGGTGGGGGGTAACCCCACATGGAATTGCAATCTAGGCTACACAGCATTAAAGCAACTTTCCCCCCACCCCAATCTCTTGATAGTCAAGAGTTTTTCTTACAATAAGAAGCAGTTAGATAATATCACAGAAAGGTTCCAGATAAACAATCAAAGCTTTTAATCTTAGTATGGTTCTATGACCTGTTGTTTTACCATTCAAGGCTGAGAAGAATAATCTAGTTTTTTTAATTTACTTATGATTACATTTCTAAATAACTAAACTATTTTTACCTCTACAATCCAGAGATCTGCCCTTGAATGAGCAACTCATGAATGGTCTCAAAGACCACTGAGAAACTCGTGCTTACATCAAAACTAAAGAATAACAAAAGCAAAATTAGACCATTTAGGTACTCCAGCATGCCTGCAGTATTTAAAAGGTTTGGTACACTAATTTAGTAGTTGAAAATTATACCCGAGTAGTAATTTCCAAATACATCCAAGTGACTTTGAAGCACACTGTATTTCCTAGAGAGGCAGGCAGCTACATAAGTTTCTTAGTCTCAGCAGAGAAAAAGCCGACTCCCAACCCAACCCAACTGTTGCAGCTCTGCTGCTTTTGCTGTCTGAAGTGCTTTAACCCAAGTACTATGCACAAAGCAAATGTGTTGCTACAGTCCAAGCCCTGCTAACTTTTAATGTGATGTTATACCAAGTACCCACATTACCTCCTGAAATTGGACCTGGAGTCTAAGTCACCTTGACAGGTGTGAGCTATTATTGACAGTTTGGTTAACTGTTAAGAGCCCAGTTAATGGAATAGATACAGTTTATTAAAGAAAGTGGAAGGGGTAGCTTTAGGAACGTTTTAAGCCTCCTGTAAAAAAAGCATGTTTTTTCATGCGCTATGTTGAAAATCATGTAAGAAAAAACCACTACTAATGATCAGTTCATAATTCAGTAAAAAATATGCCTTCCAAGATTAAAATCCTACATATCTATCTGGAATGTTAAGGAGATTAAAATATAGTCTTGTCATAGAGAATTTGAACCTTGAACAACTCTGAGCATCAAAAAGAAGATACCGTTAGGACAGAAACCAAAATATAATTCAAAAGAGCCATGAGAGATTTTTTTTTAACATCCAAGGAAATTCTTCTTCCCAGCATCCTTCTCAAGAAAAGAAGCTTTTATAGAAAATGAGGTCTCTAAAAGAGATGTAATACAACAGAAAAAGAGCCAGTGCAGAGAAGCCATCCAGACTAAATTGCATTTATACTAGATGTTTCTGAAGAAAATGAAATAGCTAAGTTTTTTTGGATACTATAATCTAAAGAACAAGGAGTTGTATGAGGACATAAGAGATCCTGAGTTCAACTCCCTTCTCTGCCATCTCCACGCGAGTGACTTTGGACTAGTAACTTCTTTCCGTATTACTCATTTATCCCCCCATCTCAAAATAGGGACAAAACGCTTACTTAGAATGCACTTTGCTCGTAAACTAAAAATGGGACAACATGCTCTAGCTACAGGATCAGCTTAAACAAGCGCTTAATTGAAGTGGCCCTACCCTCAGCGTTCATGTACTGTGCAGCAAGTAAGATCAGAAAACTGATGCAGTTAAAAAAAATAAACTAGCACCAAAAAAAGTTTTATTTCAGACCAATTTGCAAGGACTGCTTCTCTGGAGGTACTGCCAGCTTGTAGCAAGTTAAGTAATTATGGTATTAGACGCTAGTGGTGCACAGAGGTTGTCTGTATTCTTAACCGCTAACAGTGTTCTGTATTGTCAATGTTTTCCATTCACTCAATTTTCAGAATACCTCATGGAAGTAGGTTACAAAGCAGCTAGACCATTTCACACATTGGAGAAGAAAGGCTACACAACCACTGATTTTGACTAGAACTGAAACAATTCCAGCAGGGACTGCATCTCAAAGGCCTTTCAGCTCAGGTCGTCTTTAGAATATTCCCTCTCTTAGACAAAGTATCTTTTAAGAAGCCCCCAGCATCTTTAATGCACTGTCTGCCTTTAAAATAGAATAATGTCCTTCCTCTAGAGCTTATGCCTCTTCTCTCAACTTTGGGGAAGTAGAGAGGAAGCTAGTCAACACAGACAACTGCGAAGTCCTGAATCAGTCAGAGGAGAACCAATTGCTTAAAGGGTCAATGGCTATTTTGGAAGAAAAAGAAATGTAATGCAAGATAAATTCAAGGGCCAAAGGAGCAAAAGTATTTGTTTAAATTATTTTACAGTGTTTGTTATTGTAGTGTGGCTGATTAATAGTTACCACACACTGAAAAAAAAAAAAAAATCAGAGTGAGCTGCTGCACACAGCAGAACAACATTCACTACTTTCCTCTATTCCAGATGATCTGGACAATCATGTGCTGTAACTTACACAGACTGCGTTGCTGTTTTCTCCCAGTTCTGACTGCTTTAAAATTACTCCTTCCAATATATCCTCTTCCCAATCCTCTGTCCTTCCACTAGCTTCTTATCCCCAGCTTCATCCCTTCTCCTTGAAGTACCAGTTTCCTTCTTCAGCCAGTCCTATCATGGTACCAAATTTCCAACACATCCCTCTTCCCAAATGTAATCCCATCCTTCTTGTCAAAATAATCTAAAATACACCCATGTCCACACCAACTCCTTCTGCAACTAGCCCCCAAGTCTTCTCTTACTGCTGGTCTGCTCTATGTGTCCATCACACCATTGTCTATCACCTTCCTGCCTCTTTGTCTCAAGACAGTTCATGTTCAGACCCATCTTAGAGGTACATCCCCTGTAATGGAGGTTGTAGCACTGGGACCCTCCCAAACAACAAAACCCCAGCTTTCACTCACTCTCTGGTGATGCAGCAGTTTTCCCGTTACTCTGCTGTGCAGGGAGGAGTACCCTCAGCCAAAACTGAATGTGCTGCTCACTTTCAGCCTCTCTTCCTCCTCCTCAGCGGAGAAGACAGGCTAACCAGACAGGGCTACGAGCTCTGAGGAAGAGGATGGGGAAAGAAATAAAGATGTAAAGTTGGCCTATGTTGTAGAGAAATGGGTCAGGCTGTCAAAGAGATACTGCTGCTACAGTGTTACTTTTTTTTTTTTTTTTTTTTTCTATAAGAGCGGTCAAATACAGGAACAGATTGCCAAGAAAGGTTATGGACTCTGCATTCTGGTAGGCATTCAAGACTCAACTTGACACAGCCCTGGGCAACCTTGTCTAATCAGACCTGCCTTGATTGGGGCTGGACTAGAAAACTACTGGAGGTCCCTTCCAACTTAAACTGTTCTATGATATCTAATAATTTTGATATTGCATACATTTAAAACAGTATCACCATGCTGTTGGTACATCATCCACCCTGCAAATCTAGTCTCCCATCATGTTTTTATTCATTTGCCTTGTTTTTTTGAAACCAGTCTGTTTTCATCAAACTCAAGTCTCTTCCCTTACCTCAGCTTTAGTCACTCTCTTCCTCCCCTTTTCTGTTAACTGGCTTATATGCTGCTTTCTCCTCAGCTTCCAGCAAATTTGTCTTCATCCTTCTTCCATTCCGAATCTCACCAGCTTCTTTCCCTAATCCACCTCATTGCTTTTATTTCTGTGCATTTGCATCACTAAGCTTTTTCTTTAAACCTCCTGTCTGCCAGGAATTTTGTCAGCAAGAACCTGGTAGAGAAAGAGTTCCTTTACCCACTTCAAATATTGCACCTCATTAGTTAAAAAGCAGCTGAAAGCATCAATTTTTAGGAAAATACATGAATCCTGGAGTGGGGCCTGCATGGCTGCTCAACAAGACTGATGCACATGTATGCTGCTTAATCTGAAGAGCTGTCCTACAGAAAAGACACAAGTACAGGCTTAGTCATGAGGTACTCACTGAAGTGAAAACTTGAGACTTGACTTTGTGAACTCTTGCAAATCTTCCCAGATCATACGCAAGTTGCAATTTTCAAAGGCACGTTAATGATGATATTTGTGAAAACTTTCACAAGGACAGTAATGCATATTGCATTCCTGAAATGATTAGTCACCGAAATACTCCTATAGTATTCATGCAGAGAAAATCTTACTATTCTTTAAGATGGTTAAAATACTTCCCACAGAAAAAACAGCCCAAGACAGAAAATTATTAGATTGAAAAATTTCTGAACTGAAAACAGTGTCTGATAGAAGTAAGCAACAGCCAGTCACAAGAAGTGATGCTGAAACAAGTCTCGCACTATTAGTTACAAAGCAAAAGCACTGTTAGTGATGTGCATTGCTGACTTACTATGCTTTTTGACAAAAGGTGCACCAGCAATGTAAACCCCCAGTATAACACTGATAGATAAAATATGCCATGCAGCAGGGTACATAGGTGTAATTTTTTGTTAAAAAGAAACCTAACACCCCCACCACCACCCCCAATTTCTCTGAACAGAAAAAACTGTGAACTCAAGCATGCTTTAAATTTTCAACACTCAGAAACTAGAGGGATGCGGGGGAGGGGGGAGGAGAGAGGTTGGTTAAAAATAAAGGATTTTTCATGAAGACTTCATCAATTTGCCTATCTAGAGAGCACCTCCTCTATTTTTCCTTCCACTAATACTCAAACAAATAGAATTTTTTGGGTGCTGTCACTTGTTCTGGAGAAAAGACACAATATTAAAAGAGAAGTTTTTATATAAACTCAATCTAGCAACTGGAAACAGGAGTCTCCACTGAAAACTAGGAATCAAAAAACCTAAGAAACAGCAGGTGGGGTTCAGTCAGCTGAAAAGCAAAGCAAGAGCTGGTAGAGGGCATGCTGCCATGGAGCAGAAAGTGGGTTTGGGGCACTTGGGAACTCTGGCAGCTGAGAGGACAGCATGAGGAGACTCCATGTAG